>NC_064852.1:126784451-127384451 GCF_024139225.1 Suncus etruscus
TATCACAGTGTCTATGAGGGTGAAATCAGTTTCATTTTTTCTTTTCTGTCCCCGTACTGCCACATTGTAGGTGTAAGGTAGTATGTATTGGAAAACTAGGAAAAGGTCATTAAAATGCATGTCCATCAGGCTACTCTAAAAGTAAACTGTCTGAAGATTGTCAAAATAGTATAGCTGGTAAGGCATTTGCCTTACATGTGGCTGACCCGGGTTGGATTCCCAGCAGTCCATACTGTCCCCAAGTGAATCCTGAGTGCAGAGCAGAGTAAACCAGGTCTGACCAAACACAATGAAAAACATGGAAACAGACAGGTGACATCCTTTTATTATACTTTATAATAAAGTAATAATCATGTAAGAAATTTGTTTAGTTAGATTTAAGTTCAAAAGCCATATAGATTGGGGAAATTAGGCTACTTAGGAAACAATATGGAAAGTACATAAAAACTGCTTTATTTTAAAGAAGCTTTAAACTGGGGGCCCCAGATCACTGTACTTATGCTTCAAGTTCAGGACCCCACCATATGAGGTAAAACTTTACCTCCTTATCTCTCTGGATCATGTGCCACTTATTTGATATATTGTTTGACTTATGACAATATATTTCTCATGGATCATGTGTTTTAATATGTAAACAGTATTATTTGATAATCATGTGGCTTTACATTATTTTTCTATATTCAACTATACGATGTATGTCATAACTTAAAGTGTCATTGTTCTGTATTGTGTTCACAGAATATTAGTCTATGACAGTCTATTATTCATTAATTTTTTTAAAAAATTATCTTTAAATTTTGACTTGAGGCTATATTTAACTGGGCTCAGGAATTACTTCTGGTTCTGTAATCATGAATCACTCCTGGCAGGACCATATTAGGTATCTGGGATCAAAGTGATAGCAGCTATGTGCAAGGCAAGCTCCTTACCCTCTGCACTATTTCTTTTTTTTTTTTTTTTTTGGTTTTTGGGCCACACCCGGTGACGCTCAGGGGTTACTCCTGGCTATGCGCTCAGAAGTCGCTCCTGGCTTGGGGGACCATATGGGACGCCTGGGGATCGAACCGCGGTCCGTCTCCTAGGCTAGCGCAGGTAAGGCAGGCACCTTACCTCGAGCGCCACCGCCCGGCCCTCTGCACTATTTCTTAATTTCCTCCTTCTTCACTTCATCTACCCAGTGATATTAGTCTCAAGTTTTTAATTAATATGTAGTAGTGTGAGAAAATTAGATTAATCCATATTTGAATTAGGATAGACTGACAATATTTGTAATTATACCATAAGTATTGTAGAAGACCTCCAAAGGATAAAGTTAAAATAATAGTTGGGAATACAGATGAGCAAGTGATTGCTTTTATTGCATGAGAGAAGCCCTAAAATTGATATTAATCTCAATTTATTTAAATTAATATATGGTGACTTGAGTAAATTAGTTTGAACTTATGTTTGAATTGTGATAGTATTTGTAATTATACCAAAATATTATAGAAAATCTCCAAATGAGACAGTAAAAATATTGATAGTTGGGGATATAAGTCAGCAAAGGACTGCTTTCCTTGCATGTGTCAAGTCCTAAAATTTGGTCTCAGGTATCACAAGAAAAAATTGTATTCAAGAAAAAAGTATTTCTCTGATATAATTGCAGGTGTTTTTTTTGATCCATAGCCTTCTACTTTCCACCATATATATCAAGTTAACATATGAGTACAAACACAGAAGAAGCATAATTTATCACTCACCAGAACTCTATACTTTTTAAATGATTATATTTCTAAAGGAACTTAGTGAAAATAAACTATTTTCCAAAAATAAGAGTATTTCTACTTATTTATTGCTGCATTTATTAGTTTTCATTGGTTATTTCTATTCCCTTACTCTGTCCATCATATATGAATGCAATTGCACAAACATATTTGTCTCTCTAGTTCTTGCTTATTTTACTAAACATTCCAGTCTCTGGTTATATTTATTTATAGTAGAATACAATATTTTCTATTTTCTTTCATATGAATAACATTTTATTCTATTGGAAATGGTTTTGTGAACAGCATTCTATTCTATTTGAGTAGTATTTCATTCTATTGTGAAATTATATATATAACTGCATTTATGCATCTATTGTTAGACACTAGGTAATTTTCAGTTCTTAATTATTAGAAATAACACAATGAACATAGAATGCATATATGTTGAAATATTTTTGCTCTTTATATTAATAATAAGGAGTAGAATGACAATGAAAATATTTAATAAACATTGAACTTTCAAGTATTTACTAGAGCATTATTATCTATTACATGCTGTATATTACATTCCTATGGCTTACTCATTTTATGACAGAAAGTTTGTATCTTTTTACCATACTCCATTTTACCCACTCACCATCTGTTGTCTATTTAGAAACAACAATCTTTTCAAAAGATCTAGCAACTTATTTTTTATTGTATTGCCTTATTATTTAGATTCCAAATATAAGTAAAGTCATTTGAATTTTTCTGACTTATTTTTCTTAGCAGTATGTCTTCAAATTCTAATATGTTGTATACATGACAAATTTTATTCTTTACTGAAGTGGTTCTGTACATACATGCATAAACATATAACATCTATTTCAGGGGGTCAGAGGAGTGGAGCTAGAGGTAAGGTGTCTGCCTTGCAAGCGCTAGCCTAGGACAGACCATGGTTAGATCCCCCAGAGTCCCATATGGTCCTCCCAAGCTAGGAGCAATTTCTGAGCACTTAGCCAGGAATAACCCCTGAGCTTCAATAGGTGTTCTAGGATTTTAAAGTATGATTTTAGATTAAAAGAGAAAGAGAACTTAGTTCTACAGTATAACTTGATAAATTTAGTTATCTTTACTTACCCTGTTTACCCAAATATGAAATTAATAGTTAAAAAGTATATGATAAAATGTCATTTTGTATATGTAAGAAATGATAAAATTTTGTTAAGTATATGGGTGTATAATAAAGTGACAATAAAACTTAGTTTATTTTTAAATAAATAAATGACAAGGACTAGAAAATGACAATAAATCATATTGTATATTTTTAAAATAAATAAATAAATAATATGAATTGGAGAAAATAGAACAGCTGGCAGGCCACTTGCCTTGTGTGAAGCTAACTTTGGCTTAATTTCTGGCAACCCATATGGTCTCTTGGAACTGTATAGGAGGAATAATCCCTGAACACAGAGCCCAGACTGAGTCCTGAATGATACCAAATGATGCAACAGAATAAATAATAAAAACATATCAGACCCATGAAACCATGTATTCTCAATTAATCTAAATGTATTCTAAATTAAATGAAAATATAAAATAAATCATTTAATTATTATAAAATAGATAATTTATCAAGAGTTTCTGATAGAATAAACTGAAAATTCCTAAAATATATGCAAAAGTTTCATAATAAGTAACTTTAATCATTTAATATAGGTGATATTGAAAATAATGGAAATCTTCATTGTCTCTGACATTTTAAGTGTTTGTTTTTTACTAAGGGTACTTTTCCTCATAGACCAGAGAAACTATCAAAGAAGTCCTATCTAAATTGTTAATATACTTTTATATTTTCTATAGCGATCTAAATACATGTGATTCCATGGCATCGCCTCAGTCCTCTGTTTGTTAGTAGTCATGGACCTACAATTTAGATTTAGTCGACCTGAAGCATTGATCAAAACGAATGACCCCCATCTTCATGGTTTCTCAGCGATCCATATCCACAGTGCACTGCTTGAAGCTTTGATATTGTTCATCCTTAAAGTATTTCTTCTGCCCTCCCTGCTTGAACTTATCCTCTTCAATTCCAATTCAAAAGCTCCTTAGGAATCCTGCTGCCATCCACTCTTTACAAATCTCCAGCCCAGCAGTGTTTCATTAATCATCATCTCTCTGTGAAAAAAGACATTGTGAATGGGCATCCTGTCCTCTATTTATAAGAATTTGTTAGAGCTCATGGCTGATAATGCTCAAGTTGATTGATTCCAAGTCTGTGGCTGTTTCATCGGAAAGGCATTAAAAAGGTCTGACTCTCACGTCACTTAGTCAACCTTTACTGTTGTTTACAGTTCCCCTTCTTGAAGTCACTTCTTCCCAAATTTTCAGTTCTGTGTGTGGGTACAAGTTTGCTGAGTTTGCTTCATAGAAGCAAACTAGTGTATAATGTCTGTATTTTGGATTTTTGTCCATACACGATTTTGAAAACTTGAAAACTCAAGAACATTTAATTTTTAGGTTTTTGTTTGTTTTGTTTAGTTTTGTTTGGGGGCCACATCCAGTTGCAATCAGGACTTACTCCTTGTAGTGCTCAGAAATTGCTGTTGGCAGGCTCAGAGATACAAGATGGATTGGCCATAAACAATGGAAAACACATTATGCACAGTACTAGAGCTATGGTCTCAAAATATTTCTTATTAGGCATTTATATGAGGTCAGAAATGAAAATATACTGTGTGTCTTAATACAGACATCGGTGTACTAGTTTCTTTTTTTTGCTAGCCAGCTTGTCTGTCAGTTCTGTAAGATAAAAGAGAATGTACAGTTTTAATAAAAGCTTAAAATTGAAGAGCACATTAGTGGTCATTCATTCTATGTTCTTTCTTTTACAGATGGAAAAAACCTAGAGCTGCTTGTTCAGCATTATATTTTAATATTATTATCACAGCTATGACTATTACTGAGTGTACATTGTTCCAGCTATCAAAGTGAAGGAAAGTATTTGTATCAAAGTGTTCTGAAATAGCATGATTGTGAAGACAGAGAAGAATATAGCTAATCTATCTTTCACAGTGGGTGACAATAACAAAGGATATGTTAAGAATTATGCTTTGGAGGGAATCCGGCAAAAGATAAAAATGACAAAATTTCAATATTGCTTAGGAAGATGAAACATAAAATATAAATTATAGTCGTGCATGTAAAGTTGGAAAAAGCAAACTCATGTTCACAATTCTTTTCATGCCAATTCAATCTGGATCTTAAACCTGTCAGGCTCCAATAACAAGAGATATTAATTTTGAGACCAAGAGAAATAGGCAAAGTGGAATTAAGAATATGATCTTAATGAAAGGAATTATTGCAAAGGAGGGTCAAAAAGGTGGACCCTATATATGTCAAAAGCCTAAATGACTTAGAAAACAAAGCACCAGTATAAATCTATCTCAACACCCTACCTCTTGTTCAACAGCCTGTTTGCTTTAAACTCAAGTCAAAGTGCTCACCCAGTCCCCTGTCTTAAAAGATATAAATGGAGAAAGATTTCTGTCTTTTTCTGGAATCCTGCTTAAGAAGACTTTTCCTGTAATTCAGGAATTTTCCTATCTTCTTTTCTCTTCTATTCCCTACTCTTAAGTAAAATATTTTTTATTAATTTTATCATCCTGCCTCTATTATCTTGCTTTTAATTTTGACTTTAGGACAAGATCCAGACATTTTGTGCTGCTATAACATCTAACTGTGAAGGCTCTACATGGCTCCATGGACTTTTTCAATGTTTTTTCTTTTTCTGTTGTGCAAGAAATAAACCAGGTCCACTCCATGCAAGGCATGTGCTCTGCCAAGGAACTACATCCTTGGCTACCTCTGCTTAAAATGTCACATTTCTCTGGGTCATTCTATTGTACTCTGTTACTATATAATTATGGTATAATAATTTTCCATCTATCAAGAATCAGTACAGAAGTCTTCTTCCAGTGAGATTCAGTTTCCATATCTGCAGTAGCACCAGACTGCACAGCCAGGTAGGAGCCAACAGTGGGAGAAAACAATTTTTTTTTCAATTTTTAGCTATTTTCCCAATTCCACTCACAGTCACCCTTTCTAGGTCAAGGCCCCAAACTGATATCCAGATTAGATGACAGTTGAACCCTTCCCTGGAACAGAACTCTATAATAATCTGTGGCAGGGTGGACATATTTAGAACCTACCTAGCTGATTTCACAACCAAATTCTCCAAATCAAGTCTTTTCCTCTTGTACTGAAGAAATAAATGGGCATTTTATGATCCACAAACCTATCATTTAATTCTTTTCCAATCCAAGGTCAATAAACCACCAATCCTGGGTATTCTCTCTACTGATATTTCACTGTAATACAAGAGGTCAGTATCCAGGTAAAATATCTTGTTCACACATAATTGTAGGGACTTCGATCAACTGACAGTGACCTTGATGTGTCTCTTGTCTAGGTAATGAGGATATATTCTAATCAGTGTTCCACTGCTTTGTGTTTTCCTTGGCAAGCCTGAGAACAAGATTCAATGGACAGAAGAATCCACCCAGCACAGATACCACACAGTTGTCTGCTCTCAGAACATATTTAAGTGAGGTTAAAATAAGTTAGATAATTATTGAAAGTCAAACTCACTCTACTTTTTTTATAGGGTTGTGAGATGATAAATAGACTATCTTGCAGGCAGTTAATCTTATTATGTTTTTTATTGCTTGTTTTGGTTAGATTCAGTTTGGTTTTTGTATTTTTTGCTAAATTATATCATGGATTCCTGTATATTACAGAGGATGATGTGAGAAAGAGAGTAGATGAAAGTCGTGTATAATTTACCAAGTATAGTGAGACTTTAGAAATGAGAAGGTAAATGGGTTCTAAGACAAATTAAGGACATTATTGTAATAATCCTCAGACACAGTAGAGATGAGGGCTGGAAGGACCATCTCACAATATGAAGATCACCACAGGAGTTGTGGAGCAGTTAGGGAAATAACTACACTAACAACTATCATGACAATCTTAATGAGTGAGAAAGTAGAATGTCTGTCTCAAAAACAGGCAAGGGTTGGGAAGGAGGGAGGGAGGGAGGGGCATTGGTGGTAGGATGTTGCACTGAAGAAGGGGGGTGTTCTGTTTATGACTGAAACCCAGGTACAATCATGGTGCTTAAATATTTTATATATATTACAATTTTTTAATTAAAAAATAGAAATGAGAAGGGAAGCAAAGAAGGTGTCCTATAGTAATATACATAGAATTTTTGAAGGAATATCAGAAAAAAAAAAAAAAACAGAGAATAGAGTTGTGAGTGGTAAGAAATCAGATGCTACATCAGGTCCCAAATCTCATTTAAGCCATTTGATTTGTTACTACATAAACACATACTCCACAAAATAATTAAATCTGATCTATATTCAAATGTATCTGAATATATACTGGTAAAACCAAGGGAACATGAGTAATTAGAACTGTTGTGTGATACAATAGAAAGAAATAGAGACTCTAAATTTACAAAGTTTACTTTGGAAGAGTCTGTGAATTGACCCATATTTTCCATCCTTTCTATTGGCCATTTTTATTTTTGTTACTTTATTGCTGTTATTGATTCATTAAGTACAGTCATCTGAACATATTATTATTACCTCTAAGTATGTTCATAGGTATATATCAAAATTAAAAATAAGATATTTTTATAAAATGATGATGTTATCACCAACTTAAAATATAATAACATTTTTAAAATATTCATATTTTATAAAAAATAACTAAAATCATATTAAAATATAAGTTATTTTTGCATTTAATTCAGTGCTTCTTAAAACTTTAAAAATTTAGAATAATCTTACCTATCTTTTTATTTGTTTTTATGTGCCTGAATTTCTGAGAAAACCTTATTAGTTACTCTAGAATTGTCAATATTCTGAGTGAAACATAAAGCTGTTATTTAGAATGTACACCATTTCATTTCTTTAGTTCTTTTTTGTTGTAAACTAATTATTTGTTTAATTTTTCATTGACTAAGTTAATTTTTATTCTTAAAGAAGAATGCAAAAAATGTGAAAGTGCTTACTAATATCATAAAATTGTAATACCTAAAGATATTTAAAGTCTGGTGATACTTATAATTAATTAATAAATAATAAAATAATTAATATTTTCAGAAGATAAATTAGAGAGATCTTTATAAAGGTGATAAGTTTATCATTTTGATTTTGTTGATCACCCACTATAATTTATGGTGCCTGATAATTTGATAACTATCTTAGGATCATTAGAACAGAAGTCACAAACAAAAACATCAAATAAAATATTTAAAATATTTATTAATTATTAATGAATATTTATTATTAATTAATTTAAAAATTATTATGAAGACATCTTAGCCCAGTTTCTTGTTTGGTGAATTGTAGTTATATGAGTCAATGGATTTCTTATTTAAGTCATTGTTAATTGAAATTTCTTTCACTTGCCACAAAATGCAATACTGATTCAATTTTTTTTTCTTTCATATCCTGCTTCTGAACTTAGCTTTGTAAATAGCACGAAAGCCATCCTGGTATATGGGGCTAGTATCTGTTCTGCCTACCTGAATGAACTACCCAGGTCTCTTTGGTAAGATGTCAAATCTACATCTCAGTCTTTAGTTTCTTAAATTAAGAAATATGAAGACTAATATCTATATGCTGAAGTTTAATTGTAGGAACTATAGGAAATACATGAAGTAAAATTCAAACAGATAAATCATAGATCCAGACTGCAGTAATAGTTAAAGAATAATAGTAGCTGCTTTATTCACATAATCCCTCCAGATCACAGAAGCTAGCAACAGGTTGAGGCAGTAACTGATATTTATGATCAACTTTGAACTTCACAATTATTCTCATTGTCATTTATTACTTGGTAATCACCTAAGGTATTCTCCTGTGAATCTAAGCCTGAAATTTTATACTGGAATCATTGGTTCATAAAAAATGGCAGTGAAAAACTGGAGAGTTAAATAGGAGTGAGTGTAAAGATATAAGTCTAAATAAAATATTTTTAAGGGTAAAGAAACCAATTGCAGGTAGTTCAATAAATTTGTTAGCACAACAAAGACCATGTTTATTTATGATAAATATCTCTATGAACTAAACATGTATAATAGCTATTTCATGACAAAGTTGCTAATTATGAATTATAAACATGTTAGAAGAAATTTACAGTAGATAATTTTCTGATCACTTCAAATCTATTAAAAGCTAATAAATTATATATAAAATTTTATTATACCAAAATAAGACTGTGGCCTTATTTTAAAATTATTTAAAATAAGACAGGGCCAAAAAAGAACATGTCTAGTTAAAATCTGTATGGAAACATAATTAAGAAAAGAATAAAATATTTTGCTGCTTAGGGAATCACAGCAGAAGGAAATGCTCACTCAGACCTCAGAGGTGTTTGAAACACTTATGGATGAATTCTAAAGACATAGTTGCTTGAAAAATCAGTTCAATAAATCATAAAGTATAAAATTATAGATTTATGATTTACTGCATCATAAAGTATTGAGGCTGAAAAATTCACTTGCTAAAATGCAATTTAAAATGGGACAAATGTTTAAAGTCAACAATCTCATAAGCACTCTAGCCTTTGACCCAAGATGTGCAATTAATTATGAAAATATTCATTCTTAATATATATGCACACATATTTTTATAAACTTGAGTAAGAATAATCCATTGAGCTGGAGTCATGCAAAGCACTTGTTTGTAAACAGCCTACTTGGGCTCCATCTACTGCATCCCATATAGTCTCTGGAAACCAATCAGTAAAGATCATAGACAGAAATAAGCCCTGAGCACTACCAGATATGGAGTGAAAAACCCAAAAAATATTGTGCAAATATGCATCATTTTTATACATGACTTCTTGTGTTTCTGCCTACTTGCAAACCATAAAAGTCAGTGACTTTGCTATTGATGTTAGAGGTCATCCAATCAATTTGAAGTGATAATTGAAGAGTTGATTCCATATGCAATAAAACAGGAGAGATAAATTGATAAAACATAAATATAAGAGTTTTCTCTATAAAAGTGATAAAATACATAAAGACCTGAAATTTTTCCAAACATGTTGGAGCATTTAGAAACAAAGAGTATGCCTATATTATGTTTCCTGTAATGTTTCCCCTCATATTTACTCTAGAGTCCTGGAGAAGGGCCATAAGAGAGGAGGCAGAAGGTAAAAGATGACAGTTAATTTTAAGATGACCTAAGTTTTAAGTGTCTTTCTGATCAGGCACATATTTTCATCCAAAAGTTGAAACTAAACTAGTTTTAAGTAAATAAGCACTGATTCTAATGAATTTTTGGATGATTTCTAAACTAAAATGATAGCAGAAATAAAGTTTATAAAATAAAAACTAAAAAAAGCAAAGATCAATGGCCAAGCACTACTTACGAGAAATACTTAGAGTTGTTTGATTTATGAGTAAACTAATAGCAACAAACAAAATTGTAGAAAAGATATAAGAAAAACTATTGTTTTTAGAAAGTTAACTTTCTTAGAAATGCTGTTTCAGAAACAGTGCCAATTAAAAATGCTTAAAAACAAAAATTATATATCAAAATGCACATGTTCATTCTAAAGTTGAGTTCAAATAAAACTTTCATTTATAAGTGTTTAAGATATATAGGTTATCCAGCCTGATAGACAATGATGTAAGAGAAATTGGTTGAGAGGAAATGTTATTTGATCAGATATTATTTTAAAATAAAAAGAGCTATAGTATTAAATATGTGAGATAAGATAAAACAAAATTCATTCTTATTTTTCTCCTGTGTTATAATAAATGCTATATAAAACCATGATTGTCATGGTTTTATACTCTTGAATTCAGACTCTTCAGATCCAAAATATGAAGCAAGAGCAAAAAGAAGGAAAGGAAAAAATAGTGAAAAAAAGAAGTTTAAAAAATGTCCCTCAATATTGTTAAAGCCATTTACTACAAACTCAATGAAAAGATTATACTCAATAGTGAAATCCTAAACTCACAAGACAAGGTTACCCATTTTCACCACTTTGTTCAATATAATACTGAAACTTGACATAGCAATCTGGCAAGAAAAATATATTAAGAACATCCACATAAGAAAGGAAGAAATTAAGCTCTTTCTCTTTGTGGATGATGTGATACTATATTTATAAAACCCTAAAAACTCTATCATAAAGCTTTTAAGAACAATAGGTTTATATAGTAAAGTGTCAGGCACCAACTAATAAACTCCACTGCATTTTATATACAAATAATGAAAGAGAAGAAATAGATGTTGAAAAAATAACAATACCATTCATAATTGTGTCTCAGAAAAACAAGTATCTTGAATTCAACTTAACTAAAGAAGTTGAATCCTATACAACAAAATTAACAAAATAGCAATACATAAACAGAAGAGGACCTGAGGAAATGAAAAACATACCCTGCTATTAATATCATTAAAATGACAATACTTCCCAAAGCATTTAAAGGAGATCCATGGCAATTTTTCAAAGAAATCTAGATCAAGTTCTCTTGAAATTCATATAGAACAATAAGCATCCACAAATAAAGAAATCCCTAGAAAAAAGATGGAAGGCATCACTTTCTCCAACTTCAAAATGTACAAGCAGAAGTCAATAAACAGTATAGTACTGAATAAAGACAGATGATCAGATCAATGGAATATACTTCATTTAAATATTCTGAGACAGAAGCTCAGCTCTATGATCAATTAATCTTTAATAAAGGGGCAAGATATATAAAATGGAACAATGAAAGACTCTGAAAAGTGGTATTGGGCGAACTGGTTAATTACTTGCAAAAAATTAAACTGAGAACTCTCTTTAAAGAGACTTCTTTAAAAAATGCAAAAAAACTCAAATGAAAATGGACTAAAGATCTTGATATCAGACCTTAAACCTTAAGGTGCATAGAGAAAAATGTAGACAAAATTCTTCTTGACAATATAGCCAAAAACATCTTCTAGAATGAAATACCACTGGCCAAGCAAGTATAAGCAAAACTAAAGAAAATTATATTACACTAAGAATCTCTTTACCTTAAAGAAAATGGTGAAGAGGATACAAAGAATATGCATGGAATGGGAGAAACTACTAACATAATGTCCATCCGATATGGGGTAATATACATAAGGAACAAGATATATCTGATAAGGAGTAAGATTAACTGGAATCTGGAAATAACACAAGCGCCTCAGAACAGATGAGTGGCTAAAGAAATGGTGTACATCTACAGAATGAAATACTATGCAGCTGTTTGTAAAAGAGAAGGTATGAAATGTTGCTTGTATATGCATGGATATGGAAAATATGTTGAGCAAAATGAGAGAGGGAGATGGATAGGCATAGATAATAACACTAATTTGTGAGATATGAAAAAGATAATGTGATATCAATATCCAGAGGCAATAGAGAAGAGAGCCAGGAGCATTAGGCCATAATAGGAATCTTGCTTCAAATAGCAGGTGTTTGCAATTAGGGCAGAGAAGGAATATGACTATGACAATGATAGTTGAAATTGATCATTCTGGCCAAGGACTGGGTGCTGAAAGGAGATAAGGTTATATGCATGATACCCTTTCAGTAACAATTTGGAAAATCACAGTGTCTAAAAAGAATTAAAAAAAAAGAAGAGAGAGGAATGGAGAGTAGAAAAAGTCTGCCACTTAGAAATCGCTACTGGCTTGAGGGACCATATGGGACAATGGGGAACAAAACATGGTACATCCTGAGTCAGCTGTATCCAAGGCAAACACTGTATAGCTCCAGACCCCCAGTGATGATTTTTAAGAGTATAATTAAAATAAATTATATTTTAGACTTATGAAAGACATAAAAATTTAAATTGATACTAAAAGCTGACAAAATTTTATTCTTTTCCTGATAATTCTAGAAAATCTGTACTTACAGGTTGCATTTTTTAAATGTGATAAAGACACTTAAAATACATTACAACATAAATGAAAGTAAACATTATATTTTCTGATTTGACAAATTTTAGTTGCATTTTCATATGAGTTGGAGGAGAAAAGAAATTTTTATGATTATAGTCACTCTTATATGTCATTTTAACTGTTTTGACCTGTAAAACAAGATCAGGAAAAAGAGAAAAGAGAATGATTAAAATTATCAAAAATAAATCCATAAATAGTCATTATTTTATCAGTACATCTTATAAGAAAATAGAGTAAATTTAGATGCAATAGTTTATTGAAATGAATGATCACATGATAATTTAATATTATATATATTCATTTATCAAAAGCCATTATAATATCACAAACATACTAAAATAGAATAATGATAAAATGTAAGTTTTCTAAAAATTAATAATTTAAAAAATTTATAGATTAATCAATTACTACTATAAACTATATAAAAAGTTTTGTATACAAAAGTAAATTTGTGAATTGACCCAATATTCGACATTTGGCAACATTTTCTTAACTATTCTATAAATTTAATCAAAATAAGCCAAATACAAACAAATGTTTTATGGAACTGAGCTATTTGAATCTTTTTTTTTCCTTTTTTGGTATTTGGGCCACACCTGGTGATGCTTAGGGGTTACTCCTGGCTATGCACTCAGAAATTGCTCCTGGCTTGGTGGACCATATGAGATGCCAGTTGATCAAACCATGGTCCATCCCAAGTCAGCTGGGTGTAAGGCAAATGCCCTACTGCTTGTACAACCATTCCACCCCACCATTTGAATCTTTTATAAGAAAGATAAGATTAAATAAATAACAATTTTCTAGAAGAGGGGCCGAGCTGTCGCACAGTGGTAGGGCATTTTGCCTTGCATGCAGCTGACCTAGGATAGATCATGGTTCAATCCCCTGGCATCCCATATTGTCCCCCAAGCCAGGAGTAACCTGAGCATCACCAGGTGAGGCCCAAAACCAAAAACAAACAAACAAAATTATTTGTGGAACAGAATCTTTTTCAGGAGGTTAATATAAACATACTTAAAGTTTTTGACAAAGCTACCATAAAACTATTCAAATAAGACTTATACATCTTTACAAATATAACAATAGAATATTACCTATAAACAGACACCAGGTAGCTGATCAATTTATGCATGGAAGAAGCTATAGTGCAAATCAAGGGAACAAATAGAAAACTTCATAACCCAGAAGAGACATTGGGCTGTTTCTATTCTTGGCATCAAATATTGTCCTCTGAATTCCAAAAACAATATTCTTTGAGCAGACTCAGGAGTAAACCCTAAGCAACTCTAGGTGTGGTCCAAAGAAAAGAAATAAAAAGGGTAATTATTCACTTATAAATATATATAATTTTTTAAAAAGCAGCAGAATACATTTTTAAATAATTTCCTCCTGAAAAAGAACACAAGTGTGACAACTTTCTAAAAGTGGGAAATAAACAACAATATTAATAGTGTAAAGTTAAAAAAAAAACAAGACTGAGAGAAGACATTGTGATAATTAAAATATACAAAAGTGTAGATATGGTAAACGACACATCAGTAATTGAATTCAATGTGTAAAGAAGCCACATAAACATTTCAGCAGATATACAAATGCTTATTCGATTTAATTATCCAGATAAATGAAAACTTAGAGAAAAGCAAAGTGAAATAATATTAAACATATACCATGTAAACAAAAGTAAAAACGTTAGCAAATATGGGAAATAATTTGGGACATTTGGAAACTTAATTGAAAATTATTTGGTTGGTCTCCAAAGCAAAACTCAGGAATAACTCTGGGGATTCTTGGCAAACCAGACTGACTGGTCAATGCAAAAGTATGAGAATGTGATGTTACTTGGGCCCCTAGCGCTAGGGAGATCCAGTCTGTTTAAGTTATTGGGAGGCCTAGAGTAATACCTATTAAAAAAACATTGTATTAAACCAGATATTCAAGAAACACTTAGTGGCTCCTGTAAAAGAAATCCTGCATAGTAGTCCATTATGTATACGAACCACAGCTTCTTTAGCCACTCATCTGTTGTCAGGTTGTTTCCAGAAGCTGTAGTACATATACACAATGGACTAATTTGCAGCCATCAGGAAAAATGAAGTCATGAAATTTTCTTATACATGGATGGACATGGAAACTATTATGCTGAATGAAATAAGTCAGAATTAGAGAGATAGACACATAATAGTCTCACTCATCTGTGAGATTTTAGAAAAATATAAGATATTGTAATAATACCCAGAGACAATAGAAAAGAGGGATGGAAGCATTGGCTCATAAAATGAAGCTTACCACAAAGAGTTGTGAGTGCAGTTAAAGAAATAACTTTACTAACCACTATCATGACAATGGTAATGAGTGAGAGAAATTGAATGCCCGTCTTGAATACAGGCTAGGAACGAGGGAGGATGGAGATAGGGTCATTGTGGTGAGAAGGTTACACTGGTGAAGGGGAGTGGGTGTTTTTGGGGGGGACTGGGGGGTTGGGGCCACACCCAGTTTCACTCAGGTGTTACTCCTGGCTATGCGCTCAGAAATCACTCCTGGCTTGGGGGACCATATGGGATATCGGTGATCCAACCACGGTCAGTCTAGCACAGAAAAGGAAGACGCTTTACCGCTTGCGCCACAGCTCTGGGAGTGTTCTTTTTGATAAATGAAATCAAACTACAATCATATTTGTAACCATGGTGCTTAAATAAAGATATTAATAAAAAAGAAATGCTGACCATAAAAACTGCCTAAATTTTTATAGATAATGGTACCAAACACCTTCACATCAATAATATCCTCAAATGTTGAATGTCTAAACTGTGCCATCTAAGGCAGAGAGTGAATGGATGTTTCAGGGAACTAATACAATCTTCTGAGACTTAAAGGAAATGAGACATTAGTGTCAATTTGAGCAACCCTAATTTACTGTTTATGGAAATATTATCTGATAAATACCTTTATTCCATACCTCTATTAAGAACAATATAGAAATTTCTCTAAAAAAAGTAGCGATGCCATAAGACATAGTTTTCCTTCCTACTTTAAGGACAGGATATAGAAGACCATTGGAGTAGAAACTGGGTAATGTAACATCTCTCTCTCTCTCTCTCTCTATATATATATATATATTTATATATAGATATATATATATATGTATATATATTTTTTTAAAGTACCATGATTACAAAATGATTATATTTGGATAGTTGGGTTACAGTCACAAACAGAACATTCCCCTTCATCAGTGTAACATTCTCCTCTCCCAATGCCCCCCTTCTCCCTTCCCGTCCCCTGCCTGAATTCAAGACAGGCATTCTACTACAGTTATTTGTTTTTTTTTTTATTTTATTTAAACACCTTGATTACATACATGATTGTGTTTGGGTTTCAGTCATGTAAAGAACGCCACCCATCACCAGTGCAACATTCCCACCACCAATGTCCCAAGTCTCCCTCCTCCCCACCTAACCCCTGCCTGTACTCTAAACAGGCTCTCCATTTCCCTCATACATTCTCATTATTAGGAAAGTTCAGAATGTAGTTATTTCTATAGTTAAACTCATCACTCTTTGTGGTGAGCTTCCTGTGGTGAGCTGGAACTTCCAGCTCTTTTCTCTTTTGTGTCTAAAAATTATTATTGCAAGAATGTCTTTCATTTTTCTTAAAACCCATAGATGAGTGAGACCATTCTGTGTTTCTCTCTCTCTCTGGCTTATTTCACTCAGCATAATAGATTCCGTGTACATCCATGTATAGGAAAATTTCATGACTTCATCTCTCCTGACAGCTGCATAATATTCCATTGTGTATATGTACCACAGTTTCTTTAGCCATTCATCTGTTGAAGGGCATCTTGGTTGTTTCCAGAGTCTTGCTATGGTAAATAGTGCTGCAATGAATATGGGTGTAAGGAAGGGGTTTTTGTACTGTATTTTTGTGTTCTTAGGGTATATTCCTAGGAGTGGTATAGCTGGATCATATGGGAGCTCGATTTCCAGTTTTTGGAGGAATCTCCATATCGCTTTCCATAAAGGTTGAACTAGACGGCATTCCCACCAGCAGTGGATAAGAGTTCCTTTCTCTCCACATCCCCGCCAACACTGTTTATTCTCATTCTTTGTGATGTGTGCCATTCTCTGTGGTGTGAGGTGGTATCTCATCGTTGTTTTGATTTGCATCTCCCTGATGATTAGTGATGTGGAGCACTTTTTCATGTGTCTTTTGGCCATTTGTATTTCTTTTTTGTCAAAGTGTCTGTACATTTCTTCTCCCCATTTTTTGATGGGATTAGATGTTTTTTTCTTGTAAAGTTCTGTCAGTGCCTTGTATATTTTGGAGATTAGCCCCTATCTGATGGGTATTGGGTGAATAGTTTCTCCCACTCAGTGGGTGGCTCTTGTATCCTGGGCACTATTTCCTTTGAGGTGCAGAAGCTTCTCAGCTTAATATATTCCCATCTGTTAATCTCTGCTTTCACTTGCTTGGAGAGTGCAGTTTCCTCCTTGAAGATGCCTGTAATGTCCTGGAGTGCCTTGCCTATGTGCTGTTCTATATATCTTATGGTTTTGGGGCTGATATCGAGGTCTTTAATCCATTTGGATTTTACCTTCGTACATGATGATAGCTGGGGGTCTAAGTTCAATTTTTTGCAAGTGGCTATCCAGTTGTGCCAACACCACTTGTTGAAGAGGCTTTCCCTGCTCCATTTAGGGTTTCCTGCTCCTTTATCAAAAATTAGTTGATTGTATGTCTGGGGAAAATTTTCTGAGTATTCAAGCCTATTCCACTGATCTGAGGGCCTGTCCTTATTCCAATACCATGCTCTTTTGATAACTATTGCTTTGTAGTACAGTTTAAAGTTGGGGAAAGTAATTCCTCCCATATTCTTTTTCCCAATGATTGCTTTGGCTATTCAAGGGTGCTTATTGTTCCAAATGAATTTCAAAAGTGTCTGATCCACTTCTTTAAAGAATGTCATGGGTATCTATAGAGGGATAGCATTAAATCTGTATAATGCCTTGGGGAGTATTGCCATTTTGATGATGTTAATCCTGCCAATCCACGAGCAGGGTATGCATTTCCATTTCCGCGTGTCCTCTTATTTCTTGGAGCAGAGTTTTATAGTTTTCTCTGTATAGGTCCTTCACATTTTTAGTCAAGTTGATTCCAAGATATTTGAGTTTGTGTGGCACTATTGTGAATGGGGTTGTTTTCTTAATGTCCATTTCTTCCTTATTACTGTTGGTGTATAGAAAGGCCATTGATTTTTGTGTGTTAATTTTGTAGCCTGCCACTTTGCTATATGAGTCTATTGTTTCTAGAAGCTTTTTGGTAGAGTCTTTAGGGTTTTCTAAGTAGAGTATCATGTCATCTGCAAACAGTGAGAGCTTGACTTTTTCCTTTCCTATCTGGATTCCCTTGATATCTTTTTCTTGCCTGATCGCTATAGCAAGTACTTCCAGTGCTATGTTGAATAGGAGTGGTGAGAAAGGACAGCTTTGTCTTGTACCAGAATTTAGAGGGAAGGCTTTTAGTTTTTCTCCGTTGAGGATAATATTTGCCACTGGATTGTGGTAGATGGCTTCAACTAGATTGAGAAAGGTTCCTTCCATTCCCATCTTGCTGAGAGGTTTGATCAAGAATGGGTGTTGGACCTTATCAAATGCTTTCTCTGCATCTATTGATATGATCATGTGGTTTTTATTTTTCTTGTTATTGATGTTGTGTATGATGTTGATAGATTTACGGATGTTAAACCAGCCTTGCATTCCTGGGATGAAACCTACTTGATCATAGTGGATGATCTTCTTAATGAGGCATTGAATCCTATTTGCCAGGATTTTGTTGAGGATCTTTGCATCTGCATTCATCAACGATATTGGTCTGTAATTTTCTTTTTTTGTAGCATCTCTGTCTGGTTTAGGTATCAACGTGATGTTGGCTTCATAAAAGCTATTTGGAAGTGTTTCCGTTTGTTCAATTTCATGAAAGAGTCTTGCCAGGACTGGTAGTAGTTCCTCTTGGAACGTTTGAAAGAATTCATTAGTGAATCCATCTGGGCCTGGGCTTTTGTTTTTCGGCAGACCTTTGATTACCATTCTAATTTCATCAATGGTGATGGGGGTGTTTAGATATGCTACATCCTCTTCCTTCAACCGTGGAAGATTATAAGAGTCAAAGAATTTATCCATTTCTTCCAGGTTCTCATTTTTAGTGGCGTAGAGTTTCTCAAAGTAGTTTCTGATTACCCTTTGAATCTCTGTCATATCAGTAGTGATCTCTCCTTTTTCATTCCTAATACGAGTTATCAAGTTTCTCTCTCTCTCTCTTTGTTAGGTTTGCCAGTGGTCTATCAATCTTGTTTATTTTTTCAAAGAACCAACTTCTGCTTTTGTTGATCTTTCGGATTGTTTTTTGGGTTTCCACTTCGTTGATTTCTGCTCTTAGCTTTGTTATTTTCTTCTGTCTTCATATTTTTGGGTCCTTTTGTTGAGCATTTTCTAGTTCTATTAGCTGTGTCATTAGGCTACTCAGGTAAGCTCCTTCTTCCTTCCTGATGTGTGCTTGCAAAGCTATAAATTTTCCTCTCAGTACTGCTTTTGCTGTGTCCCATAAGTTCTGATAGTTTGTGTCTTTATTGTCATTTATTTTCAGGAACCTTTTGATTTCCTCCTTGATTTCATCTCGGACCCACTGGTTATTGAGTATGAGGCTGTTTAACTTCCAGGTGTTAAGGTTTTTCTTCTGAGTCCCTTTGGAATTCACAAATAATTTCAGAGCCTTGTGGTCAGCAAAGGCAGTCTGCAAAATTTCTATCCTCTTGATATTATGGAGGTATGTTTTATGTGCCAGCATGTAGTCTATCCTGGAGAATGTCCCATGTACATTGGAGAAGAATGTGTATCCAGGTTTCTGGGGGTGGAGTGTCCTATATATATCCACTAAGCCTCTTTCTTCCATTTCTCTCCTCAGGTCTAGTATATTCTTGTTGGGTTTCAGTCTGGTTGACCTATCCAGTGTTGCCAAAGCCGTGTTAAGGTCCCCCACAATTATTGTGTTGTTATTGATATTATTTTTCAGATTTGTCAACAGTTGTATTAAATATTTTGCTGGCCCCTCATTCAGTGCATATATGTTTAGGAGAGTTATTTCTTCCTGCTCTACATACCCCTTGATTAATATAAAATGTCCATCTTT
The DNA here is from genome assembly GCF_024139225.1 of Suncus etruscus. NCBI lineage: Eukaryota > Metazoa > Chordata > Mammalia > Eulipotyphla > Soricidae > Suncus > Suncus etruscus. The sequence goes on from NC_064852.1 coordinate 126,804,364, forward strand.
GTCCCTTACAAACTTCCTGAGTATAAAGTTTGCATTATCTGATATTAGTATGGCCACTCCAGCTTTTTTATGGGTGTTGTTTGCTTGGATAATTTTTCTCCAGCCTTTTATTTTGAGTCTATGTTTGTTCTTACTATTCAGGTTCGTTTCTTGTAGGCAGCAGAAGGTTGGATTGAGTTTTTTGATCCATTTAGCCACTCTGTGTCTCTTGACTGGTGCATTTAGTCCATTGACATTGAGAGAAAGAATTGTCCTGGGATTTAATTCCATCTTTATATCGAAATTTGGTGTGTCTCTTGGTTAGTCTTGTCTTAAATTAGGTCTTTCAGTTTTTCTCTTAAGACTGGTTTGGAGTCTGTAAAGTTTCTGAGCTGCTTTTTGTCTGTAAAACCATGTATTCTTCCGTCAAATCGGAAAGTGAGTTTTGCTGGGTATAGTATTCTGGGTGAAGCATTCATTTCATTCAGTCTTGTCACAATATCCCACCACTGCTTTCTGGCATTGAGTGTTTCTCGTGACAGGTCTGCTGTAAATCTCAAGGACGCTTGCTTGAACGTAATTTCCCCTTTTGATCTTGCTGTTTTCAGAATTCTGTCTCTATCTGTGGGATTTGTCATTGTGACTAGGATGTGTCTTGGGGTGTTTTTTCTGGGGTCTCTTTTTTTGTTGGTACTCTTCGAGCATGCAGGATTTGATCACCTATATTCTTTAGCTCTGGAAGTTTCTCTTTAATGATGTTCTTGACCATTGATTCTTCCTGGGAATTTTCTTCCTGGGTCTCTGGGACTCCAATGTTTCTTAAGTTGTTTCTGTTGATCTTATCATAGACTTCTATTTTCATCTGTTCCCATTCTTTGACTAATTTTTTCATTGTCTGCTCATTTGCTTTAAGTTTTTTGTCCAATCTCTCCTGCTGTATGGAATTGTTATGTATCTCATCTTCCACAGCACCAAGTCTATTTTCAGCTTCTGATACCCTGTCCCAGAGCTTATCCATTTTGTCATTCACTTCGTTTACTGACTTTTTCAGGCCTGTTAATTGATATGTTATTTCAGTTTGGAGTTTTGTGATTTCTGTCTTCATATTTTCTTGGTTCTTATTAGTGTTCTGTTCAACTCGATTCATGGTTACTTTGAGTTCTTTGAACATATTCCATATTGCTAGTGTAAAGTCCTTATCTGAGAGGTTGATTAGTTGGTTGGCCATTATCTGGTCATCAGAATTGTCCTCTTCATTCTCTATGTCTGATGCTGGCCTGCCTTGTTTCCCCATTGTCACACTTGTATTTTGGGTTTTTCTACGTGTTGTGGTGGTATTCATTGGCTATATGATGTAGGCAGCACACTTCTCTGGCTCCGCCCTGTCCTGATGGGCTGACTTGTCTCTAGAGGAGGGGAGTCCTCCGTGGGTGAAGCCTCACACTGGATCAAATCTTAGGCCCAAGCATTCAACGGAGAAGACAGTCCGAAGACGAATGCTTGCTTCTGTGTTATAGCTCATTTTTTAGTGTGATTTTTTTCTTCTTGTTACGATGGTGTTCTTTTCTTAGAAAGAGCGCATGGCCGCGTAGCGAAGCGGAGCGGCCATGCTCTGCTGGAGCCTCTTTTGCCCCACTCCTAAGAGTTTCACGCAAGAGGACAGTAGAGAAACATTTACAAGGAGCACTCACAGTTGGGCTCCACTGGGCGGGTGCAGATTCGTGGCTTTTCCCTGCCTGATGTCCCAAACAGGGCAGCTGGCTTCTGCGAAAGCCCGCCGGTTTTCACGTTCTGGAGACCCGCCCTGGAAATGGCGTCTGGGAGAGCAGATTTCTGGAGCCTCTTTTGCCCCACTCCCAAGAGTTTCACGCAAGAGGACAGTAGAGAAACATTTACAAGGAGCACTCACAGTTGGGCTCCACTGGGCGGGTGCAGATTCGTGGCTTTTCCCTGCCTGATGTCCCAAACAGGGCAGCTGGCTTCTGCGAAAGCCCGCCGGTTTTCACGTTCTGGAGACCCGCCCTGGAAATGGCGTCTGGGAGAGCAGATTTCTGGAGCCTCTTTTGCCCCACTCCCAAGAGTTTCACGCAAGAGGACAGTAGAGAAACATTTACAAGGAGCACTCACAGTTGGGCTCCACTGGGCGGGCGCAGATTCGTGGCTTTTCCCTGCCTGATGTCCCAAACAGGGCAGCTGGCTTCTGCGAAAGCCCGCCGGTTTTCACGTTCTGGAGACCCGCCCTGGAAATGGCATCTGGGAGAGCAGATTTCTGGAGCCTCTTTTGCCCCACTCCCAAGAGTTTCACGCAAGAGGACAGTAGAGAAACATTTACAAGGAGCACTCACAGTTGGGCTCCACTGGGCGGGCGCAGATTCGTGGCTTTTCCCTGCCTGAAGTCCCAAACAGGGCAGCTGGCTTCTGCGAAAGCCCGCCGGTTTTCACGTTCTGGAGACCCGCCCTGGAAATGGCGTCTGGGAGAGCAGATTTCTGGAGCCTCTTTTGCCCCACTCCCAAGAGTTTCACGCAAGAGGACAGTAGAGAAACATTTACAAGGAGCACTCACAGTTGGGCTCCACTGGGCGGGCGCAGATTCGTGGCTTTTCCCTGCCTGATGTCCCAAACAGGGCAGCTGGCTTCTGCGAAAGCCCGCCGGTTTTCACGTTCTGGAGACCCGCCCTGGAAATGGCGTCTGGGAGAGCAGATTTCTGGAGCCTCTTTTGCCCCACTCCCAAGAGTTTCACGCAAGAGGACAGTAGAGAAACATTTACAAGGAGCACTCACAGTTGGGCTCCACTGGGCGGGCGCAGATTCGTGGCTTTTCCCTGCCTGATGTCCCAAACAGGGCAGCTGGCTTCTGCGAAAGCCCGCCGGTTTTCACGTTCTGGAGACCCGCCCTGGAAATGGCGTCTGGGAGAGCAGATTTCTGGAGCCTCTTTTGCCCCACTCCCAAGAGTTTCACGCAAGAGGACAGTAGAGAAACATTTACAAGGAGCACTCACAGTTGGGCTCCACTGGGCGGGTGCAGATTCGTGGCTTTTCCCTGCCTGATGTCCCAAACAGGGCAGCTGGCTTCTGCGAAAGCCCGCCGGTTTTCACGTTCTGGAGACCCGCCCTGGAAATGGCGTCTGGGAGAGCAAATTTCTGGAGCCTCTTTTGCCCCACTCCCAAGAGTTTCACGCAAGAGGACAGTAGAGAAACATTTACAAGGAGCACTCACAGTTGGGCTCCACTGGGCGGGTGCAGATTCGTGGCTTTTCCCTGCCTGATGTCCCAAACAGGGCAGCTGGCTTCTGCGAAAGCCCGCCGGTTTTCACGTTCTGGAGACCCGCCCTGGAAATGGCGTCTGGGAGAGCAGATTTCTGGAGCCTCTTTTGCCCCACTCCCAAGAGTTTCACGCAAGAGGACAGTAGAGAAACATTTACAAGGAGCACTCACAGTTGGGCTCCACTGGGCGGGCGCAGATTCGTGGCTTTTCCCTGCCTGATGTCCCAAACAGGGCAGCTGGCTTCTGCGAAAGCCCGCCGGTTTTCACGTTCTGGAGACCCGCCCTGGAAATGGCGTCTGGGAGAGCAGATTTCTGGAGCCTCTTTTGCCCCACTCCCAAGAGTTTCACGCAAGAGGACAGTAGAGAAACATTTACAAGGAGCACTCACAGTTGGGCTCCACTGGGCGGGCGCAGATTCGTGGCTTTTCCCTGCCTGATGTCCCAAACAGGGCAGCTGGCTTCTGCGAAAGCCCGCCGGTTTTCACGTTCTGGAGACCCGCCCTGGAAATGGCGTCTGGGAGAGCAGATTTCTGGAGCCTCTTTTGCCCCACTCCCAAGAGTTTCACGCAAGAGGACAGTAGAGAAACATTTACAAGGAGCACTCACAGTTGGGCTCCACTGGGCGGGCGCAGATTCGTGGCTTTTCCCTGCCTGATGTCCCAAACAGGGCAGCTGGCTTCTGCGAAAGCCCGCCGGTTTTCACGTTCTGGAGACCCGCCCTGGAAATGGCGTCTGGGAGAGCAGATTTCTGGAGCCTCTTTTGCCCCACTCCCAAGAGTTTCACGCAAGAGGACAGTAGAGAAACATTTACAAGGAGCACTCACAGTTGGGCTCCACTGGGCGGGTGCAGATTCGTGGCTTTTCCCTGCCTGATGTCCCAAACAGGGCAGCTGGCTTCTGCGAAAGCCCGCCGGATTTCACGTTCTGGAGACCCGCCCTGGAAATGGCGTCTGGGAGAGCAAATTTCTGGAGCCTCTTTTGCCCCACTCCCAAGAGTTTCACGCAAGAGGACAGTAGAGAAACATTTACAAGGAGCACTCACAGTTGGGCTCCACTGGGCGGGTGCAGATTCGTGGCTTTTCCCTGCCTGATGTCCCAAACAGGGCAGCTGGCTTCTGCGAAAGCCCGCCGGTTTTCACGTTCTGGAGACCCGCCCTGGAAATGGCGTCTGGGAGAGCAGATTTCTGGAGCCTCTTTTGCCCCACTCCCAAGAGTTTCACGCAAGAGGACAGTAGAGAAACATTTACAAGGAGCACTCACAGTTGGGCTCCACTGGTCGGGTGCAGATTCGTGGCTTTTCCCTGCCTGATGTCCCAAACAGGGCAGCTGGCTTCTGCGAAAGCCCGCCGGTTTTCACGTTCTGGAGACCCGCCCTGGAAATGGCGTCTGGGAGAGCAGATTTCTGGAGCCTCTTTTGCCCCACTCCCAAGAGTTTCACGCAAGAGGACAGTAGAGAAACATTTACAAGGAGCACTCACAGTTGGGCTCCACTGGGCGGGCGCAGATTCGTGGCTTTTCCCTGCCTGATGTCCCAAACAGGGCAGCTGGCTTCTGCGAAAGCCCGCCGGTTTTCACGTTCTGGAGACCCGCCCTGGAAATGGCGTCTGGGAGAGCAAATTTCTGGAGCCTCTTTTGCCCCACTCCCAAGAGTTTCACGCAAGAGGACAGTAGAGAAACATTTACAAGGAGCACTCACAGTTGGGCTCCACTGGGCGGGTGCAGATTCGTGGCTTTTCCCTGCCTGATGTCCCAAACAGGGCAGCTGGCTTCTGCGAAAGCCCGCCGGTTTTCACGTTCTGGAGACCCGCCCTGGAAATGGCGTCTGGGAGAGCAGATTTCTGGAGCCTCTTTTGCCCCACTCCCAAGAGTTTCACGCAAGAGGACAGTAGAGAAACATTTACAAGGAGCACTCACAGTTGGGCTCCACTGGGCGGGCGCAGATTCGTGGCTTTTCCCTGCCTGATGTCCCAAACAGGGCAGCTGGCTTCTGCAAAAGCCCGCCGGTTTTCACGTTCTGGAGACCCGCCCTGGAAATGGCGTCTGGGAGAGCAGATTTCTGGAGCCTCTTTTGCCCCACTCCCAAGAGTTTCACGCAAGAGGACAGTAGAGAAACATTTACAAGGAGCACTCACAGTTGGGCTCCACTGGGCGGGCGCAGATTCGTGGCTTTTCCCTGCCTGATGTCCCAAACAGGGCTGCTGGCTTCTGCGAAAGCCCGCCGGTTTTCACGTTCTGGAGACCTGCCCTGGAAATGGCATCTGGGAGAGCAGATTTCTGGAGCCTCTTTTGCCCCACTCCCAAAAGATTCACGCAAGAGGACAGTAGAGAAACATTTACAAGGAGCACTCACAGTTGGGCTCCACTGGGCGGGTGCAGATTCGTGGCTTTTCCCTGCCTGATGTCCCAAACAGGGCAGCTGGCTTCTGCGAAAGCCCGCCGGTTTTCACGAATCTGCACCCGCCCAGGAAATGGCGTCTGGGAGAGCAGATTTCTGGAGCCTCTTTTGCCCCACTCCCAAGAGTTTCACGCAAGAGGACAGTAGAGAAACATTTACAAGGAGCACTCACAGTTGGGCTCCACTGGGCGGGTGCAGATTCGTGGCTTTTCCCTGCCTGATGTCCCAAACAGGGCAGCTGGCTTCTGCGAAAGCCCGCCGGTTTTCACGTTCTGGAGACCCGCCCTGGAAATGGCGTCTGGGAGAGCAGATTTCTGGAGCCTCTTTTGCCCCACTCCCAAGAGTTTCACGCAAGAGGACAGTAGAGAAACATTTACAAGGAGCACTCACAGTTGGGCTCCACTGGGCGGGTGCAGATTCGTGGCTTTTCCCTGCCTGATGTCCCAAACAGGGCAGCTGGCTTCTGCGAAAGCCCGCCGGTTTTCACGTTCTGGAGACCCGCCCTGGAAATGGCGTCTGGGAGAGCAGATTTCTGGAGCCTCTTTTGCCCCACTCCCAAGAGTTTCACGCAAGAGGACAGTAGAGAAACATTTACAAGGAGCACTCACAGTTGGGCTCCACTGGGCGGGCGCAGATTCGTGGCTTTTCCCTGCCTGATGTCCCAAACAGGGCAGCTGGCTTCTGCGAAAGCCCGCCGGTTTTCACGTTCTGGAGACCCGCCCTGGAAATGGCGTCTGGGAGAGCAGATTTCTGGAGCCTCTTTTGCCCCACTCCCAAGAGTTTCACGCAAGAGGACAGTAGAGAAACATTTACAAGGAGCACTCACAGTTGGGCTCCACTGGGCGGGCGCAGATTCGTGGCTTTTCCCTGCCTGATGTCCCAAACAGGGCAGCTGGCTTCTGCGAAAGCCCGCCGGTTTTCACGTTCTGGAGACCCGCCCTGGAAATGGCGTCGGGGAGAGCAGATTTCTGGAGCCTCTTTTGCCCCACTCCCAAGTGTTTCACGCAAGAGGACAGTAGAGAAACATTTACAAGGAGCACTCACAGTTGGGCTCCACTGGGCGGGTGCAGATTCGTGGCTTTTCCCTGCCTGATGTCCCAAACAGGGCAGCTGGCTTCTGCGAAAGCAGCCGGTTTTTACGTTTTGGAAACCCGCCCTGGAAATGGCGTCTGGGAGAGCAAATTTCTGGAGCCTCCTTTGCCAAACTCCCAAGAGTTTCACGCAAGAGGACAGTAGAGAAACATTTACAAGGAGCACTCACAGTTGGGCTCCACTGGGCGGGCGCAGATTCGTGGCTTTTCCCTGCCTGAAGTCCCAAACAGGGCAGCTGGCTTCTGCGAAAGCCCGCCGGTTTTCACGTTCTGGAGACCCGCCCTGGAAATGGCGTCTGGGAGAGCAGATTTCTGGAGCCTCTTTTGCCCCACTCCCAAGAGTTTCACGCAAGAGGACAGTAGAGAAACATTTACAAGGAGCACTCACAGTTGGGCTCCACTGGGCGGGCGCAGATTCGTGGCTTTTCCCTGCCTGATGTCCCAAACAGGGCAGCTGGCTTCTGCGAAAGCCCGCCGGTTTTCACGTTCTGGAGACCCGCCCTGGAAATGGCGTCTGGGAGAGCAAATTTCTGGAGCCTCTTTTGCCCCACTCCCAAGAGTTTCACGCAAGAGGACAGTAGAGAAACATTTACAAGGAGCACTCACAGTTGGGCTCCACTGGGCGGGCGCAGATTCGTGGCTTTTCCCTGCCTGAAGTCCCAAACAGGGCAGCTGGCTTCTGCGAAAGCCCGCCGGTTTTCACGTTCTGGAGACCCGCCCTGGAAATGGCGTCTGGGAGAGCAGATTTCTGGAGCCTCTTTTGCCCCACTCCCAAGAGTTTCACGCAAGAGGACAGTAGAGAAACATTTACAAGGAGCACTCACAGTTGGGCTCCACTGGGCGGGTGCAGATTCGTGGCTTTTCCCTGCCTGATGTCCCAAACAGGGCAGCTGGCTTCTGCGAAAGCCCGCCGGTTTTCACGTTCTGGAGACCCGCCCTGGAAATGGCGTCTGGGAGAGCAGATTTCTGGAGCCTCTTTTGCCCCACTCCCAAGAGTTTCACGCAAGAGGACAGTAGAGAAACATTTACAAGGAGCACTCACAGTTGGGCTCCACTGGGCGGGTGCAGATTCGTGGCTTTTCCCTGCCTGATGTCCCAAACAGGGCAGCTGGCTTCTGCGAAAGCCCGCCGGTTTTCACGTTCTGGAGACCTGCCCTGGAAATGGCGTCTGGGAGAGCAGATTTCTGGAGCCTCTTTTGCCCCACTCCCAAGAGTTTCACGCAAGAGGACAGTAGAGAAACATTTACAAGGAGCACTCACAGTTGGGCTCCACTGGGCGGGCGCAGATTCGTGGCTTTTCCCTGCCTGATGTCCCAAACAGGGCAGCTGGCTTCTGCGAAAGCCCGCCGGTTTTCACGTTCTGGAGACCCGCCCTGGAAATGGCGTCTGGGAGAGCAAATTTCTGGAGCCTCTTTTGCCCCACTCCCAAGAGTTTCACGCAAGAGGACAGTAGAGAAACATTTACAAGGAGCACTCACAGTTGGGCTCCACTGGGCGGGTGCAGATTCGTGGCTTTTCCCTGCCTGATGTCCCAAACAGGGCAGCTGGCTTCTGCGAAAGCCCGCCGGTTTTCACGTTCTGGAGACCCGCCCTGGAAATGGCGTCTGGGAGAGCAGATTTCTGGAGCCTCTTTTGCCCCACTCCCAAGAGTTTCACGCAAGAGGACAGTAGAGAAACATTTACAAGGAGCACTCACAGTTGGGCTCCACTGGGCGGGTGCAGATTCGTGGCTTTTCCCTGCCTGATGTCCCAAACAGGGCAGCTGGCTTCTGCGAAAGCCCGCCGGTTTTCACGTTCTGGAGACCCGCCCTGGAAATGGCGTCTGGGAGAGCAGATTTCTGGAGCCTCTTTTGCCCCACTCCCAAGAGTTTCACGCAAGAGGACAGTAGAGAAACATTTACAAGGAGCACTCACAGTTGGGCTCCACTGGGCGGGCGCAGATTCGTGGCTTTTCCCTGCCTGATGTCCCAAACAGGGCAGCTGGCTTCTGCGAAAGCCCGCCGGTTTTCACGTTCTGGAGACCCGCCCTGGAAATGGCGTCTGGGAGAGCAGATTTCTGGAGCCTCTTTTGCCCCACTCCCAAGAGTTTCACGCAAGAGGACAGTAGAGAAACATTTACAAGGAGCACTCACAGTTGGGCTCCACTGGGCGGGTGCAGATTCGTGGCTTTTCCCTGCCTGATGTCCCAAACAGGGCAGCTGGCTTCTGCGAAAGCCCGCCGGTTTTCACGTTCTGGAGACCCGCCCTGGAAATGGCGTCTGGGAGAGCAGATTTCTGGAGCCTCTTTTGCCCCACTCCCAAGAGTTTCACGCAAGAGGACAGTAGAGAAACATTTACAAGGAGCACTCACAGTTGGGCTCCACTGGGCGGGTGCAGATTCGTGGCTTTTCCCTGCCTGATGTCCCAAACAGGGCAGCTGGCTTCTGCGAAAGCCCGCCGGTTTTCACGTTCTGGAGACCCGCCCTGGAAATGGCGTCTGGGAGAGCAGATTTCTGGAGCCTCTTTTGCCCCACTCCCAAGAGTTTCACGCAAGAGGACAGTAGAGAAACATTTACAAGGAGCACTCACAGTTGGGCTCCACTGGGCAGGTGCAGATTCGTGGCTTTTCCCTGCCTGATGTCCCAAACAGGGCAGCTGGCTTCTGCGAAAGCCCGCCGGTTTTCACGTTCTGGAGACCCGCCCTGGAAATGGCGTCTGGGAGAGCAGATTTCTGGAGCCTCTTTTGCCCCACTCCCAAGAGTTTCACGCAAGAGGACAGTAGAGAAACATTTACAAGGAGCACTCACAGTTGGGCTCCACTGGGCGGGCGCAGATTCGTGGCTTTTCCCTGCCTGATGTCCCAAACAGGGCAGCTGGCTTCTGCGAAAGCCCGCCGGTTTTCACGTTCTGGAGACCCGCCCTGGAAATGGCGTCTGGGAGAGCAGATTTCTGGAGCCTCTTTTGCCCCACTCCCAAGAGTTTCACGCAAGAGGACAGTAGAGAAACATTTACAAGGAGCACTCACAGTTGGGCTCCACTGGGCGGGCGCAGATTCGTGGCTTTTCCCTGCCTGATGTCCCAAACAGGGCAGCTGGCTTCTGCGAAAGCCCGCCGGTTTTCACGTTCTGGAGACCCGCCCTGGAAATGGCGTCTGGGAGAGCAGATTTCTGGAGCCTCTTTTGCCCCACTCCCAAGAGTTTCACACAAGAGGACAGTAGAGAAACATTTACAAGGAGCACTCACAGTTGGGCTCCACTGGTCGGGTGCAGATTCGTGGCTTTTCCCTGCCTGATGTCCCAAACAGGGCAGCTGGCTTCTGCGAAAGCCCGCCGGTTTTCACGTTCTGGAGACCCGCCCTGGAAATGGCGTCTGGGAGAGCAGATTTCTGGAGCTCTTTTGCCCCACTCCCAAGAGTTTCACACAAGAGGACAGTAGAGAAACATTTACAAGGAGCACTCACAGTTGGGCTCCACTGGGCAGGTGCAGATTCGTGGCTTTTCCCTGCCTGATGTCCCAAACAGGGCAGCTGGCTTCTGCGAAAGCCCGCCGGTTTTCACGTTCTGGAGACCCGCCCTGGAAATGGCGTCTGGGAGAGCAGATTTCTGGAGCCTCTTTTGCCCCACTCCCAAGAGTTTCACGCAAGAGGACAGTAGAGAAACATTTACAAGGAGCACTCACAGTTGGGCTCCACTGGGCGGGTGCAGATTCGTGGCTTTTCCCTGCCTGATGTCCCAAACAGGGCAGCTGGCTTCTGCCAAAGCCCGCCGGTTTTCACGTTCTGGAGACCCGCCCTGGAAATGGCGTCTGGGAGAGCAGATTTCTGGAGCTTCTTTTGCCCCACTCCCAAGAGTTTCACACAAGAGGACAGTAGAGAAACATTTACAAGGAGCACTCACAGTTGGGCTCCACTGGTCAGGTGCAGATTCGTGGCTTTTCCCTGCCTGATGTCCCAAACAGGGCAGCTGGCTTCTGCCAAAGCCCGCCGGTTTTCACGTTCTGGAGACCCGCCCTGGAAATGGCGTCTGGGAGAGCAGATTTCTGGAGCTTCTTTTGCCCCACTCCCAAGAGTTTCACACAAGAGGACAGTAGAGAAACATTTACAAGGAGCACTCACAGTTGGGCTCCACTGGGCAGGTGCAGATTCGTGGCTTTTCCCTGCCTGATGTCCCAAACAGGGCAGCTGGCTTCTGCGAAAGCCCGCCGGTTTTCACGTTCTGGAGACCCGCCCTGGAAATGGCGTCTGGGAGAGCAGATTTCTGGAGCTTCTTTTGCCCCACTCCCAAGAGTTTCACACAAGAGGACAGTAGAGAAATATTTACAAGGAGCACTCGCAGTTAGGCTCCACTGGGCGGGCGCAGATTTGTGGCTTTTCCCTGCCTGATGTCCCAAACAGGGCTACTGGGTTCTGCGAAAGCAGCCGGTTTTTACTTTTTGGAAACCCGCCCTGGAAATGGCGTCTGGGAGAGCAAATTTCTGGAGCCTCCTTTGCCAAACTCCCAAGAGTTTCACGCAAGAGAACAGTAGAGAAACATTTACAAGGAGCACTCACAGTTGGGCTCCACTGGGCAGGTGCAGATTCGTGGCTTTTCCCTGCCTGATGTCCCAAACAGGGCAGCTGGCTTCTGCCAAAGCCCGCCGGTTTTCACGTTCTGGAGACCCGCCCTGGAAATGGCGTCTGGGAGAGCAGATTTCTGGAGCCTCTTTTGCCCCACTCCCAAGAGTTTCACACAAGAGGACAGTAGAGAAACATTTACAAGGAGCACTCACAGTTGGGCTCCACTGGGCAGGTGCAGATTCGTGGCTTTTCCCTGCCTGATGTCCCAAACAGGGCAGCTGGCTTCTGCGAAAGCCCGCCGGTTTTCACGTTCTGGAGACCCGCCCTGGAAATGGCGTCTGGGAGAGCAGATTTCTGGAGCTTCTTTTGCCCCACTCCCAAGAGTTTCACACAAGAGGACAGTAGAGAAACATTTACAAGGAGCACTCACAGTTGGGCTCCACTGGGCAGGTGCAGATTCGTGGCTTTTCCCTGCCTGATGTCCCAAACAGGGCAGCTGGCTTCTGCGAAAGCCCGCCGGTTTTCACGTTCTGGAGACCCGCCCTGGAAATGGCGTCTGGGAGAGCAGATTTCTGGAGCCTCTTTTGCCCCACTCCCAAGAGTTTCACACAAGAGGACAGTAGAGAAACATTTACAAGGAGCACTCACAGTTGGGCTCCACTGGGCAGGTGCAGATTCGTGGCTTTTCCCTGCCTGATGTCCCAAACAGGGCAGCTGGCTTCTGCCAAAGCCCGCCGGTTTTCACGTTCTGGAGACCCGCCCTGGAAATGGCGTCTGGGAGAGCAGATTTCTGGAGCTTCTTTTGCCCCACTCCCAAGAGTTTCACACAAGAGGACAGTAGAGAAACATTTACAAGGAGCACTCACAGTTGGGCTCCACTGGGCAGGTGCAGATTCGTGGCTTTTCCCTGCCTGATGTCCCAAACAGGGCAGCTGGCTTCTGCCAAAGCCCGCCGGTTTTCACGTTCTGGAGACCCGCCCTGGAAATGGCGTCTGGGAGAGCAGATTTCTGGAGCTTCTTTTGCCCCACTCCCAAGAGTTTCACACAAGAGGACAGTAGAGAAACATTTACAAGGAGCACTCACAGTTGGGCTCCACTGGGCAGGTGCAGATTCGTGGCTTTTCCCTGCCTGATGTCCCAAACAGGGCAGCTGGCTTCTGCCAAAGCCCGCCGGTTTTCACGTTCTGGAGACCCGCCCTGGAAATGGCGTCTGGGAGAGCAGATTTCTGGAGCTTCTTTTGCCCCACTCCCAAGAGTTTCACACAAGAGGACAGTAGAGAAACATTTACAAGGAGCACTCACAGTTGGGCTCCACTGGGCAGGTGCAGATTCGTGGCTTTTCCCTGCCTGATGTCCCAAACAGGGCAGCTGGCTTCTGCCAAAGCCCGCCGGTTTTCACGTTCTGGAGACCCGCCCTGGAAATGGCGTCTGGGAGAGCAGATTTCTGGAGCTTCTTTTGCCCCACTCCCAAGAGTTTCACACAAGAGGACAGTAGAGAAACATTTACAAGGAGCACTCACAGTTGGGCTCCACTGGGCAGGTGCAGATTCGTGGCTTTTCCCTGCCTGATGTCCCAAACAGGGCAGCTGGCTTCTGCCAAAGCCCGCCGGTTTTCACGTTCTGGAGACCCGCCCTGGAAATGGCGTCTGGGAGAGCAGATTTCTGGAGCTTCTTTTGCCCCACTCCCAAGAGTTTCACACAAGAGGACAGTAGAGAAACATTTACAAGGAGCACTCACAGTTGGGCTCCACTGGGCAGGTGCAGATTCGTGGCTTTTCCCTGCCTGATGTCCCAAACAGGGCAGCTGGCTTCTGCCAAAGCCCGCCGGTTTTCACGTTCTGGAGACCCGCCCTGGAAATGGCGTCTGGGAGAGCAGATTTCTGGAGCTTCTTTTGCCCCACTCCCAAGAGTTTCACACAAGAGGACAGTAGAGAAACATTTACAAGGAGCACTCACAGTTGGGCTCCACTGGGCAGGTGCAGATTCGTGGCTTTTCCCTGCCTGATGTCCCAAACAGGGCAGCTGGCTTCTGCCAAAGCCCGCCGGTTTTCACGTTCTGGAGACCCGCCCTGGAAATGGCGTCTGGGAGAGCAGATTTCTGGAGCTTCTTTTGCCCCACTCCCAAGAGTTTCACACAAGAGGACAGTAGAGAAACATTTACAAGGAGCACTCACAGTTGGGCTCCACTGGGCAGGTGCAGATTCGTGGCTTTTCCCTGCCTGATGTCCCAAACAGGGCAGCTGGCTTCTGCCAAAGCCCGCCGGTTTTCACGTTCTGGAGACCCGCCCTGGAAATGGCGTCTGGGAGAGCAGATTTCTGGAGCTTCTTTTGCCCCACTCCCAAGAGTTTCACACAAGAGGACAGTAGAGAAACATTTACAAGGAGCACTCACAGTTGGGCTCCACTGGGCAGGTGCAGATTCGTGGCTTTTCCCTGCCTGATGTCCCAAACAGGGCAGCTGGCTTCTGCCAAAGCCCGCCGGTTTTCACGTTCTGGAGACCCGCCCTGGAAATGGCGTCTGGGAGAGCAGATTTCTGGAGCTTCTTTTGCCCCACTCCCAAGAGTTTCACACAAGAGGACAGTAGAGAAACATTTACAAGGAGCACTCACAGTTGGGCTCCACTGGGCAGGTGCAGATTCGTGGCTTTTCCCTGCCTGATGTCCCAAACAGGGCAGCTGGCTTCTGCCAAAGCCCGCCGGTTTTCACGTTCTGGAGACCCGCCCTGGAAATGGCGTCTGGGAGAGCAGATTTCTGGAGCTTCTTTTGCCCCACTCCCAAGAGTTTCACACAAGAGGACAGTAGAGAAACATTTACAAGGAGCACTCACAGTTGGGCTCCACTGGGCAGGTGCAGATTCGTGGCTTTTCCCTGCCTGATGTCCCAAACAGGGCAGCTGGCTTCTGCCAAAGCCCGCCGGTTTTCACGTTCTGGAGACCCGCCCTGGAAATGGCGTCTGGGAGAGCAGATTTCTGGAGCTTCTTTTGCCCCACTCCCAAGAGTTTCACACAAGAGGACAGTAGAGAAACATTTACAAGGAGCACTCACAGTTGGGCTCCACTGGGCAGGTGCAGATTCGTGGCTTTTCCCTGCCTGATGTCCCAAACAGGGCAGCTGGCTTCTGCCAAAGCCCGCCGGTTTTCACGTTCTGGAGACCCGCCCTGGAAATGGCGTCTGGGAGAGCAGATTTCTGGAGCTTCTTTTGCCCCACTCCCAAGAGTTTCACACAAGAGGACAGTAGAGAAACATTTACAAGGAGCACTCACAGTTGGGCTCCACTGGGCAGGTGCAGATTCGTGGCTTTTCCCTGCCTGATGTCCCAAACAGGGCAGCTGGCTTCTGCCAAAGCCCGCCGGTTTTCACGTTCTGGAGACCCGCCCTGGAAATGGCGTCTGGGAGAGCAGATTTCTGGAGCTTCTTTTGCCCCACTCCCAAGAGTTTCACACAAGAGGACAGTAGAGAAACATTTACAAGGAGCACTCACAGTTGGGCTCCACTGGGCAGGTGCAGATTCGTGGCTTTTCCCTGCCTGATGTCCCAAACAGGGCAGCTGGCTTCTGCCAAAGCCCGCCGGTTTTCACGTTCTGGAGACCCGCCCTGGAAATGGCGTCTGGGAGAGCAGATTTCTGGAGCTTCTTTTGCCCCACTCCCAAGAGTTTCACACAAGAGGACAGTAGAGAAACATTTACAAGGAGCACTCACAGTTGGGCTCCACTGGGCAGGTGCAGATTCGTGGCTTTTCCCTGCCTGATGTCCCAAAGAGGGCAGCTGGCTTCTGCCAAAGCCCGCCGGTTTTCACGTTCTGGAGACCCGCCCTGGAAATGGCGTCTGGGAGAGCAGATTTCTGGAGCTTCTTTTGCCCCACTCCCAAGAGTTTCACACAAGAGGACAGTAGAGAAACATTTACAAGGAGCACTCACAGTTGGGCTCCACTGGGCAGGTGCAGATTCGTGGCTTTTCCCTGCCTGATGTCCCAAACAGGGCAGCTGGCTTCTGCCAAAGCCCGCCGGTTTTCACGTTCTGGAGACCCGCCCTGGAAATGGCGTCTGGGAGAGCAAATTTCTGGAGCTTCTTTTACCCCACTCCCAAGAGTTTCACACAAGAGGACAGTAGAGAAACATTTACAAGGAGCACTCACAGTTGGGCTCCACTGGGCAGGTGCAGATTCGTGGCTTTTCCCTGCCTGATGTCCCAAACAGGGCAGCTGGCTTCTGCCAAAGCCCGCCGGTTTTCACGTTCTGGAGACCCGCCCTGGAAATGGCGTCTGGGAGAGCAGATTTCTGGAGCTTCTTTTGCCCCACTCCCAAGAGTTTCACACAAGAGGACAGTAGAGAAACATTTACAAGGAGCACTCACAGTTGGGCTCCACTGGGCAGTTGCAGATTCGTGGCTTTTCCCTGCCTGATGTCCCAAAGAGGGCAGCTGGCTTCTGCCAAAGCCCGCCGGTTTTCACGTTCTGGAGACCCGCCCTGGAAATGGCGTCTGGGAGAGCAGATTTCTGGAGCTTCTTTTGCCCCACTCCCAAGAGTTTCACACAAGAGGACAGTAGAGAAACATTTACAAGGAGCACTCACAGTTGGGCTCCACTGGGCAGGTGCAGATTCGTGGCTTTTCCCTGCCTGATGTCCCAAAGAGGGCAGCTGGCTTCTGCCAAAGCCCGCCGGTTTTCACGTTCTGGAGACCCGCCCTGGAAATGGCGTCTGGGAGAGCAGATTTCTGGAGCTTCTTTTGCCCCACTCCCAAGAGTTTCACACAAGAGGACAGTAGAGAAACATTTACAAGGAGCACTCACAGTTGGGCTCCACTGGGCAGGTGCAGATTCGTGGCTTTTCCCTGCCTGATGTCCCAAACAGGGCAGCTGGCTTCTGCCAAAGCCCGCCGGTTTTCACGTTCTGGAGACCCGCCCTGGAAATGGCGTCTGGGAGAGCAGATTTCTGGAGCTTCTTTTGCCCCACTCCCAAGAGTTTCACACAAGAGGACAGTAGAGAAACATTTACAAGGAGCACTCACAGTTGGGCTCCACTGGGCAGGTGCAGATTCGTGGCTTTTCCCTGCCTGATGTCCCAAACAGGGCAGCTGGCTTCTGCCAAAGCCCGCCGGTTTTCACGTTCTGGAGACCCGCCCTGGAAATGGCGTCTGGGAGAGCAAATTTCTGGAGCTTCTTTTGCCCCACTCCCAAGAGTTTCACACAAGAGGACAGTAGAGAAACATTTACAAGGAGCACTCACAGTTGGGCTCCACTGGGCAGGTGCAGATTCGTGGCTTTTCCCTGCCTGATGTCCCAAACAGGGCAGCTGGCTTCTGCCAAAGCCCGCCGGTTTTCACTTCTGGAGACCCGCCCTGGAAATGGCGTCTGGGAGAGCAGATTTCTGGAGCTTCTTTTGCCCCACTCCCAAGAGTTTCACACAAGAGGACAGTAGAGAAACATTTACAAGGAGCACTCACAGTTGGGCTCCACTGGGCAGGTGCAGATTCGTGGCTTTTCCCTGCCTGATGTCCCAAACAGGGCAGCTGGCTTCTGCGAAAAGTTATTTGTTTTTAAGTTCAGTTAATTGTGTTTTTTTTCTTAAAAGATAAGGGTTTAAAAAATAGTAAAGGTGTGACAGTGGCAATCGCCGTTGTTTGCATAGGCTCAGAAAAACATAGGGAAAACAAAAAATAAATATTCTTGGCCTGATTACAAGAAGGCCTCACCCCAGAAGTCTATTGGCATAAGACCTACTCTGGGCTCCAGGCATACTAGTCTGTCCAACCCGAGTCATTCTCCGTGGTCCCGGTGAAACTTTTTCACACTTTAGCTGTTGTTGGCATTAGGTTCTTATATTTAAAGATTCTGGATTCTATGCATTTCTTTCATCAGTCAGGCTGATGTGGAACATCCTCTAGTTTCAGCACACCATTAAATATGGAGCAATCTGCCCTGCAAGCAGGCTGTTGCTGAGCCATCTGGAAGCCAGAGTTCACCAGTCCCATCCCGGCTCCCTGCAGGAACAGGGAAGCCTGGGGGTCTCCTTTAAACTGCTCCTCATCGGAACCCTCTTGCTGCAACCCTGAGTAGGTGGCCAGGGGTAACCCTGGGGACTGGGAGGAAAAAGAGAGAAGGCTGTGGGGTATTTGCTTTTCTTTAAAGTTGAGCATAGGCAAACAATGAAGTCAACTGGAAATAACAAAAGACATTTTTGGAGAGTTTTGGGCACTTCGATGATCATTAGGTGAGGTTAAAAATTACATCATATCATAAATATTAAAACCATTGAACCCATGTTATCTGATTAAAAATTGCAAAAAATTATGTTTCTTCTTTTTCATTCCTATGTATTGGATTATTTGGAAAATAGTAAAACTGTTGTTTGAGCTGTAAATGCTCACACCTTCCCTGATTTAGTTAAATCCTCTCCTATGGTGTCTCTCTGTACTGCTCTCTTATGTGCATCTAATAAACTTCTATTCCAAGCAGACTGTCTACCACTTGTCATAAATAGTTCATATTATATGTCCTTAATTTATCAAATCTTAATAAATAGAATATCAATTTTAATCTTATAGTGATTTTACTCAGATATTTGAGTGATTTTTTTGTATTATCTCAATAGTTGATGAAGATTTTATTACCCACAGAACTCACTGATTAAGTTTATCCCCAAATCTCCAAAAATATGTTTTAAGAAGATGTTTGCAAGAAATTCACTGAGACATAATACTGGGACAGAACATTTGTGGGTCACATGAATTTCACTCAACCCTGTTGTCTGCTCAATTGAGAAACTCTATAAATCATTTATAAAATTATGGATGAAAATTATTTCAATATAACATGTTATCTGAAGATTTAATAAAGCTGGGGCAATTATGGGAGCAATGTAGCAAAATTTTACCTGTACTGGGAATGAGCATGAGAACAAATCACTAACTAGATAGAAATGGAAAAAATATCCATCCTTGAACATTGTCTAATGAGTTATTTTTTAAGGGACAAACAATCCAGACCAGGATTTGCTTTATAAAGAAAAGAGAACTGCTTTCACAAATGTTGAAAATGCTGAGCTCTAAATAAACTGAACAAAACAATTGAGCACATGTCTTAACCAGATGTCTACCTTGATTATTTTTATGAACAGATATTCTGCTGCCCAGTTTTTATGTGCCATTTTATTTTACATATGTGCACAAAAGGTAAAAAGAAATGAAAGTTTAACATTAACCATAGTTAGCATTTTCATTGGGAATAATATTTTCACTTATTCAATCACAAATTGTTCCTGAGAAGAACTGGATGAAAATGTTGAAGCTGTTAAGCATGCCATTTTGTATTGAGTGCTAATATGAGAGATGATAAAGTCCATAAGAATATTATCCCTAATTATAAAAAAATCATGTAAAAATATTTAGTAGCATAAAAGCATCACTTCTACTAACAATGGAGATATGAAACAGATGAAGAAATACCTCATACTATACCTCACTCTAAAGAAATCCATATTACCAAGTTTATGAATGCAAGCTAATTAAATTTTATTTGTTTATTTTATTTTATTTTGTTGCATTGTGATTTACAATACTGTCATGGATAGGGTTTCGTACATACAACATTGCCATTCATATCTTCCACCAAATGTCCTCTTTCTTCTATCATAGACTCAGTGCTCCTTCCATGACACAAACTTAATAAGGCCAGTCTGTTAACTAGTTCTCACTTTCTGTTGTGCAAGCTGAATTTGAACAGTTATTTGTAAGCTTAGTGTTGCCAGAAAATACTTTTGCTGTGATCTTTAATGATAAACTCAAGATTTACAAAGCATTAAATTATTAAATTATTAGTCAATAATGATTATAATATAACTAGACAGCTTTCCTGACTTCTGGTGTATTATAATTTATTTGGTCAGAGACAGACCAATTTTGCTTGAAGTGATTTTTTTTTTTCACCAATGAGAGTCATTGTTGACAAGCAGGTGCCCAAGCCCTGCTAACTTGAAAATGAACTGGTCAAATCCACCTCTCACATAATACTGATCATTTTAGACTCCCCAAATACCTCATGGATGTTTCACAAAATCTGTGAGCAACTTAGCAAATTTATTCTCTTTAGATGATATGTAGCTAACTGTACTTTTCATATCTTTATAGTAACTTAATAAACAAATGAATGAAGTCGGGATATATTTATTCTATGGTTTGTGACTAAAGGATAACATTTCAAACCCAAAAATGGCACTGAAAATCCAATTTGTTGACTCTTATAACCAGGACATGTATTTGCAATACTCTATAAGAAAGAGAAAAATACCAACACTATGAAAATACTTTCTCCTGTCCTTTTACAGTTGCAATCTGATATCTTTCAGACTGGGTTATTTTTAATTTTTTCTGTTCTTTGTGTTGATAAAAGTGCTGAAAAATGACCACAAATACAATTGTGTTTTCAAAGTGATTAAAAAAAAATCTAAATACATAACACTAATGGATATATCTAAATGCTTTGTGTATAAAATTATTGAGCTCTGAGCTGAAACATGGTGTAACTAAGAGTACTTTGAAATACTTAGAGTATTTATTACTACTATTAACAAGAAATTTAAAATAAAAAGATAAAGAAAATCAGTGGCTAGAGTGGGTATGGTACTGCTGACCCAGGCTCACTACCAGGGGGAGATTTTTCCCAAACTCATCAGAAGGGATTCTTGAGCACAGAACCAGGAGTCAGCACTGTTGGGTATAGCCTCAAAACAAACAAAAAAATCTCTCAGATTCTATTGCACAAGAATAAATTACGAATTAAATGTAAATGTAGTTTTCAAGTTCATATAATCAATTATTTAAGAATATAACTCAAATGTTTTATCTATATCCAAAAATATATAGTGAGAATAAAGTGTATATATTATTGATCTAAGAAAAGTTTTACATATAAAACTCTTCTAGACAGGCTGGAGCGGAGGCTCAGCGGTAGGGCATGTTTGCCTTGTGCTCTGCTGACCTAGGATGGACAGCAGTTCAATTTCCCAGGGTCCATATGGTCCCCCAAGCCAGGAGCGATTTCTGAGCACATAGCCAGGAGTAACCCCTGAGCATCAACTGGTCTGGCCCAAACACCAAGCAAAATAAAAAGCAAACAAACAAAAAACAACCCTTATCAAAATAGATCTTCTCTATTCAGGGCCACACCATGAGGTACTCTTGGTATTTAGGGATCTCATGGGCATTGAGCATCTAATGTTGGAATTAGAGTTTTGAAACTGTACAAACTCTATGGCCCTTAGTGCAGATATTTTTAATTATATTTATGAACTTTTTTCTGTTCTTTCTTAAAGTACTTTTTTTTGTGGCCAAGAGAAATCATGAAGTTGGTTAATAGTATGTCTTTAAAGCAACTGAACCTGGAATATATTCTCTGCACTGAAAATAGTCACCTAAGCCCAGACAGGAGTGATCCCTGAATCTATTGAGCACAGTAGACAAGTGTAGTCCAAAAAAATAAAATAAAATAAATACAAAGAAGCTTGCCTTCTTTTTCTGAGATTATAATCTTTAAATATTAAAAATTGATTTATAGAAATAAATCATCTTAAATTGAAAGTTGTCATCATACTTTGGACAATATGGATACCTATGAATCTGCTTCAAATCTAAACATGAAATATTTTATCCTTTCTTCCATTCTTTCAAAAATAATGTAAGAAGTATTGATGAGCAAAAAGTTAATAGTCTCTGTCTTATAAACAATGAGTAATGAAAAAATAATTACTGCTTTTAG
This sequence comes from Suncus etruscus, assembly GCF_024139225.1. Lineage (NCBI taxonomy): Eukaryota > Metazoa > Chordata > Mammalia > Eulipotyphla > Soricidae > Suncus > Suncus etruscus. The sequence goes on from NC_064852.1 coordinate 126,825,380, forward strand.
TACATTACTTATTATTCTTTTATTCCTTCTTTTTCTCCTTTGTTTTCTCCTTTTTGTTTCTTCCTTGATTTTTTCCAGAAATATTATAGAGTTTTGTCATAGGTCACTGTGTTGTATGAGAGTTGTAAATATACACAGCAAGATAGCTAGAAATGGAAAATAACCCAATGTGAGGACGGATTTACACAATTTATTGAGTTTGCATGTTCAAGGCATGCAAGACAAGAGCCCTTAGAAGGGGGAACTGTTGAAAGCTGTGGTGTTGGAATTATGTGCATAATATGTACTCTCATTAACATTATTAAAGAACTTTTTAATAATTTTTAACTCATTATAGGTAACTGAACAGGGGTGAACATTTTGGGAGAAAGGCGGTCACTGGTGTGCTGGAGGGTGTAGTAATTGTACTTGGATCAATGTTGACTTTGGCATACCTGCAAGAACAACTACAGGAGACAGTACTGAGATTGGGTTACATTCAAATTGTATCCTTAAAATATATTAAATATCAAATATCTTTTAAAATTTCATTTCATTATTTTCCAAAGGATCTACAAGTATACATAGAAGGAATTACAATTAGTACTATAACAGTACATTGTAATGGAAATATCACTATAAACACAAGACTTATTTTTTAATGTTTTAAATATAATTACTTAAGTACTTATGTGTTAATGTTTTGAATATAATTACTTTACTAAAATACTTAATTACTTAAGTACTGTGGTTACAAAATGGTTGAGTTTCTGACATAGAATATACACCAATCTTCACCTGTTCACATTTCATTTCCCAACTACCATGTCCCCAGTTTCCTCCCACTCCCATCCCCACCCCCTACTTGCTTCTGGGGCAGGCATTTTTCTTCTCTCTCTTTCTCTCTCTCTTTGATTTTTGACTGTGGTTTTCTGCACTATTGTTAATGAAGGGGTATCATGCATGTCTCTTCATCATCTTTCAGCACCTAGTTCTTGTCCAGAGTAACAGAAGGCTCTCTCTCTCTCTCTCTCTCTCTATATATATATATATATACATATATATATACATATAATTTATATACATATATATGAAGAGTTAAAAAATAACATGAAGAGTTTGAAAATATAGATATATGTTGACAGATTAGGAAAATTACTCCCAAAGACATAACTATTATCTCAGGGTCAGACCTTGTTTTTAAATGCATTCTCAATGTAAAGAAACTAAAGCCTTATTATAAATATTCTGACTACAAGACTAGGGCAGAGAATGCCTCATGGAATGATGAGAAGCTCTGGAAGATATTCTTTTGCAAAAGTAATGAAGAAATGAAAAAAGAGCGTATCATATCAAAAGTATTCAGAAGCTAACTTAAAAGAGTTTCTCACAACTATAGCTATATTAATTGCAATATCAAAGAATAATGATTATTATAAGGTTAAAATTCATTGGATAAAACAAATTCACACATGATAGATATAAAAATAAACAAAAGTATAAGTGCAAAGAAGTCATAACTTTTCCTAGTAGGAATATGATAACTATATAGAAATAGAATAGACTTTCAAATTACAAAATTATAATTTGGCAACTCCCATAGTCATGAATTTTTAACAAATATCATCAGGTGATAAAAATATGTAAAACATTCATGAGAAACCTGAAACAAAGATTTTTTTATTGTTTCTCGTTTGTTTCCTCTTTAATTTCAAAGTTTCTCAGCAGAAATATATTAATTATCCATTTTAAATGTGTCTTTTAGTGGAAAACTTTAACAAAAGTCAATAAAAACAAAATTGTTTACCAGCTGTGATAGAATAAATTCATATTTTGTGTTGCTTCACAGAAGTCATGATAAAATAAATAGGATCACATATAGGTGGGGTTTCTTTTTGCAGATCATAACTTTATTAAATGAGAAAAATAGATTTAAACTCAAGGGAAATTTTGTAATATAACTAACCCTTGTCAATATCTAGATTGTGAAGTCAAAGTAATAGTGAAAAATATTTCAACCAGATACAAAGAAGGCATAACTGAATGGGACTTGTGATCCTCAAACAGATTTTATTGCTACAAATGACAGTATTAGAAAAACTGGCAAAGCTAAAACAAGATATTTGATAGTAGTAATGCTCTTAAGATAAATTTTGGGGACAGGAAGGTGGCACTAGAGGTAAGGTGTCTGCCTTGCAAGCGCTAGCGTAGGACGGACTGTGGTTTGATCCCCCGGCGTCCCATATGGTCCCCCCAAGGGCGATTTCTGAGCACATAGCCAGGACTAACCCCTGAGCGTCAAACGGTTGTGGCTCAAATACAAAAACAAAATCAAAGATAATATTTGGTTCAGAAACTTGTCTTGTGGTTGTGCAGAAATATGTCTTTACTTGAGGAAAATATGATACAATATAATCATTATCTATTTATGCTCAAAAGGCAGGTTTTTATTACTACACTTCTAACTTTACTGTGGGGTGAAATTAGTTCAAAATACAATAATGGAAACAGAAGGGAGAATTTGTGTTTATTTGGTTTAGAATTTTTTTTCTGCAAGAGGACTGTTGTCCAAGCCTGTATAGCTACTTAGCACTTCTGAATTCTTCATTTTAAAAGTAGCCAACAGTAAAAATAGAAAAAAATAGTAATATTTTGGATATTTTGACATAATTTTGAAAAATAAATATAGATGAATAAAGACGTGAAAATGTACTATTTAAGAGATAGCCTTTCAGATGTTTTTACAGATTCCTGCTTACTAGTTTATCAGTTCAGTAGTTTATGAATTACTATATATAATTTATGGTTTGGGATTTTTCATCTATGCTTTGTTGCTCATCAAACACTTCAACTTACAACTGGGTAACAACTTCATTAGTTATAAAAATCTTTGAATTTAAAATGTTCTACTCATTTATTTTCTAATCTTGGGAAAAACTCCTGTATACTAATATTTTTATAGCAAAACCTTTTATTGTTTTGTTTTGTTTAATATTTTATTTAAACATCTTGATTACAAACATGATTGTGGTTGGGTTTCAGTCATGTAAAGAACACCCCCCCCCATCACCAGTGCAACATTCCCATCATCAATGTCCCAAATCTCCCTCTATCCCACCCCACCCCCACCTGTGCTCCAGACAGGCTTTCCAGTTCCCTCATTCATTCACATGATCATGGTAGTTCTCTGTGTAGTTATTTCTATAACTGTACTCACCACTCTTTGTGGTGAGCTTCATGAAGTGAACTGGAACTTCCAACCCTCCTCTCTTTGTCTCTGAGGATTGTTTCAAAAATGTCTTTCATTTTTTTAAAACCCATAGATGAGTGAAACTATTCTGTGTCTTTCTCTCTCCCTCTGACTTATTTCACTCAGCATAATAGATTCTATGTACATCCATGTATAGGAAAATTTCATGACTTCATCTCTCCTGAAAGCTACATAATATTCCATTGTGTATATGTACCACAATTTCTTTAGCCGTTCATCTGCTGCAGAATAATAATCTTAAAAGTCATCACCACCTCTAAAATGGGATGATATCTACTTCTTAACATCACTGGACTACTGTAATGTATGTAAACTATATTTACCTAAAAAGCACTGCTACAGAATTAAGCAATTTCAGAATGCAATAGAGGAATAATATTATTAATCTAAAATGAGACTATATGGTATGAAAATTATGTCAATAAACTACAAACATCTACTCCAAAGAACCTTGCTAAATTTCCAGCAAAACACTGCATAATTTTGGCTTTGGAAAGTAAAAATTTGAAGGTATCAAGAGCATTATTGAGAGACACTCATAGAGTTTCTTTGAATATAAAACCTAAATAATGCCCCTAATAACATGCTTAAAATTGTTGACTTTTCATTTCAGCAGAACCTATATTGGCAATATTTGTGATATCACAAATATTTGAAAAAAGAAGCAAGGACACAGAAAGAAAAAACATTGAATTAAACAAAAGTTTGTTCAGATTTTTTTACCCAAAATAGTTTCCAAGAAACATGAGGTTTAAAATTGTTGATGGACAGACTTTGTGCATAATTTCTTAGTTGCCCTTAGTTGCCTTTAGTTTTTTAGGGAAGAAAAATAAAATACCTTTTAAAAATTTTATTCTTATTATTAAGACCACCTGATGGTAGCTTTTGGTCAAATCTTTACGCTAAAAAGACAGGCAACCTTAAATATATCTCTTCTCTGAATCTTACTTCATAGATGATAAATTAGTGATAACAAATTATAGTGATAAAATATATATTATATAAGATATATAAGATATAGTGATAACAAAATAGGATTTTGATAAAAAATTAATCATTAACTCTGATAAACAACCATGTTAGTCGTGAACTCTTTAATTTTATTTTTTTTTAACAAATGCTTATACTTTTCAGATAACTATGAATAGATACATTTTTGAAGCCATAATTTTGTTTCAGAAAGTTATCAGAAACATGAATATTTCATAAAAATAAATAAAATTGTTCATGTTCAAAAACTGCTCATCAAAAAAAAAAAAAAAAAGGGGGCCGGAGAGATAGCATGGAGGTAAGGCGTTTGCCTTTCATGCAGGTGGTCATCGGTTCGAATCCCGGCGTCCCATATGGTCCCCCGTGCTTGCCAGGAGCAATTTCTGAGCCTAGAGCCAGGAATAACCCCTGAGCACTGCCGGGTGTGACCCAAAAACCACAAAAAAAAAAAAAAAAAAAAAAAGAAGCAAAAAAAAGGGGCCGGGTAGGTGGCGCTGGAGGTAAGGTGTCTGCCTTGCAAGCGCTAGCCAAGGAAGGACCGCGGTTCGATCCCCCGGCGTCCCATATGGTCCCCCCAAGCCAGGGGCGATTTCTGAGCACATAGCCAGGAGTAACCCCTGAGCGTCAAACGGGTGTGGCCCAAAAACCAAAAAAAAAAAAAAAAGAAGCAAAAACTGCTCATCATTTCAGATAATACTTTGCCATTGTTTTATGAAGTGTCAAATATATATCTAAAATACTTTGCTGAGTTTAAGAAAGAAGAGCAAATTTTTAAAATATAAAACCAGTATGCCCAGGAACAAAATTATACTCTTTTCATAAGATTCATTCAATACAGTATCAATCTTTACTTCATATGAGTACACTTTGTCCTTTTAATACATTGGTGGATATAGAATTAAAATATTTTATATCTACTTATATGAAAATTAAATTACTTCAACTTCTCATTCCTTCACTATTTAAGAAGACCACAATATTCTCATTTTCAGCACTTTCTTTTTATGACAAAATGGCAGATGTATAACTGTCCTCAGGGAAAAATGAAGCATGTCGATGAAAACGAATTCCATGCTATCACTTGAGGTTTAAAAAGGATATTAGTTGTTGTTTTGTTATTTTACAATAGTGTGTTAATTTTTTAAAATACTACGAAGGGATTTAGAGAAAAGGAGGAACTCCTAGCCACAACCACTAGACACCCAGTCTCGAGTCATACTGTCAATGTAGTATTTAGTAAACATGTTATTTTTATTATTCTTATTATGGTAAAAGAATGAAGTTGAAAAGTGTCAAAAGCTTTAGGGGAAAATGAATCATTTGATTGGATTGATCTTGCTTGTTCTTCAATAATTTGCAGCACTTAACAATTTGCATACACTATTTTGGCATTCTGGAGTAATTATCACTGTGAAACTTTCCCACGTATACCTTATTTCCACAGGTAATTAAGGTGACCTAGTTATGTCTGCATAAGGCTTAGTCTGTGAATAATGCAGACTCAAGGGAGACTAACAGGTCACCAGTAGCAATCAATCTAACTGATGGAAATGAGGATGAATTTTGTAGATTATATTCTTTGTATACCATAACAAGGATTTTGTAGACAATATTCTCTGTATACTGTATTCAGGTTAGTACTAGATTAGACTATATACACATGATAATATTATATATTATTCATACCTTTAAAATATAGAATTATTTTTCTTTGAAGATTTCTATTTTTTTAATTTATATATTGAACATGGTTACACTTTAGCATTCAACATAAAGAGCAGTGGTATTCATTTCTCAAAATAAACTTCCATCTTTTCAAAAAGCTTGTTTAAAAGTCATTTTTGTTTCTCTACGATGAACAGATCCTCAGTTTGTGTCTGTGGATTACTTACTGCTTGTAGTCAAGGTCTTATAAATGTTGTTATAGTAAAGCATTCCTTGTCCCTCCAAAATTGCTCCTGCCTTCTTGCTGATACACTGAATTCCAAAACTCGGCTCTTTTTCCAGAACAATATAATATAGTCTGATAACAGAATAACCTTTTTTGGTAAAGAAATTAAGATTTTTTTATTGTATCAGTCTACTAAGCCATAATATGCAGCCTCTGTCCTTTTGTTTTCACAACCTTGAAATTTGCTGCAAAAACAAAATCAATGCATCAGATCCACCACACCAAAAATACCATCCTGTTCAATATTAAATGATCACTAGCATGTTTATTTAAAGCTGGCTTCAGGTTAATTAATAGACAGAATTTTCAGAAAAAGAAACACTCAAACTCACCGAAACATACAATATTTCATGTAATTGGAAGTAAATTTAAGTTCAGGTCTCTATGGCTTGAAAGACAAGGATAACACAGCTCACATTTTACTTACAAATGAGTTTTTCATCTCTACTTCTGGGAAATACTAACAAATCAAACTCACTTCCTTAAATGGATATTGTCTATGCTCCCAGACATTAGAATCGCAATAGCTCAAACGAAAGCATATACAAAAAGGAAAATAAATGCTAGTAAGTATGCAAAGCACTTGCACTCTTGAATCATTATTCAATTAATGAATGACTTATTATCATACCATAAATGGGGATTATACTTGGATAAAAGCTGTAGTTGCTTCAGGGTGAATGCCATGTGCATTTTTCCTGGAGTCCTTAATAAGTGACACACTTGTGTCATTACATTTGAGGTGAAGCAGAAGCCTCTGTCAGATTCAATTCAAATAGGCAATCCCCAGTGGCAAAACATCTGATTAACTAGCAAAGCCAGTGTCGTTAACAGCTGTATCATTGGAAGCTTGAAGGTATTCAGCCTATTTAGTAACCCAATGTATTATCATAATAATTCACTCTCTGGCTCAGATCCAAGAAATATTAACTCTTATCCAAATAAATTAGTATTTAAATGGTTTGGCATAAATGAAACAATAAGTGTATGATTTATATATATGTCCCATATGTCCTACTTTAATAAAAAGAAACCTATTTTGGTTATATATACATCTGGGTATATTTGAGTAATATAGTAAGGTGTTCATAGAAGGTATCTTTTGATTATTTTTAATTTTATAAAAATAAAACATATTTGACCACACACATAAAATCTCAGTAAAAATACTACACATTTCCAATCATAAAATCTCAATGAAAACATACATATTTGCAACCATTTGCATTAACTATGTAAAGTTTTGTCCAAAAAGATGCCACATAAAGTTAAAGAAAGCTTTCTACTATAAACTGAATTTTTTTTATCATAATCTGTTATGCAGTTTTTAGCTCAATGAAAATAGAAACAACTTAACAATTTTTATTTAATTTTACAGCAACATTAATTTTAATTTAAAATCTATTTAATTTATAAGAAATGCATTTTAGTTTATATGATGTGTAAATATCATTTATTAAATATTCTCTATTTTTACCCTATCCATTGAACTGCCATAATCTTCCATTAGGTTCTAGAAAATATATTTAATTTGGAACTTAGTGAAAAGATTTATGGTGTCTTGTTAACTGTGATATAAAAAGCATGGGTTTGAAAAAGGCACTCAAGAAAAAAATGTAATGAATTATAGAGGCAATTTTCTTTAATGATATAAAATAACATAATGAAACTTCACAAGTATACATCTAATTCCTAGGCTTCATTGCAACATAGTATGAAAACTGAGAGTGAAGATCAAGGAATAGTGCTTGAAGCTCTTGATAATTTATGCAAAATAAAGATAAATTATAGCATGACTTTGAAATGATAACTATGTAAATAATCATACATACTATTTAAATCAAAGTAAGCTGTCTAAATACACATTGGAAATATATAGATTGGTTTAAAGAAACAAAATGTTCCCCTGTGTATGTACTCCAGAAAGATGAATAGGATAGTATAATTTATAATTTTAAGTATGGTTTTTGAGTGCCTTTTGGGGTCAAACTCGGGTTTCTTTAGAAGACAAGTGTCTTAACATTGAAGTACATTGCTGACTATTTTACAGATTTTAAAATAACTATTTCATAGTACTTTTCACTTTTGTAGCTTCAAGTATGTTCTCCAAACCCAGATTTTTAAGAAGGAATTACAACAAAAACATGTTTAGTATAATATTTTATTATGATAAGGTTTAATAATATATTTTAAAGGCAATAAAATGGATATAGCATTTGCAATTGGGAAAACTACCAATTTTCATTTACTATGTTTTAGAGTCTAGTCTTTTTGAGGAAGTGTTCTCCTGATTAAATGTATAGAATCACTTCAGAACTCTTCAGAGTCTCTCGAAAGGACAGACTAATTACCAACTGTTAATATTAAAAATACACTTGGGGCAGAAAAATAGGACTTCAATTTACAGTAATAATTTTGGAATGGAGTTAATCCAACAGTAAATTGTCACAGCTGCTAAAAGTGTGATGACACCCATGAAAATAAAATAAATACAGTTTTAACTTCCCAGTAGATCTTGGGACATTTTGCCAAGAAACATAAAATATTTAGTATACTTTAACAAATTATGAAATGATGTTTAAGCCTTATGTTTGCATAGGGCTTCAAGTTGAGTACTATTTTTAGATATGACTTACTAGATTTTCTAAACATTGAATAACCATATATTTTAGCAGTTAGTGCTCCAACGAATTATTATTCATGAAAATACTTATTTCGTATTACTAATGGTCTAATGCAATAACTCCAAGTTTGGGTGTTGTTACCAATACTCCTATTATCATATCCATCACTAGAAGTTTTGCTCCAGTTAACTGATGAATTCACAGTTGTTCAGGCATCTGTGTCTGTAAAAAACAGATAGGCAAGTAACTAAGAGTTTTGTATGACTTGACCTAAAGATAATCTGCTTCCTGCAAAAGTAACTTGTTTCCTGCCACTCAGTCTCCTGGCCAAACCCCTCCCTGCTTCTCTGACCTTCTGTAGAGTGACTTTCTTACTGTAAAGGAAAAGGCCAATGATTTTGTTGTTGTTGTTTTTGGTTTAGGTTTTTTTTTTGTTTGTTTGTTTTTATCACACCCGGCAGCGCTCACGGGTTACTCCTGACTCTACGCTCAGAAATCGCTCCTGGCAGGCTTTGGGGACCATATGGGATGCCGGCATTCAAACCATCGTCCTTCTGCATGCAAGGCAAACACCCTACATCCATGCTATCTCTCCGGCCCCGGAAAGGGCCAATCTTAATACTAAAATTAAGCATTCATGTGTGTATGAATAGAAAGTAACTTGCACTTATTGAGCAGTTTAGCTTACAAAGCATCTCTGCTTTGTGTAGTATTACTGTATTCCCAGCAGACTGCAATATAGATTTGTGGATCTTTTCGTTAGACAAGTCTTTCTTAACTACAGGTAACGTGGCCTACTGTAAGCCACCAAAGATGTATCTAGGGCACCAAAAGTGAACATTGTATAAATGGGGCCCAGGCATAGGACTAAGGAATCAACTTCTTGGATGAGAGGGGTAATGCATTATCTTAGGAGACCCTAATGCGAAAAAAAAAAATAGAAGCACTGCTCTAGACTCATGTGCTCTAGAGTATGTGCTCATATTTTTGTCACAACTTGTAACTTTAAATTGCAATGATAGAAGGGTTTTGTTGAAGTATCTTTTATTTCTTTTTAACTAATAATTACAAAAAACAATTTGCTTTTCATTTGTTTCCTTACTAATAGGCAGTGAACAAATGTGAACACTAGTTTAGATTAATACTCTCATAACTGAATACAGTCTACTATGATCTTTTTATTTGTTTTCTGGCTACATCCTTGGTGCTCTGGAATTACTCCTAGATCTGTTCCCAGAAATTACTCCTGGCAGGTTCAAGAATGCCAGGAGTTGAACCTAGTTGACTGCATACAAGGCACTCACTATTCACTACACTATCACTCCAGCCCACAGCCTTTTTTATTTTCTTTTGCTTTAAATTTCTTTTAAATCACATTTCAGCCTATTCCAACAACTTACCAGGAGAATTTGACATTTACTTGCCTCAGTGCAGCATAATTTGTATTGACATTACACTTCATGTGAATTTTGACCAGGGAAATAAAAAGGTACTGCTATAATATAAAGAAAACCTTTTTTTTTTTAAGATTTGATGGACATTAAACCAATAAAAAGTGTTACTAGAAAGTTATGTATAAAATTCTCTAGGTTTCTTATTCATAACACCTTCTAATTATTAATCTATGGTCTTTGCATTTTATAGTATTGTGTGTTAGCTTTATTTTTAAGGTGATCCACCCATATATTTATCTAAGCATTTTTTCTTCATTGAGATCCTATTCTGTTTTACCATAATCCCACAAATTATATAAAGTCGAGGTAATTCACAAAGCTAATAAGGATCCAGAGTTGAATAGACTCTGAAGCATATTTTACTCTGATAAATTGCTAGCTTAATCTATACAATACTTTAAAGTATATACATGTGTGTATTTATTTCACTTTTTTTTTACAATGTTGTGAGCTTCTAGCATCTTTATAATTCTATGCTCTTTTACTGCACCTAGGAAAATGACCATATATCCCAGAGTATCTTTCAATTTATTTTGTGCCTACTTGAATTTTGTGCAAAACATACTGTCAATGCTACACTTGGCCACTCTGCAGAAGTCTGGGGAGATAAATACTGGACAAAGAATTAAATGGTCAAGGCCAGAAAAGTTATTATTATAAATAGAAACAGCTATCAAAGAAAAAATTGACTATTAAATCTTGCAGAGGACATCATTAATTATTCAAATACAAATGATTGCATGGTATATAACCTAAGATATCAATGCTATACTTTTATAATGACATAATGTTCTTTTAGGCTCCCCAGTTTAGACCCAGAAGTATAACAAAATAATTTAAACCTGCCTGTTGGCATTCAGGAAGTTCAAGTATCTCTTTTAAGTATACTTTTTGTTGTGCTTTCGTTTTGTTTTAAGGTCATATAAGCCATTGCTCAGGTATTACTCTTAGCCAGCTTTTAGGGATAACTCCCGGCAATGCCCAAAGATTATCTGGGGTATAAAAATTGAACCCTGGTTGTCCGCAATAAAGACAAATGTGCTACCTGTTATACTATCACTGAAGCCCTTCTTTATAGCATTCTTATTAGGGGTAATGATAATTAAAAATTTTAAAAAGGGAAATTTACTTCAAATATACCATGTTATTTTGTATAGTTCATCTGTGTTTTATAGTTGGCACTTTTTATAAATGGATTAAAACTCAGTTGAAGTCACTATGTTGGTCATTTTATTATCAGTAATTTTCTTTCTTAATATTAATGTCTCTTGTTCACACATCCCTAAACAGAGTTGATAATAAAATTATATAGGCAAGTTAAATATACTATCTCCCTGTTCTTTAAGATAGAAGTTAAGGGACACTTGGACTGTAGCTTGATGATAGAAGGCCTACTTAACATATACATGAGGCCTGAGCTAATCTATGTTTCTTGATCTAGCATGATTTCTAATTCTGCAAGCATGATTCCCAGAAACTACAACCAACATTGAGAGGCACACATAAACAATGATATCAAAACCTGACAGGGAAGAGGAAGCAAGAGAGCAAAATGGAAATTAATAGAAAACAGAACTGAAAACATATAACTAACACAAAATTATCAGATGTTGTTTACAATCTCTGTTACTTACGATCTGGTGTTGTACAAGAAAACTATATACCAGTAACACTAGAAAATTGGAACTGGAATCCTAATTATGCAATATAGAAGATGTGTGATCATTAATGCTTCTGCTATTTCACAGATTCGTTGAAAGAAATAATTGGGTTTCCAATTTAAAAAGACTCCCAGCACACTATAAACCCTTACTAAGCATCAAAATTATTCTATATTTTTAAATAGTTTTCACATGCATTATCTGTGTGTTGATACTTGCAATGATGAATTCTCTGTGCAGAATGTGAATACTTCTTTACTTACTAATAAAACAGAATCAGTTGAAACAGTCATCTTTTGAAGCTTAGTGGAGTATTTGCACCTCTACAAGAACCTTCAATAATTTCACTATTCAACCTTTGGGATCCTTAGAAAACTTTATAGCAAAATATCTGAGCTCAGATACAAAGGACAAATTAATCATGACAGGTAGCTTTAAAGAATAAGTCAGAACTGACTATGTCATTGAATAAAACATTTTTAGGGAGTATAGTTTTAAATTTCAGCTAGTGATAATAGATACTGAAAAGAAAAAGCTCAATTATTTACATAAAAGTACAGTATAGGGGCCAGGACGGTGGTGCAGCAGTAGAGCTTTGCCTTGAATGCGGCTGACCTAGGAAGGACCACAGATTGATCCTCCAGTGTCCGATATGGTCCCCTAAGCCAATAGTAATTATTGAGTGCATTGCCAAAAGTAACCCCTGAGCATCACCTGGTGTACTCCCACTGAAAAAGTACAGTATAAAGAAAGGAATAAATCTAGAATATGGATTATTAAAATGATTTAACAATAACTAGATAACTAATAAGAATAAGACACTATAGAGTCATAAACAGATAATCTTCTTAAATCAAGTCCATTGGATAAATTGCAAAATCATCAGGGGTAGTTGGTATTTATGACATGTATATCTAGACATTCATTTGACTTGGAGCCTTGTAATTCAGAGGTAATGTATTTCCTAAGGAAATGCACCTATTTACTAATAAATGACTTAACATATGAATAGTCTATACTTGATGGCATAAATTATGTGGGAATCAGTGCAAGATCAAAGAGTTAGCAAATTTAACTTCTTAGATCAATCTTTAATTCTTCTTTCACCTATTGTGTTTTTGTTTTTGTTTGTGACCCATGCCCTATAGTGATCAAGGCTAACTCTGGGCTTTGCTCTCTGGATTCACTCTTACCTTTGCTCAGTAGGCCATATGGCAGGGTTCTCAAACTCGCAGCCCGCGGGCCGTTTGCAGGCCTCCATACAACATTTTGTGGCCCGCCGCTGGCCCTCAAATATCACAGTATTCACGATTATTCACTTACCAAATAATCACAATAAAAATCGCATTAAACATTCGCATACCCTGAGCAGTTCCATTCGGGGTATGCAAATGTTTAATGTGATTTTTTTTTGCGATTTTTTTCTTACTAATGTGATTTTTATTGCAAATATTCAGTAAGCGAAATCCCTTATGCTGCCCTGCCTCACCCTGACTTTGCCTCCTGTGGCCCCCAGGTAAATTGAGTTTGAGACCCTTGCCATATGGGGTGCTGGGAATCAAATCTGAGTTGGATACATGTAAAGTCTTACATGCAATACATGTAAATACATGTAAAGCCTTACATGCAAGTCCTTTCTCTAACCAGTTGTGATCATCCCCAACTCTGACAGAATGATTTCTAAGAACTACAAGCAAGGAGGAGAAAACCTTACTGAACATGCATGAGACATGTAGCACAAAGTAACAATGACAATAACAAAAAGAAAACAGAAAGTAAAAGAAGGAATATTAGTAAAAGAATAAAAATAAACGAGAAATAAATGGGTGGGTAGCCATCTCCAGATAAGCAAAGATCCAATTTCACCACTATTTGATTTTATCTCTTACCACTGGTTGTTCAGTAGTAAGCTTTTTAATGTCCAGGTTTTAAAGTTTTTCTTCTGTATCCCTTTTTAGTTTACATCTAATTTCAGTGCCTTAATGTGAAAGAAGCCGGGAAATAAGGAGATATCTGGAAGCTGACCTTGAATATAAAAGAAAGTCTCTGTTTAGAGACTTGTGTCCCTGTTGCTATGAGTTCAGGAGAAAGTCATCCAGGTCAACCTGTTTAGGCTAATAGTGCCCTAAGCATTGTAACTGCTATCTTTACATACTTCCAGATTTAATGATGCCATGGGCATTGTCTTTTGCATACCATCCAAATCAATGATGCCATGTATCTTGTGACTGTTGTCTCTGCATAACATCTTGTTGTTGTAATGCCTAAACAATATTACCCACATTCTGTTTCCCGCCTAAAGTTTACGCTTAAAAGCCTTGTCCTACATTCAATAAATGAAGTCCATTGCTCTGACAATGCTTCACTGTGAGTAGTCTGTGGCGCACAGTCTTCTCTCTCTTTCCCGAGTCCAGCCTCGAGGCCATACTTGCATCAGCCTCATCGGGAGACCTGGCTTCAGAACCCTACACTTTGTGATAAGTGAAGGTAGTCTGCACATTTTTTTGTACTCTTGATTTTATGGAGGCATGTTTTATGAGCCAGCATGTGGTCTATCTTGGAGATGACCCCTGTGCATGGAATAGAATGTGTATTCAGGTTTCTGGGGATGGAGTGCCCTATATATATATATACTAGTCCACTTTCTTCCATTTTTCTTTTCAGAAGCTACTATATGTTTGTTGGTTTTCAGCCTGGTTGACCTATCAAGAGGTGACACAGCAGTGTTGAGATCCCCCACAATTATTATGTTGCTACTGATATTTTTTTTCAGATTCGTCAACAATTGTATTAAATAGTTTGCTAGTCCCTTATTGGGTGCGTATATGTTTAAGAGTGTAATTTTTTCCCCTGTGTACATATCCCTTGATTAGTACAAAATGTCCATCTTAGACCATTACAATTTTCCGAGTCTAAAGTTTGTGTTATTAGATGTTAGTATGGCCACTCCAGCTTTTTTAAGGGTGAAATTTGCTTGGATGATTTTCCTCCAACCTTTGATTTTGAGTCTATATTTGTTCTGAAAATCAGGTGTGTTTCTAGTAGGCAGCAGAAGATTGGATTCAGTTTTTTGATCCATTTAGCCACTCTGTGTCTCTAAACTGGTGCACTTAATCCATTGACATTGAGAGAGATAATTGTCAAAGAATTTAGTGCCATCTTTGTGTAAAAGTTTGGTGTGTCTGTTGTTCAGTCTTGTCTTAAAGTAGACCTTTGAAGACACAAATGATCAGAATTTATGGGGCACAGCAAAAGTAGTACTGAGTGGAAAATTTATAGATTTGCAAGCACACATCAGAAAGGAAGAATGGACCTACATAGTTTATTGACACAGCTTATAGAATTGGAAAATGATCAACAAAAGGAACAAAAAGTGTGATAGGCAGAAGGGAATAACAAAGCTTAGAGCAGAAATTAAGAAAGTGAAAATTCAAATAACAATCTGAAAGATCAATGAAAGCAAAAGTTGGTTCTGTGAAAAAATAAACAATATTGATACACCACTGGCAAAACTCACAAAGAAAGAGAGAGAGAGAAACTTGATAAGCCAGATTAGAAATGAAAAGGGGAGATCACTACAGATATTGCAGAGATTCAAAGGATGATCAGAAACTACTTTGAGAAACTCTATGCCACAAAACATGAGAACCTGGAATAAATCGGAAAATTCTTGAACTCTTATCACCTTTCACAGTTGAATAAAGATGAAGTAGCATATCTAAACAGCCCCATCACTATTGAGGAAATTAAAATGGTAATCAAAAGTCTTCCCAAAAACAAAAGCCCAGGTCCAGATGGGTCAATTATTAAATTCTTTCAAACCTTTCAAGAGGAACTACTAAGAATACTTTTCAGGCTTTTTCATAAAATTGAAGAAACAGGAACACTTTCAAACAGATCTTATGAAGTTAACATTACCTTGACACCAAAACCAGACAGAGATGCTGCCAAAAAAAGAAAATTATGGGGCCCGGAGAGATAGCACAGTGGCGTTTGCCTTGCAAGCAGCCGATCCAGGACCAAAGGTGGTTGGTTCGAATCCCGGTGTCCCATATGGTCCCCCGTGCCTGCCAGGAGCTATTTCTAAGCAGAGAGCCTGGAGTAACCCCTGAGCACTGCCAGTTGTGACCCAAAAAACAAAAAAGAAAAAAAGAAAAATGAAAATTACAAACCAATATCCCTGATGGACATAGATGCAAAGATTCTCAAGAAAATTCTAGCAAATAAAATACAATGCCTCAAGAAGGTCATTCGTCATGATCAAGTAGGTTTCATCCCAAGAATGCAAGGATGGTTTAACATCCATAAATCTATCAACATAATCAACAAAAAATTATATCAACAAAAAAATCATATGATCATATAAGTAGATGCAGAGAAAGAATTCCATAAGGTCCCACACCCATCCTTGATAAAAAGAAAAAAACCCTCATCAAGATGGGAATGAAAGGAACTTTTCTCAATATAGTCAAGGCCAGGGGTCTCAAACTCGATTTACCTGGGGCCACAGGAGGCAAAGTCGGGGTGATCCTTGAGTGCAAAGTCAGTAGTAAGCCTTGAACATTGGGGTGTGTGACCCAAACAACTAAAACAAAACAAAACAAAAAAAGATTCCTCTAGGGCAGGGCCATAAAATGTTGTACAGAGGGTCACAAATGGCCTGCAGGCCATGATTTTGAGACCCCTGGTCAAGGCCATCTACCACATGCCAATGACAAATATTATTCTCAATGGAAATAAACTAAAATCCTTTCCTCTAAAATCTGGTACAAGACAAGGCTGTCCTGTCTTACCACTCCTATTTAACATAGTACTGGAAGTACTTGCCATTGCAATTAGGTAAGAAAAAGATATCAAGGGCATCCAGATAATAAAGGAAGAAATCAAGCTCTTACTGTTTCCAATTTCACCACTAATCCCAGAAGAAATATAAACCATGCTGCGATTTTCACTGGAACACTGGTTCACTGTTATGCTGAAAACTTTGGGATTCTCTTCAGAGTGGGATGGGCTGGGTACCTGCCTTGCCCAACTCCTAGAAGCCAAACCCACACCCCACT
The DNA here is from genome assembly GCF_024139225.1 of Suncus etruscus. Classification (NCBI taxonomy): domain Eukaryota; kingdom Metazoa; phylum Chordata; class Mammalia; order Eulipotyphla; family Soricidae; genus Suncus; species Suncus etruscus. Next base: position 126,842,370 of record NC_064852.1, read on the forward strand.
GTTACTGCCATGCAAATCATGCCAAACGTCCAACTTCACTGCTTCACCACTAATTTCTGCAAAAATTCCAATAAAAATTCATAGTATGGGGGTTGAAACTTGGAGTAGGGATGAGCAACCTCCCAATAGCAACTCCCTATTCACACACTGCAGAAAGTGATTCCCCCTCCCCCATTCACACACTGTTGGAAGTCCCACCAGCCACCACAACATCCATAAAATATGACATATAAGCAACTGCCCAACTTTATAGCTTCACCATTAATTTCTTTTTTTTTAATTTTTATTGTGGTCAAAATGAATTACAAATCTTACACAGTGATATTTAAGGTACACAGTCACAATAAATGAGGGCCTTTCCACCACCAGTGTTGTCCTCCCTTCATCCCTTTTCCCAAGCATATATCCCTTATCTCCCTCCATTATCCCCCAGAATGCTAGTGTAACTAAATGCATATATGTTAACACTAATGTAAACCTTTTTTTTTTTGCAGTTCCAGATATTTTTACTATTGGTTTCTTAAAGGCTTAGAGTCAAAGGAGCACTGTAAAAACAATGTTAGTGTGGCAAGTATCATTTGCATGGGCCCACCAAAGTATGGGGGTCATGAAAAGGAAAAACTTTGGCCTAAGTACAAGGAGACCCTACCCCTGAAGTTTTCTGACATAAGACTATTTCTAGGCCCCAGGCAAACTTAGTTTGTCCAATTCATTCATTGTCTGCAGTGACCATACAGTTATATTTTTCACAGTCTCTGTTGTTGGTCTCATGTTTCTGTATTGAAGGTCCTGGAATCTGTATAACCTACATTGAAGTCAGGATGGTGCGGAGCAGCGTCTAATTTCAACTCACAATTAAAGGGCAATGCAGAAAGCCCTGTCCAGTACACAGGTCATTGTTGTTGTTTAAATCTTCTCAGTGTTAAGGGAAGATTCTTTTGAGTAAATCGATGTCAGAGCAGCAGTAGGGTCTTCCCTGGTAGAGGATTGCTTCCAGGTGATGTCATAGAAAACTTTGGATGATTCATAGATGGCTTCTCTTGTTCAGGGGTGACTGGAAAATGCCCAAACCTCTGAGGTCTGTGCAGGTCATCATGTCAAAGTTCAGGGTGTATAAGGTTCCATTGCACCACTAGATTTGTGTGTTCCTATCTCTATTAGATAAGAACTTATTTGTATGTATAGTATTTTCCATTTTAATGTGCCCATGCAAACAAGGAATAATGCCACCTGGCATTATCAGTGCATAAGGGGGCCGCAAGAACAGATCCAACAATCCCCATGACCTGATTCAAACATAAGCATTAAATTGAGGAACTCTTTCACCAAAATTCCTTATTGAACAGTTCACAAAGAGAGAAAAAAAAAGATTAAAAGTGGGGAAAATAATCTAATTTAAGACAGTGGACACTCTTGACACCATTTAAGAAAATTTGTGTATTTCCATCTTTATAAGATAAGAACGTGTTTGTATATGATTTCCCATTTTAACATACTTATGCAAAGGAAGAACAGTATCACATGGTGAAATTGGTGCCTATGGGAATGCTAGAACAAGTCCAACAATCCAATTGACTTGGTTCTTATATAAACATTAAATAAAGGGACACTTCTACAAACTTCCTTATTTAACAAATAACAAAGGGAAAGAAAAATAGAGGGACTCTTTCACCAAAATACCTTATTGAACAGTTCACAAAGAGGAGAAAAGATAAAAAATGGGGAAAATAAACAATCTAATTTAAGACAGTGAACTCAATTGTCACCGTTTCTGGGAACTAATCAGAAACCTAGTATGGTAGCAACCACAGTTACACAATGAAAGAAGGAAGAGGTCAAGAGGCCACTGAGAGTAAACAAGTAGGTAAAAAGTACTGTCCTCTTCCCAGTCTGAGAGTCCATCCTCTCATTTTTATTTTGAAAATATATGGTACCCCCACCCGAACTGATCTCTTCCCAACCTTAATGTCCATCCTCCCATTTTTATTTAAAATATATGTATTGTACTAGCGCCCCCATGCAGTTTTTGAAATGGAGACCAATGGAAAAAAAATACCAGTGAATGGCATGACATATTATCCTGACTTCACCATTAATTTCTAAAGAGATGTAAGGCAAGGCAAGTTGCTAAAATACTATCAGCCAAATTCTATAGATACTGGATTTCCTGAAGCACAGATTCTCCAAATTTTATAACACCAATAGCCCAGTAGGAGTATACCAAATTAGATGGGCAAGTAGCATAGACGTCAAATAAGCTTAGTAACTAAAAATTATCTGAGAAGGCTAAATCACCAAGAAAGCCAGAGATAATGACAGACTTTAGTAACCCTATTATGATAGATAAAAAAATCACGAACTTTTTGCTGAACAATTTTTTTTGTTATTTCACTTACCATTTTTTTGTAAAAAATATATATAAAATAAATTATTGTGTCACTATCAAGTATACACACTTGGGAATGGGTGGAAAACCAGGGGAAATGGAGAAAGGTAGGTCAAACTAGTGGAAGAAATGATGTTGGAGTACTGAATGCCTGATACAACTGCAGTAATCTATGGTGTTTAAATTATTAAACCATGGTGTTAATATAAAGTTAAAGAAAGAAATAAGAGAATGGGCTTTCTAAATTTCTAAATAAGTAAAATCATAAAATGCCATGAAAAAAATTTCATTGGAAAAGCTTTTGTTTACAAAATATTAATGATTATGAATTTTTCATTACTATTAATTTTTATTCTTGGCTATTTATAAATCATCATTTATTATTTTTGTATGTCATTATGCCTTACATTTAAGTCGATAGCATTAGTGGAATGTTGAATAAACCAATAAAAATTTAAAATAAAAATAAATTGTTTATAAAATATTTAAATTTTCATAGAAAATATAGTATATAAGGATAAACAATCTGAAGTTAAAAAACTATTAAATAAGACACTATCATTTAGAGATAGTCAGGAAACAAAAGGCTTCAAAGTGTTCAATACACAAGCAATTCTTAAAAGATAAAGCAAAAATGAAGAAATAAAATAATACTTTTTGAAAGGACATACATGAAAAATATTGAATTATTTTTACTTAGTTAAAGAAAGTTCACATCCATTTCTATATCCCAATAATAGAGATTTGATCAAAGCAAGATGCAGTAGTACTAGAAATAAAGTTTTCCATAAATAATATGAGATAGCACTTTTTAATCAAAATATGGGACTAAAGCAAATAAAGCAAATAACTTGTGGTGCTTAAGAAACAATTTAAGGTCAGGAAAAGTCTGATATTATTGAAGTTACTGCCTGCCCGTATAGGCTAAGATATTTAAGAACCTTACAATAATTCATTGTCTTACTTAAATGTTCCATAAATTAAAAACTAAGATAGCTCTCCATACTGCCATTTAACAATTTAAACAGATTCCCTCCTGTCTTAATTACAATGCATGCAATAGTTTATCTTATATATCGTATTTATTCAAGTATAACGTGCACCCATGTATAACGCGCATCTCTAATTTTCGATTAAAAATCGGTATAAAATTTTGTTTCAACCAAGCATTGTAATTGACAAAAAAAACAAAAACATTGTTGAACAAGTGCAGCCATGATAAAAATCATTTATTGACAACATAAACTGGTATAAACACAATACCGAAATAAAGTTATTGGTAACAATATTTATTTAAAATGCTTCCAAGTCAGATTCATCATCAGATACACTAAAGAGTTATTCCCATTCTTCTCGAATTAATTTTTCATCAGAGTTCCAGGTGGCAGGAACATCTGTTTCCCAGTTTCTTCGCTTTCTTCTGAGCCTGAATTCCACAGCAGGTCGTCTTCTGTGCCGTCCATTTGATTGCTGATGCCTGTCTTCAAAAAAACTCTTGATGATAGTTTCTTTTGGTATGTCTTCCCATGATGTCTTAACTCAGGATGTCATGAGAGATAGGCCTGGTTTCTTGAGTTTTTTGTTTTTTTTTTTTCTTAGCCCTCGCGTACAGTGTGAACTCACAATTGGCCTGTGCCCTCATTGACCGGCCGCCACTGCCACCCCACCCCAGTCCTCATTTATAACGGGCACCCAAACTTTTATTCCTTTTTTTGGTAGAAAATATTGTGCGTTATACTCAAATAAATACGGTATTTCCCTGACTACTTGTTTTTCCCCTTTCCTTATTTCCTCCCCTTCTGGTATACCTATGATTCTTAGATTATTTCTTTTGGCTTTTTGATTAAATACTGGGCTTTTTATTCCAGTGCTTTACCTTTTATTTCCTTGTTGGCTTCTGTCATTTTTTGTTTGCAGTTTTTCTTCGAGTTCTTCTATGCGGTTCTCCAACTGTGTGGTTCTGCTCTTATAGCTTTCTTCAGAGTTTTTTTTTATTTCCTTTAATTCCAATTATATGAGTTGTTTTATTCTTTTGTTGTTGTTGTTGTTGTTGTTGTTGTTGTTATTGAGTTCTGTTAGTACCTTGTTGAATATTAGCCCCTTATCTGCTAGTGATTGGATTAATAGTTTCTCCCATTCTGTGGGTGACCTTTGAACTCTAGTCCCCTACTCACTATTTCCTTTGTAATGCAAAAGCTTCTCAGTTTCCTGTAGTCCCATTTATTTATTTCTGCTTCTACTTCTTTGGATAGTGGTGTTTCCTCCTGAAAATGTCTTTAGTTCCAATGTCATAGAGTGTTTTGCCTGTTTTTTTTTATATATATACCTTATAGTTTCAGGTCTGATATCAAAGTCTGTAATCCATTTTGATTTGACCTTTGTGAGTGGTGTTAGATAAAGCTCTGAGAATAGCCCAGAAATAAATACACAAAAATATGAACAACAAGAGAAGTTGTTTAATAAAGTTGATTTGGAAATAGTGTCAATTAGGCCCCAAACAAAAAGATATCAAGAGGGATTTAAAAGTTTTATTATTAAATTCCTGTGAAGAAAAGGAAGAAGGATTAATCATAGGTGGAAAGAGTAATAAGAATATGTAACAGGCCCATAAATATGAGGAAAGTGCTAGAAGAAAGGAATATTTCACAGAAAAAAAACTCTTAAATCACAACACACTTCTAAGGAATTCAAGAAGAGTTATATAAATGCCTGAGTGAAAATTGCCTGTTAGACAAATTCAGATTTGTGAAAGAATTGCCTATCTCTAATAACTCCTTGAAGCAGAATGGAATGCATCTGTTTTTTTGTGAAAGTCATAGTATATTTAAAGTTGCATCAATTAGAATTTGTAAGTCAAATTTTCTGTAGTAGATTCTTTTTAGGAAAATACATGACACTGAACTTTTAAATATAAGTTTAACAAATAAACCAACATGTTAGTTGAGCTGAAGGTAGACATGGAATAGTAAAGAAAAACAGAGATGCCTATCAATGGAAAGTTATTATAACCCTCTAGAGCCAAGAGAAGCTATGTGTTTTTTTTTTTATAGAAATTAGAATCTGAGGCCATCAGATAATATCTGAAACCATCATAGTTTTTCACTGATCAGAATTGGCACAAAGGGAAGAGACTTCTTGATAAAACAAGGTTTCCATGTGGGATTTGAACCACCATCCTTCTGCATGCAAGGCAAACACCTTACCTCCATGCTATCTCTCCGGCCCCTCACTAATCTACTTAGCCAAGATGGCCTTTCCCCAGTCTTGCCTCCTCCTAAGATCTGGAAAGATAGATATAAGTCTTGTATACTCTCTTCCTACTGGTGAACCTCACAATAAAGCCTTTTGTTTAAAAATAAATAAATCAGAGATTTTGTATTTGACAACCGGTGCTCTCTGTAAACGCCATAAGAATTCACTGTGATGATTAATATAAATTTTATTACCATAAACATGTTTATGACAGCAGTTAGAGATCACAGATCAAATGGAGTGGTTTTACAATCAGTTCATTCAGATATAAACTTAGCATGCTTATTAAATAATATATTTTGAAAATAGAGCTTGATAGAGTACTGAAAGATTTTAACATATTTAAATAAAAGTATTGTCAAATGTAGGAAACATTTTACAACCCGAATATCAAATATTCTATTATCCAGAATGTAAATTCTTCATAATTATTTGTTGATATACTTAAAAATACTTTTAGGTATAACTGAACTCACATATAGAAAAAACACAGATAACATGTAATGGAGTTTTATCAAGGATTTTCTTAGCATGCCATAACTCTTCCCAAATTAAGTGAGCGAGCATTAAACTCAATCAGTCTCTAGACTGAGAAAATATGAGCATTTATTTCCCTTCTGCTTTTTTTTTTTCCTGGCCAAGTAGAGGATATTGTCATAGGAGGTAGAGAAACTGTACCGACATCTGTCCTGAGCTTGCTTACTCTTCAACTGTTCAACCAGCAACTACCTGCCTCCAAATGACAGAAGCTGAAAGATAGTGAAAGGGCGGGACAGATGCCCAGCATGGCAGCTTTGTGAAGTGCTAAAAATACTCAGTGGAAATGATGAGGCAAAGGATAAAAGACTATTCAGGTGTCAAGCCTTAGGGGGTGCTCAGTAGCTGCCCTGACTTTATTGTCCACTATCCCCAGCACAGCACTGTAATTGAGTGCCTTAGGCAAGATTACAGGTCTGGCTCTTGTGGAAAAGGCCTGGCATCCCCTGCCGCGTGCACACTTTCAATTTCACCATTGGGCAGTGAAGTCCTGAGGTGCGGGGGTGATGTTTTAATATGTCACTTTGCAAACGGCCATTGTTAAGCACTGGCTTGGAAATAAAAATGTAGGGGGAAAATTCATGGGCGGTGCTAGTTCAGCTTCCAACAGGTGAACGTGTTCTATGTAGTGAGAACAATGTCTCCTGATTTCTGGTTCTCTCTCTAACTCGGTCACCCACATCTGCTTTGAAAGCTGAGCTTGTGAGCCAAAGACTTTGATGAAGACAGAGATGTAGTTTTGTAGTGCTTTGGTACGGCTGTCCATCTGTTTCTAGCCAAGAGGCACCGACATAGAAAGACTGTGGAAATCTTCCCTTTTTAGTCCTTTCTTTCTCTCTCGTTTTTTTTTTTTTTTAGAGTAAGAACTTGAAAAGAAGCAAGAGATGAGGTTGAAACAGTGAAAAGTGTTACCGCAGATGTTTCTACGGTTATTTATAGAAGTGGCAACTGAGAAGACCACAGGGGCATGCAGAGCAAATACACTGATGGAAAGCCTGGGTCCTAGGACTCACTCTGAATCTCCTTGGGACATTTACTAAAATGAAGTACAATAAACTTTAAAAGCAAACCACTCAAAGCCCCAGAGAGGAGGGAAATATAAGAAAAAAAGAAAATGTTTGGGAAGGAAACTTCGCTGACTGTGACCTTCTGTTGAGATCATTCAAAGCATACACACCACAGTGGAAAATAAATGATAGACAGCAAATTGGCAGGCAAGTCCCAGAGGACTAAACAACATAATGTCATGTAGTTTGTAAAGGCACGGATATTTGTCACCACAGTCTGCATGAAGGACACACGCTGTGCAAACTTTATTAATGTGTTCCATTACGTCTATGTTTGTGACTTCTTCTCCCACATCCATTATGTAAAACAGCCTGGCATTTGGCACATTGCTTAATAAGGGCTGCAGTCAGCTATGCAAATACATAATTGTTACGGCACACACCTACACATTTGAGCTTCCTTTATGAATTCTCTGGGATCAGAGTTATTGACATTTAACCTTCAACCATTTCCAGCATTGGCCCTTAAATCCATACAACTATGAGTCTGATAATACACAGGAAACATTATTGAAATATACAAGAAAATATAGTACCATATTTATCGTATTCAATTGGAGTTCTTACTAGAATTTTTTGTAGAAAGCAATAGAGTGGCTATAGGTTTTGTGTTTGTTATGTTTATTAGAATTTACATAATGAATTTCTTAATAATAAAGTGAATACTTAAAAACTTAAACACAGTTTTTAGATGGAGTTTGTTATTCTTGACATCATATGCACCCCATTACAAATTTTTATTAATATAATGAATTTATAATTGAATGAAGATACTGAAAGTGCACACTTAGGTTATATATGCATAAATAATTAAAACAACCTAATAATAAAAATATAAAGCCATTCCTGATATGTTATTTTCTTAAAAGGTAGTATTAATATAAAATGTGTAAGCAGGCATTATAAATATTTATTTATAAAAGTTGGAATATATTTAAGTATTTTTCATTTATTTAATTTTACACAGCCATAGCACAATGTTCAATTCATAGAGACTATGAATACTAACAAGTTTTATCTTATACTTTGGATCAGGGGTCTTCAAACTACGGCCCGCGGGCCACATATTGTATTTATTCCCATTTTTTTCTTCACTTCTAAATAAGATATATGCAATGTGCATAGAAATTTGTTCATAATTTTTGTTTTTACTATAATCTGGCCCTCCAACAGTCTGAAGGACAGTGAACTGGACCCCTGTTTAAAAAGTATGAGGACCCCTGCTTTGAATGAATAAAGTAGAATAAGAAGGAAAAATAAAATCATTAAAAAGAAAGATAAATGATCAGAGCAGGTACAGCAGGTGGAGAGTGTACTTGCTATGTTCAATCAACCTGGGTTCAAGGCCTGGCATTTGAGGTCCATCAGGAGTGATCCCTGAGTTCACAAGCAGGAGTAAGTTCAAAGTGCCACTGGGTGTGAACAAAAAACAAGCAAGCAAACAAAAGCAAACAGAAAAAGAAAAAAGTAAAAAATAAAATTAAGAGTAAGATAATAGCACATAATATCCTAATAGAAAATAGATTTTTATATCTTTCACTCTGATCTTTCTGGAGACAAGCTCAAAGTGGGAAATCTAATCTTATTTTCAATGCAAATAAAATAAAATCCAACTAATAGAACTATTCTTTTTTTTGGGGTGGGCACACCCAGTGACGCTTAGGGATTACTCCTGGCTATGAGCTCAGAAGTCGCTCCTGGCTTGGGGGACCATATGGGATGCCAGGGGATCGAACCGCGGTCCGTCCTAGGCTAGCACTGGCAAGGCAGACACCTTACCTCTAGCGCCACCGCGCCAGCCCCTAATAGAACTATTCTTAATTCTACTATTGATAATAAAAATTCCAAGATTTCTTTATATCAGTATTTAACATCACTATTCTCTGAGCAAATAAGTTTGATAATATTCTGATGACATAAGTCAATATAAAAGAAGCTCGCAGAAGCCAATAAAGAGTTATCAGTTAAACTAATATAATAAAATGAAGGGTATAAAATTAATGTACAAAATTGCTTTGCAATTTAACATGCAAATAAAGAACTAGCAAAAAAATTAAACAGGAAAGCAATACAATTTACAAGTGTCTCAAAATATTAAGCACCTAAAGTATGTTTAAACAAAGTATTAAAAATACATATAGGAGAATAAATGATAAGAAATTATTGAAAGTATTAGACAATTATAAGAGGTGAGAATATTTTGTTCATAGGTTAGAAAGATTAATACAATAAAATGATTATATATATCGGGGGCCACACCCAGTGACACTCAGGGGTTATTCCTGGCTATGAGCTAGGAAATCACTCCTGGCTCAGGGGACCATTATGTGATACATGAGATTGAACCTAGGTTTGTCCTGGGTCAGCCGCATGTAAGGCAAAAGCACTACTGCTGTGTTAATGCTCTGGCCCCTATATTCTTATATATATAGAAATATAATAGAGTCTTCATGAAATTCTCAAAGGTAATACTCATAAAAATAGAAAAATGTAATGAAATATATTTTAGAACTATTAAAAGACTTGGATAACAAAAATGCATCATAAAAGAATAATAAGAACTGAGGAATCCCACATCCTTCTATATATACTACATAAGGATAGCAAGTAAACAGCAAGTTATTAAAATAGAAATCACTACATAAGTTAATGGATTAGAAGTGATAACCAAGAAATAAAATACACAACTAATTTTTGACATAAAGAACCCAGGGATCACAATGGAAAAGGAGAATATCATCAATGAATGGTGTTCTAGCAACCATATGCTGTAGGTGCCCCAATTCCTGCAGGGACACCACAAACTTGGGTTAATTTCTTAGGGAGTGTGGATTTAAAATATATAGACAAAGGACACACATACACACAGAGACAAAGAAAATGGGAAGCCAGTAAGAACCAGTCAGCTTCTATTTGTTGCAAAGGGGGCAGATCATTATATATCATACATGGCAGAAGTTGGGCAAACAAGAAGTGTAGAGTAAGCACTTTGTCTGAGCAACTTCTCAAGACCTTTGGTTACACAGATAACAGCATAAGTTTTTTTCCCCAAGATTCCCTAAGTGGTCTAGCTACATAATTAACAATGGTCCCCTAACATAACTCCCCCTACCACCTGGCCACATAGACAACAAAAATTGCTTCTCTCAACTCACGGAATGTATTCAAAATATGCCCTATCAAGCAATTATGTTTTCTTCCAAGGTTACTGGCATCAGTGTTCCCTTTGGCTTGTCACAATGCCTCACTTATTGATGTGAGACATAACCTTTTAGATTGATCTTAGTAAAGGCAGGATGCATCCTTGTTCAGGCCTCTTGAGAGACTGCTAGAGACTGTTAGGCCTCAGCTCCCCACAACATGTGAAATAATAAAACTAGACACTCTGATATCAAATTAATACTATTTGTATAAATTAATTTAAAATACATTTGAGCCAGAAAGAGAGCATGGAGGTAGAGTGTTTGCCTTTCCAGGGCAGTGGTTTGAATCCTGGCATTCCACATGGTCCCCTGAGGCTGACAGGAGAGATTTCTGAGGGTAGAGCCAGGAGTAACCCCTGAGCGCTGCCAGATGTGACCCAAAAACCAAAAAAAGAAAAAAATATGTTAAAAAGTCAAAGAGGGGGGCCGGGCGGTGGCGCTGGAGGTAAGGTGCCTGCCTTGCCTGCGCTAGCCTAGGACGGACTGCGGTTCGATCCCCCGGCGTCCCATATGGTCCCCCAAGAAGCCAGGAGCAACTTCTGAGCGCATAGCCAGGAGTAACCACTGAGCGTCACAGGGTGTGGCCCAAAAAACCAAAAAAAAAAAAAAAGTCAAAGAGGATAGTAGAGTAGATCTGGAGAGTGCCTGCACATGACCTACACAGATTTGATCTCCAGTTCTATGTATGTTTCCCAAAATCAACAAGGAGTGATCCTTCAGCATAAAGCCAGGAGTAGGTCCTGAGCACAGCCAGTGTGGTCTCTAAATAAAAGAAGACAAAGCAATTAAATTGTATTAAAGTTTTTATTGGAGGGCCCAAAACTATATATATAGAGAGAATATTTGATATTCTGCTTGCGATCAGTCTTACAGGTAAATTTAAACACTCTTTCTTAAAGGCAAAGGAAATAATAGAAAAATTGCTTGACGTAAATAAAAAAAGTTTCTGCATACTAAAACTTGCATCAAAATGAAAACACATCATAACCAGTTAATGGGAGAAGACATTTTCATTATAAAACTCAACAAAGGTTAATATACAAGATACACAACAGCAAAACATACAGCGCAATTAAAAAATTAAAACAGTCTATGTGTATAGACATTTTTCCCAAGAAGAAAAATACTTTGCCAATAGAAACATGAAACTATATCTATCTAATGCTTTATTATTAAGGAAGTTCTAATCAAAATATAAATAAGATAATCAGTACATTAAGAAAAGAAATTGGCTATTATTCAAAATAATACATATTATTTAAAGACAGAAAAAATGACAGAAGTTGGACCCAGCAGAACGCACATGCCAGGAAAGCTGTCCCTCTTTTTTTTGGTATGTCAGGGTCTCTGGGCAGACAGTGGGCCATAGGCCTCCTGGACTGAACACTTGGTCCAAGAGACTGAGAACTCCCACGCCAGACTGGTCTTCATGGCCAGCCCTGGCAACTCGGGCCCTGGGGGGTGGGCGGAGGAGGGAAACCCCTCCCCTTTCAATTTTCAAACTGGAGAGGGAGCCTGCAGTTGGACCCAGCAGAGCGTACAAGCCAGGAAAGCCGTCCCTCTTTTTTCTGGCATGTCAGGGTCTCTGGGCAGACAGTGGGCCATAGGCTTCCTGGACTGAACACTTGATCCAGGAGACTGAGACTTTCCCAAGCCAGACTGGTCTTCATGGCCGGCCCTAGGAGGGCGGGCAGAGGAGGGAAACCCCTCCCCTATGCATACTGGACCCCCTATATTGTTTGTTACTAATACTAATTTTCAAAGCAAGACAAATATACTTTTTAAGCATTACCCAAAAATGTTCCTTATCCTAGACTGTTCCTAGGAATGGAATCAGGTTGCCAAAGATTTGGATAAAACACTCAAATTGACCTTTATTCTTTAGTCTTTTTGTGGATGTAAGCTTTCATATTGACTCCAAGACTAAACCATAAATAGTCCATCTATATATTGTATATAGTCTTTATCATGTATTGCCTCTCCCCTCACCCCTGTGTCTCTCCTACCCCCTCATCCCCCAACCCTGAATAATTATATTCCCCTTATTTAACCCTCTTTATCTTCAGTTCCTAACTGGGTAGACACCAAGACTGACCTTCTTACCCAACAGACCACCATCCAGCTCCTCATTGAAAGACACCCTCTCGGTTCCCATCTCATGCCTCGACAAAGAACTACAACCAACATGCCCGCTGAAACATGCTTGGTGGCCCCTCTTGCCCCCATAAAACTATGGACTGTTGCATGATACCAAAATCAGCTTCAGCAAAACCCCTAGTTCAAGGACAATATAGGGTTCCGAAATGCCGCAAAACATGTCTCAAACTCAACTATCACCTGTTGTCTTCAAATACCTTTGTTTTCTTTCTTTTTTTCTTTTTAAACACAGGTTTATTTATCTGTTTTATTTTAATGTATACATATTTTTGCTATCCTTACCATTTTTGGTGCTGCTTAGTACTAAAGCCTTGCCTGAGATAAAATGGCAGATCAAAAATGGCCACAGAAATTGTGATTACAACCAGTCATCCTTACCCAGAATAGCAACAGCAATCCAATATGAAACCATACGTTTTTGTATGGGCACAGTAAATAAGGAGAAACCATAGACACAGAAATAAGATCTTACCTTCTAGGGATAAGACCTCACACTTTTTATAACACTAGAGTGCATCCCATCCAAGATCAAGTTGTCTTATCACCTCACCTAATACTGGATGGAAACCAGAAGATGTACTGTCTTTTGAACAGCGAAAAATAAGAGCACCATGTACAGAAAAATGACTTTGACAGCTGTGACTGGGCAGAACTAGCCTTGGGACTGATAAGGAAAACCCTGCCCTAGACTGTAGACCAGAACTCTTATTAATAAAAAAAAAAAAAAAAGGGTTTCTTATTGCAGAGGCCCAACTTGGACAACAGAGACTGAGCAGAACCCTTAGATCCATAATATCCCATACTTCAGCTTGGGGACTGAATGAAAACAGGGAGCATCTGATACAGAAGACTGTATATAACAATGGTGGAACAGAATCTTTAGAACCATAAAAACTCTAACCTAGACCCTTTCCTAGGACCTGTACAAATACCGAGACCGCTGGATACAGTGGCCTTATTGTCTCACCCACGACTGAGAGGAAAGTTTCTTGGCACCACATACAAAGCCCTTGGGATGAGATAATGAACACCTATGGAGCCAGGGATTGATTCTAAGATGGTATGCTTCAAAGATGGAGAAGTCCTGAATCTCCTAGGCCACGGGGAATTCCCATTCTCCCCCAATGCTTACTGTGTCTATACAAAAAAAAAAAAAAAAGTGGAGGGAACGCTAAACCCTACCACTGCAGCAGCCCTTCTTTTTCTTGTTTTGTTTTGAGTTGTTAGTTTTGGACTTTATTTTCCTTCTTTTTTTTTTTTTTTGAGAATTACATATGTTTTATTTTGTTAATAGTAGGAAAACAAAACCCATTAATTTAATATATTCATCTTTTCTTTTTTTTATTTATTTTTTGATCATAGTGGCTTACATATTGTTGACAATGATATTTTAGGTACATATTTACATAAAATCAGGGGGGGTTCCCATCACCAAGTTGTCCTCCCTACACCTCCGTTTTTGTCCTACCACCCATATCCTCTTCCCTCACCCCCAGGGTAGCTAGGATGTGTGGTCTCCTCTGTATCTAGCCTACTGCATAGTAGTCTTGCACCTATTTGGTCCTGGAGTCTCCCTTGTTTCCCCCTCTAATTGGGGGGGCAGGACTAGCTAGTTCGAGTTACGTGGTTTTGTTTAAAGGAGAGAAAAGTAATAAGTAAAAAGTAAAAAGTAAAAGTCTAATACGCCGAAAACAAGTGGAATTCTTCCAGAGGCTCTCAACATCGGTTTGAGAAATGAAGGAGAGAAAAAAGGTGAAACATTCCACCAGTACAAAAAGAAGTGTCAAATATCCCGTGAGGACTCCAACAATAAGCACAAGCACCAAAAAAAAAAAAAAAAAACAAACAAAACAAACAAAAAAAACCCACAAAAACAAACACAAAACAAAACAAAACAAAAAAAACAAACAAACAAAAAAATGTCATGGTCTTGATATAGGAAACATGGCATAGCATACAAAGGAAGAACAGAAAGGAAGAGAAAGAATAAGTATAACTTCAATTATCACACCCATACAGAGAAATTGACCAAAAATAGATAGGTAAATAAAAATAATAATAATAAATGAAAATAAAATAATATATATAAAAAAATAATGATTTGTGCTTTTTTTTTTCCCCTCCTGCCCAGGCACAGTAAATATTGGGGTCATTCGAAAAGGAATTCACTTGGCCTAAGAGATATGGGGTTTCTCCGCCCTTGGAGTGTATTGTCATGGGATCAACTATAGACTCTGTTCAGGATCATTTACTCTCCCGGTGGTGCTTTTGTGGTGTTTTTGTGTGTAAGACCTTTGTGTGTGGTGCTTTTGTGTGTAAGACCTCTGCTCTGTCCTGGGTGATACTATCAGGCCTCTGTGTCTAGGGATCTCAGTATCTGCACAGATCCTGCGGTGGGAGTTATGATGAAGTCAGTCTTTGTGGTTCTAGAAGTTCTGTTCCATCAGTGTCATTTTAATTCATCTTCTGTGGTTGGTGATCTTGGTCTTTGCACTGAAGCTAGGATGGCACCTAGGACAGTGTCTTTCTTTGTGCTTCCAGAAGCCCCATTCCGTTACAATGGTCTCTGCCAGACCTTTGAAACTGGGGATCATGCTCATTGTGCAGATCGTAGTTCAAACCCTAGGTTAGGATTTTTTTATTGGTCCCAGGCTGTATACAGTCTGGTCATGGTTCTAGCAGCAGTCATCTGTAACTCGAAATCTTGGCTTTTGGGCCTTCCAAAGGGTGACAAGTCTTCTGATTTTGTCTTGTCGTTAGCTAGAAAGGTAGGATAACCTTCACTTAGGTCAAGTTGTTCCCATTTTCTTCGTTGTCAGGATGTCATATTAGAGCTGGCATTTGTTGGTGACCTCGCAGTATTGCGGCTGTCCCGGGTGGGATTTGTTTCCTATAGCAGTTGTGAAGCACTGTGCCGTTCCTGTGTCTGGGATCCAGGGTTCAAGGATGGATTGATGGTATCTAAACACCTGAGGTCTAAGTTAATTCCACATGACATATTTTCAAGGTAGGAGATATCCCTCTATTGTAAACAACTATGAGTTCCTATCTCTAATAGATGAGAGCTCTCTTTTTTTTAATATATATATATATATATATATATATATATATATATATATATATATATATAAGAATTACCCTTTATTTTAGTGTGCCTTTGCAGGGGGAAATGGTGCTACCTTATATTGTTGGTGCATTTGGGGGTGGTCAAAAGGGGAAAACAGAAACAGGTTACATACCCAAAAAAAAGATGAAAAAATAATAAATAGAAAAAAAATAGGTATCAAAAATGTATGTGCTTACATATGTATATGTAGGCCAGATTTTTTTTTAAATGAGGTAGCAAAGTATTTAAAGGGCCAAAGTGATGCATATGACTATCTTACATTTGGGGAAAAACAGGTAAAGAGATGGTGTGATACAGTTCTTATGCTTATGTTGGAAATACAGGTTTTCCCATTATCTTTTGGGTTTTTCTTGTGGTGTGTGGGTCCCCAGGCATCTTTCCATCCCATCCCCAGATCTTCTTCAGAGTGGCAAAAGATTTGTGGCAGGGAGGTCCTGGAAGGGTTCTTGCATTGAGGATACTTTTAGACCTAAGTCCGGTTTCAGGTAACAGTCCACGTTAGGGGGAGTTGGTGGGGAGGGCCGCGTAGCATGGATCCGCAGGGGAGTTGGCTGCCTTTTCTTGCAGGAGACGAGGTGTGGGTTTGACTGGGTGTCCTCTCGACTGGGTGCTGGATAATGGTTCGTTGGGGTAGGAGGTCAATCTTGATGCCTAATAGATTAAGGACTGAGGGTGGAGAGTTTTAATATGGCGAGAGGTATGTATGGGATTGAGGGGTAAAGGGATAGTTGGATTTCCAAAGGGGGAAAAGGGGAAGGTATATGGAAGGGGTAGGAAGGGAGAAAAGAGAAAATACTTTAGAAAGAAAGGGAGAAGAGAAAAGGAAAAAAGTAAAGAGAAGAGTAGAAAAGAGAGAGAAAAAGAAAAAAAAGAAGAGAGAAAAAAAAGAAGATAAAAAATAAAAAAGAAAGTAGTGAGAAGAGAGGAGAGAATAGCAGAGGAATGCTAGTTTGCCTGAATGTGTTCACAGAATAGAGCGTGTAGTTTAAGTCTGTACGTCTCAGTTACTGCTTTGGTGATCTGACTGGTCACGTGCTTCAGTTCCTAAAAGAAGGTGTAACCTAGAGATAAAATGTATGTTAAAGAGTTTTCTCTGGGCCATCTCATATTGCAAGCTAGGTATGGTATCTCGTGTGGTATCCCGCGCTGCCATCTTAGTTTATCCGCCATTTGTATTCAAGGATGCCTGTGGATATAAAAGCTGAGAGGTTATTTTAAATATTATAAGATAAAGACAATAAAATGTAGTGTTATGGGATGATTCCATTGCAGACAGTGATTTCCCGTGGTGTTCTTTACCTGTGTTCCTGAATACTATCTCTAAGTGATTGTTGTGGGCCTTTGTCGTGGAAGGTTGATTACATACCTGTTCTCTCTATGGTGCAGTTTATAATGGGAACAATCTCTGTTGGTGGGGATGCGGTATGAAAGGAACTCTCATACACTGCTGGTGGGAATGCCCCCTTGTCCAACACCTATGGAGAACAGTCTGGAGAGTACTCAAAGAACTCAGAATTGAGCTGCCATTTGACCCAGCAATTGCTCTCCTAGGTATATACCCCCAAGTGGGAAGGACATTCATTCCAAAATATATGTGCACCCCTCTATTTATCGCAGCACTCAGTGTAATAGCCAAGTCTTGGAACCAACCTCGATGTCCAACAACAGATGAATGGATCATTAAGATGTGGTATATATACACAATGGAATATTACATGGCAGTCAGAAATGATACAATCACAGACTTTGCAGCAACATGGATGGACCTAGATCATATTATATTAAACAAAGTAAGTCAGAAGACAAAAGAGAAACACAGAATGGTAGCACTATTCTGAAGCACCCAGAACACACATCTTATACACAACTGATACTCAACAATCAAATAACATGGTTTAACAGGGTAGAAACTCTAAACACTGTAATAGTCAACATATACTCAGGAGCAGTCCCCAAAGTACTTGAAAAAGGAACAACGCAAACTCTTGACTACACATTATTCCACAAAGAAAGCAGCAACACCAAAAACTGCACCGTAGAGAGAACAGGTATATTTTCCTTCTTTCCTCCATTTGTCTCTTCCCTTTTCACTCCTGTGGTTATTATTTGGTGATTTTTTTTCTTTTCTCATTAGCCGAGTGCATTTTTTTCCTTCTTTTTCTTTTTCTTTGTTTGGTAGTTGCAGCCAATTTTTTCTCTTTTCCTTTTTTTCTTTCTTTTTTCTTCTTATCCTTTTTATCGCAAACGACAACAGAATAGACAATCTACAACAAGCTATAAAGTGGAGACCAGTTGCACTAGTATTCTGGGGGGAAAGGGAGAGACATATGAGATGCATGCTGGAAACGGGGTGAAGGGAGGACAGCACTGGGATGGGAGTGCCCCTCATTCATTGTCACTATGTACCATAAATAATGCTGTGAAAAATAAAAAAAAATAAAAAAATGAAAGGGACAGATGTAACCCCACCCTTCATTCTTTGTGTAAGCTTACCTACAAGAAAGACCCTCCCATTTCTGGGAGGGGTCTTTGGTAGGTAACAAAAGGTTTGGTCTCAGGGGCAAAGGGGGATTTGCATGGATGGAGAAGGTAGCAGGAGGAGAGATGGCTGAAAGATGAGTTAGGATACAGGGCTGAATAAGGATCCAGTGTAAATAGTTATGATAGGCCACACATGTTGGCCAGAACAAATAAAGATGTTATCTCCTGGAAAAAACATGTTATTTACAATAAAGTATATTATAAATAAACTTCATTATTAAAGATTAATGAAGAGATGGACACATATTATTCTTGGGTTCAAAAATTGGTACAGACATTTTGAAAAGCAATGTGGAATCTATTCAATACCAAATATAAAAATTCCATATAATTAAATTAACCACTTCTGAGTAAGAATTAAAAATACTATTTTGAAGAGGTATATAAGCATTTCCATTGTTTTTTTTGCAAACAGTATTGGTGATAGCCAAGATCTAAACACTACCCAATTGTACATGATTTGACAAAAAAAAATAGTATGTCTTATAAGGGGACTAATATTCAAAATAAAATATAAATAATTTCTAAAATTTATATGAGGATGGATTTATCAAGAAGTCTTTATAATGGGTAAAGTAAGTGAAAGAGAATAAAAAAAAACAACACTATGTTTTTGCTCAGGTGTGGTACAGAGAGAGCACACACAATAAAATTAAAAAACAGCACTTGCTTTATTTTATAGTCTTTTGGGTAACAGTCTGCAGAGATCAATGGCTACTCCTACTTATGTCCTAAGGGTAGCTCATGGGGGAGACAGAGGATGCTCAGGAATACAGTGCTCTTTCCTACGATCTCAATTTTGAACTACCTCTGGCCCTTTAGAGAATTAATTTATTAAAAGTTCTTTTGGCAAACTATTGAAACAAAAGCCTCTTATAAGGCAGTGTTGTATACAGAATAAAACAACTTTATGAACTTGTGAGCATTATTAGATATTTGAAGGATGAAAGGAATACCCAAAGTAATTAGCAATTATTATTTCACAACAAATTACAGTTGTCAACTCACTAAAGTATGGCACTGGGGTTCAGTAGTCCTGAATTCTATTCCCACTTCAGCTGTTCTCTAAATTTCATGACATTGAAAAGTCATTTCACCTTTCTGTGTCAGAGAAAAGTTATAATGAACTTTCACTGATATATAGGCCAACGACTGCAGCAGCTGGGTAACTAAATTATGTTTCCTGTAAGAATGTAAAGTCTTAAATGTTTCTCGTAAAGTATTTACTATTGAGTGGATTATTTATATATATTAGAAACTGCAATTTTAATGAAAAACAAAACTATGCATATTTGAGCAATTACGTCTTTGTTTTTATATTATATATGTATAAAAATTAGAACAAGCTCTATATAAAATAAATATTTTAAATGTTTATGCTCAAATCAGTAAGATGGGTTTTACCCTATGAATAATAGGTAGAATCAATGAGCATGCAACACAAAAAGAACAGTAACAGAAAGAATGGAATGGCTTAATGGGATTGAGTAAATGTCTTGAAAGCTGGAGATCCCAAGTTGGAGTGATCTTACATGTCTCCTCCTGCCCTTCATCTCTATCCAGCAGCACAGCCCAGAGAAATGAAACCCACATTAGTATCTCACCACAGCACTGATGTGAAGACTCTTCCTTCAAGATGAGTTTTTAAAACTGAAACCTGGTTCCTGAGTACCAAATGGGGTGGAGGGCCTCTCTCAACTAAAACACTTACTATAAGCAAAAAAAAAAAGGTAATATCAAAGCTATCATGAGAGTTTTTATTATAACTACTTAAACCAAACTCTAATAATAAAATACCTACAATATGCTCTCTTTGTTTTATCAAAGGAATTTGTGAAAATATTGATGTTAGAGGCAAAGATTTGATAAATACCAATATATTAAAATATCCATGCACCTTACAAAGTTTCTCCTCCTTTGAAATATAAATTAAGCATAAGCTGAGACTTTGTGTGACTATTTATAATGACACTGTACATAAAGTTGTAGAAGATGAAGAAGATAATCCAGTGAATTTTGACAATTTACATAATCATATTGTTATTAAAACTAAGATTTTAGAGCAGTTTCAGAATTATTAAGAATAATGAATGTGTTTGGTTCAAATATTATGTGAATATATTTTTTGTAATTGTATGATGTACACACACTCAAGTGTTAAATATTTCCTATCTGAATCTCCAATTTCTTAGAGCATAATCTAATTTAAAGACAGGATTCTTCCAGATTAGCAAGTAAAAATAAGTTTTAGTGCACACTCTATCGACAATACTGCTATACTTGGAAAAAAAGCAGAATTTTGGACAAAAGACACCTAGTGAGAAACCCACACATATGGAGTCATGGAGTTATTCACTTATAAATCAAGCAACAGTTAGGATCAAATACCAGAAAATTACCTGCAGCTAGGGCAAAGACACATTTTATCTTTCCCTATACTCATAGTCCCTGAAGGAACCAATCCTGTCTACACATTTATATTGAATTTATAGCCTGCAGAACTATGAAACTAGCAATTCTATAATGTACATTAAAATGAAGTGTTAGAACCATTTTTTAAAATAAAGGTCGAATTCAGTTACACTTAAAAGAAATAACCAAATAAAGAAATGTAATATTTAAGGACATAGGAAGGAACGATAATACAGGAGTATGCCACTTTCCTTGCACAAAGCCCTTTGAGGTCAACCTCTGGAAAGACACTGAGCACTTTGAGCAATTTGAGCACCACAAAAATTGATAACTTAGTACAAAGCAAAGATTAAATCCTGAGAAGTGCCATATGTAAAAAAGGAAGGAAGGAAGGAAGGAAGGAAGGAAGGAAGGAAGGAAGGAAGGAAGGAAGGAAGGAAGGAAGGAAGGAAGGAAGGAAGGAAGAAGGAAGGAAGGAAGGGATGGAGGGAGGGAGGGAGGAAGGGATGGAGGGAGGGAGGGAGGAAGGTAGGGATGGAGGGAGGGAGGAAGGAAGGAAGGAAGGAAGAAGGAAGGAAGGAAGGGATGGAGGGAGGGAGGGAGGAAGAGATGGAGGGAGGGAGGGAGGAAGGTAGGGATGGAGGGAGGGAGGAAGGAAGGAAGGGAGGGAGGGAGGGAGGAAGGAAGGTAGAGATGGAAGGAGGAAGGGAGAGAGGGAGAGAGGAAGAGAGGGAGGGAAGGAAGGAAGAGAAAAGGGATGGAAATGAAGAAGAAAATGAAGAAGGGAAGAAGAGAGGAAGACAGGGAGGGAGAGAGTGAGGGAGAAAGACACGGAGGTAGAGAGACAGGAAGGGAAGGAGACAGGGAGGGAGAAAAGGAGGGCTGGAGGAAGGAAGAGAGGGAGGGAGGCATCAATCTCTATTGAATTCCACATAAGAGAATTTCCCTGCATGGTCTTATAATGGTTTCTAAATACTTGCTCTCCCTTTGTATACTTTTTTTTAGTGTAGCAGAGCCTCATAGACTAGCACCTTGAAAATTATCTTTAGCACTGGCTTCAGAACTCAATGATACTACACAGCCAATACCATGCCTTACTTTAAATCTTTCTATTGTTATAAGATTGAATTTTAAATTCAGTCAGCATTGATCACTTAGTACATACCTTTTTTGTGGAATGTTTAAAGATTTCATATATTAAGATCATAGTTTCTATAGTTAACTCAACATGGGACATTCTAAAAAAGATAGCTAAGAATAATTAATTCATCTTCCTTATTAGATTTACACACTCAAACTCTCAGCTCAATTCAATTAGCAATACTAAACAACTATTGACAGCAATTATAAACATCGCAATTTATAAATGGCATTATAGGAGTTTTATTTTTCAGAACTGATCTCACATTTTTCTTGACGGTGGTGGTACCAGGTGAAGTGGAGTGAGCTTATAATATTACTGAGGTTCCTCATTTATGAAAAAGGAACATAGTTCCATACATAATATCAGGAAGGAACAAATATTTCTTGTTTGTATACTTTACATAATAAAATTAGAATGCAGTTGGTAAGTACAGATCTTGTCTACTGCAGTTCCTTTTCCATTTGACATAATGAATCATTTAAAAGGATTAGTTTCTAGCAGTATTTGGTAGCCCAAAGCCTCATGTTACCAACTTGCTTTCTTAAAAATTGTTTTAAAAATTATTCCTGGGGCCAGTTGTAAGGCTTTTTGCCTTGCAAGCGGCTGACCCAGGACCATTGGTGGTTCAAATCTCAGCACCCTATATAGTCCCCCATGCCTGCCAGGAGCAATTTTGAATAGAGAGCCAGGAGTAACCCCTGAGAGCCACTGGTATGGCCCCAAAACCAACACCCCCCAAAAAAACTATTCCCAAAATAAACTCTTTTTCTCTCTGCACTATTTTACTATCTTTTTAGTATTGACAAATAATATTCTATTTCCCTTGTCTGGCATTGCAAAGTATCTTTTGAATCAAAGTTATGTTATCATATATTGAATTTAATCTACAATTACATAGGTTTCTTGACAGCCAGGAATTTAATTTCTGCTTCTTAGATTAAAAATTCTGTAAGTTAAAGTTTCTGACATAAATGTGACTTATAAATATATGGTCTTACTTTCAAAATATAAAGTCCAATCTTTTTTCTATATTTTCTTTAATGTTAATGAGATTTATTTTTTTAAACTCCTGTTTTATATGTTACTTAGTAGAATTTAATTTTCTTCTTGCGTGGTTATGACTAATACTGTATAGTAGAAAGTCTGGTACGAAAGTCACAACTTCTTGAAATGGTAATAAACTATCAATTTAACAAGATACTAATTAAAATAAAATCATAGATAAAGTAACTAATGTTTGGCATATAGAAGTTAAATAATTTTTAAATTTCTACTTATTCATTTGAACTTTTTAATCTTTTTCATTTAATTCTAAAACCTCTCCTGCTAACATTTTCTAAATGTGAAAGCATCTGGAAAATCTCATACTTTGTAAGATTATGGGCTCAGGTTATCAAATATTTTTTATAATTACCAGTGATATTTAACTTTAGTGAGACTCATTTTGCAAGTAAACAATTGAAGTTAATTTTTTATAACCAAACATCTGCTTTTCAAGATTATAAGACTTACTAAATAAGAAACTCATTGAAAAACTTATGGAAAGTTAAGATTATATGAATTTTTTTGTCAATAAATCACTTTTTATTGGTAGTACGAGATATCAAACAACAACTATACATGAAGTTACATGACTCTCAAGAAGTCCTCTTGATAGCTAAACTCATAGTTTAGTGGCTTATGAACCATGATTAAAAAAAACAACAATCAAACAAATAACCCTATGCAGTGACAGTATTACTGACAAGCTCAGGAGTTAAAATCTGTCCTTCAAATCAAAACTTGTACACATTACATATACCATAAAAAGGACCTTGAAAATGTCCCTAATTAATTAAGAAAAATTAGGATTGGATGCCTTACATATAGTTCTATTTATGTTAAAATTAATATGTTAAAATATATACATTAGTGAACTTTACCTAGATAGCCTTGTTTATCAGTAAAAGGACACAGGACAGAGAAGGGTATACTGTGCTTAATACCTATTGAACACTTTATGAAGATATTAATGTCTCACCAATCACTATAAAGTCCTTTGAAAATAATGTGTGGGCAAGTGATAGGGTTTCTATCAGGGATCATCTACTTGACAGAGCAGAAAAAGGACGAAGAAACAGTGCATGGATTAAGGAACAAGGTTTACATCCAGCCAACTCCAGTTTGATCCACTGCACTTCTGGTTCCCTGAACCTCTTCAAGAATAACCCTAGGGTACACCAGCATGGCCCAAGAAATCTTTAGTATTTCAAGATAGGACCCAGCCCTGTTGTCAAAAATATTATGAAAGAGAAAGAGAAATATTTGTTTTTATGTGTGTAAGAAAGAGAGAGAAGGAGAAAGAGAGAACAAAAAGGACAAAATGTTAGATAGAAATACTTGCTATAACCTCAAACCTGAACTCTTTCTAATATCCCTCTTTATTTAAGAAAAAAAGAAATTAAAAACAGAACTAGAATTCTTCACTCTCAAAACCTTTCAGTTTCTAACTGTGCTTCCTGCCATATTACATCCTCTGTGGTTATCATCATTAGAACACTAGTACCAATTACTGGGAACATCTTGTAATTTAAAAATAATGTGTTGGGCCAGAGAGGGAGTAAAGAGGTTAAGACACTTGGCTGAACTTATTTTGATCCCAAGCACCTCATATTTTCCCCAGCACTGCCAGGAGTGACCCCTGAGCACAGAGCCAAGAAGAAGCAAAGAACAGTGAGTGCCAACTATGGTCCCCAAACAAATAATCGACAACATAAAAATATTGTGGTGTCCTTCCTATTGGCTCCAAAGCAGAATTCATAGCAACATTCAAATATATAAGTTGCTGTTAGCAAAGTGATTCAAACAATTGTTTTGATTAGCTAATAAATAACAGCTACTTCCAAGAGAAGTAACTCAGAGCTGTGCTTTGTTGCTGTTTAGTAAACCTTTGGGGAATCTTAGGCTTCTCTCCACTACGAGCACTACGAGCATGCACATCAAAAAGAACATTCAGCAGAGGATGGTCAACTTGACTTCTCAAAAATGCCCACATGCTCAGGTGCAAATATATGTTTGTTCTTGGTACCTTTACTTACTAGAAGAATAACAGAAATTCCTATGGGTACTAAACAATTCAAAGGAATGTCTAAAGTGTTATTTAAGGTAAGAATTCTCAGTTTGGTTTAGACGGGTCATTGCAGAGTGGCAAAGTTACTTCTTTCTCTTTTATCACCTAAGATTTTTAACCTCTGCTTTAAAAACCAATTATCAACTCCTTATTGCTAGAGGTCCCTAATCATTAGGAAAAGTGGAAAAATTGAATCATCACTTATAAAAATATTAGAATAATTATGTCAAGAAACTTCGAGAAGACTCTCACTCTGCCCTATAGCCCTTCTCAGACACAGAAGAGCTTATAGAACAAAATTTTAGTTTATTTCTTTTGAGCTTTTGTGTAGTAGTCCCATTGAATAACAACCCACTTATCACTTAAACTCAGAGTTTAAAATAAAGTCAGCATACTATATATTTATTTAGGACATTTGCAGCATGCAATTCAAGAATACATAAATGCAAATTTATCTCCTTTAATTAGGGAATCAAACCTAATGAAAATCCAGACTGCTATTTTACTAAAAATCTGAAAACCTGAATCCCCTTCTTATCAAATACTGCCAAATGGAAGAAACCTTACCAAATTATTTCATGCACTCCCATTGCTGTAGAATTCAATGTCAGTCTTAGTTAAGTTTAACTGTTCAGGATAAAATCATCCCATTCATGTCACCCAGCAAATAAAATTTTATGTGAACCTACTAGGGACTGGAAAATTTCTTTAAGAAAATCCCACAATAAAAAGTAAGTTATAAATCTGTTAACTGAGTATGTCCTTATATGTGGCGAGTAAAAGCAGAACCTAACAGTCTTTTTCAGCAGAATCACTAGCATACAAAATAAAGGAACAAAAGCTTATGCTAATGACTACTTTTTCTTTTTCTCTTAAACATTTTGCCCTCCCATGGCCAGAAAAACCTTTTATTCTTCAGGGCTTAATATTTTTTAAATTGTTTTTCATATATCTGATTTGTGTTTTAGACTAACAATTCTGAAACTCAGTAAACTATTACCTGGCTTTATTAATACTATGTTGCATGAACTGACTTACTGTTTCACTGACTTCTTGTTGGGTCTGTAGCCTTGGTCAGCATGAATAAATTGCAAAAGAGACTTTCATCCATGTACTTCTTAAAGATTTAATGGGTTGAAATCTCTAGGGGAAGAAAATTTGCAGGCAGATAAATTTTAGAATCTTCCTCCAACCAAAAAGTTATGGACTTTGGGGCATAGTGAAATTTAAGATGAAATCCCACTGCCCTGGAGTAGCCTGAAAGCATGAAGATCCTGAAGGAAAAAAATCAAGGCACCACTCAGAGAAGAGGGCCTCCACAGTAAAGGAGAAGCTGTAGTAGAATCTCCATATCCTGTGAGATAATAACCAAGAGCCAAATGGTAGAACTACAGGTAGGGCTTTTGGGTTGCTTGAC
Source organism: Suncus etruscus (assembly GCF_024139225.1). Taxonomy (NCBI): domain Eukaryota; kingdom Metazoa; phylum Chordata; class Mammalia; order Eulipotyphla; family Soricidae; genus Suncus; species Suncus etruscus. Next base: position 126,868,722 of record NC_064852.1, read on the forward strand.
CCTAGTTTAACTTCTGCCATTCTGTACCCCACCCACTCCCTTCCCTGGCACTCCATTGAGTCACATCACTATCAGGAGTGGTTTCTTGAGCACAGAATCAAGAGTAAAACCTGAGCTGAAGGTGGCCCCAAAGCAACAACAATATCATAATAATAACTATAATTAATTATAAAATTATCATAATAGTAATTATTATTATTATCAAGGTAGTGATAAGAAAATAAAAGTGATTTCAAGAGTTTTGCGTTTTCCCTGGAACATTACGCTGACTGATTTTCATGTATTTGGAGAACTACATGCCAAGATAGTCTAAAAAATTTAGACGTATCTTTCTCACAAAATCTATTCTCTGTTGTTGTTGTTTTTGTTATTTTACACACTGGAGTATCCCTTGTTCTCTTTTGAACCCACATATCTCAATTACCCTACCCTTACATCTCTCTAAATTTATTTTAATGAAATACAATTTCGCTTCCAAAAGAAAGGAAATGAAAGGCAGGGATATGAGAAGGAAGTGAGAAAAAAGTTGGAGTAAAGAAGGTAAAGGAAGGGAAATGAGAAGAAAGGAAGAAAATGAAAGGAACAAAAAGAAAGACAGATTGAAGATACCAGAGGAAAGGGACAAGAAGAAAAGTGTTGAAAGAGAAAAGTGAAATTCCATGCTGTCTTTTTCTCAGATCTGTAGTCTACATATCACATGCTTTTAAATAAAGGATTCTGCTATTGGCTATAATAACATAAAGTGTCAACAATAACAGTTACCTCATTTTAAAAGTATTAAATTGATTCATTACACGTACATACAAAAATAGCATATTTCATCTCATATGTATTTTTTTAAATATTTGGGTCCTGGGTGAATAAACTTCTGGATGTGCATGGAGAAAGCAATAATATTTGATTAGTGAAAGATATTGAAGAACATGGGAATAGTGAGCAAATAGAGAGACTTGTTGTTAACACTCTTGCAACAATACTATGTAAACTATGCTGTTTATTTACAAGTATAGGAGCACATGATTATTATGGATCATTCCACGTCTTTATATATGTTTATTTGTATTAGAAAAATATTTGGTAGTGGAATTGGAACGATTGCACAGTGGGGAGAGTGTGTTTGCCTTGCATGCAGCAGACCAGATTCAATCCCTGGCACCCCATATGGTCCCCAAGCCTGCCAGGCATAATTTCTGAATGAAGAGTCAGGAGTAATTCCTGAGCACTGCCAAATGGTCTCTCTCAGTCACGCACACACACACACACACACACACACACACACACACACACACACACACGTAGTTAAAAAATATTGAATTTAAAAAATAAATTTGCAGATTGAGCTTTAGAATTCTTTGGTCTCATTAAAACGTAAATTAAAAGCACTAAAACAATGGTAAAGTGAGTAATATGTTGCCTTGCATGTGGCTGAATGATATTGGATTCCAACACCACCTGTTATGGTCACCAGAGCCCTTCAGGAATCATACCTAAGCAAAGAACCAGGGATAAATCTTGAGCTCCAGACACCAGGTGTTGTCCCAAAACTAAAAATAATAGTAATAATAATAAATAGTTAACAATAATAAATTAATATTAATATTATGATGAGAATTTAAATTAGATATTTTAAGGGTACTAGAGAAGCTTTTATAAAAATGTCTCATTATATCTGGCATAGTGGTTCATCTACCTATCATATACATATATAAGTAGATGGGTAGAGGGTCTCTATTTCATCATTTAACAAAGACCATGGGTGTGTTTGGAATGAAAAGTAGAGTGAGACACTCATATACATACCTAGGTATGTATATAAACTAGGACACTTCTCTCGTTGTGGATTCTAATAAATGAGTAGTTGTTGGCTTGCAAAGTCACAGCCAGTAAGAAGCCATGGCTCCTAAAGGAAGTGAGTGGGCTGCCAGCAAGACTGGCCAATGAATTCATTGTTCAGCTTTGGACTATTAGTCCTTCTTTTCACAGTTGCCTTTTTCACCCCGCTAATGGATCAAGTCATTAATTCTTTCACTGCAGACTTGGTGAATCAGAGAAGAAGAAAGGAAACTATTGGCAAATGAGAAACCTTTAAGAGTGTTTTGGAAAATAATTTTCTTAGTTTTTCAGACTTGCGCTTTCTGTTTTATGTTTGGGATGTTTTTAGTTTGGAACTGAACCGGAATTAGAATTTATAGTCTTTATTTTGAAATTTTATTTTTAAACTCTTGAAATAAAAATCACACTTTGTAGTAACATTTTTGAAGATAGTTTTTATGTAAACATAGAATTAATATCTATGTAAATATGAACGGACCATTTTATTTACTTACAATATTAAATTAACATATAAATTAAATTATTTATAAGATTTGATATAAGGAGTCTTTATTATATTTATGCTTATATGACATGTCACATTCCCTATGAAAAGAGCTATATGTAAGTGATTGATTCTCTGAAAGAGTATATTATTTTATTAACTCATAAGAAATGATTTGCTTTTTAATTGGTGATTATTTGTTTCTAATATCTAGCAAGTAGCATCTGACATTGCAATACTTATTTTTAGTCCTCTACTTTTTATTTTCCTAGTTTAAAAATATCTTAACCTTTATTTTACTAAATATATAAATTATTCGATTGTTTGGAATATCTCATTTGAGAAATAAATTGAAATATGCATGTTAGTTGTTTGAAACTAATAAAATTAAGCAAAATTCAGGATAGTGTACAATAAATGCAAAATGCTTGCTATATTCAGTGGATTTAAAATGATTTTGACAGGCTCAAGGGACTCACAGTAGAAAGAGTAAAGAAAGAGCAAATATAGACTTGAGTGACTCAGACAGACTGGAAGAGAGCAAGCTGTTTGAAGACTTCAAAGAATATAGCATTCAAATTCGGAAGAAAACATCCAAAGTATATTGGATTCCTGGCACAAAACCGGAGAGTGACAACTGAGGATGTGTTATGTACAAAAGAAATAATATGATAATAGCATGTCTCCTAAGGGCAAAGACAATGTCAGGATTAATAATCTCAAATTAAACTGAATAAGGAAGCAGAATTTTACACTCCTTTTGGCAAGTATAAGTCTTTTAGGAATTAGCGCAAAGAGAAGGTTGCAACTTCAAGAAGTTGAGTTAGTGTCTAGAGAGAAGAGAACGTAAATACAAAGGAAGTGAGTTGTCAGGATGACATTCAGTTACTGAATAACAATAGCAAAAATGAACATCACTACAGCATCTGATAGATATGTATATAAGCTCAAAATTGCATAAATGAGATGACCTCCTAGTCAAAGGACTTGAAACAGATACTCAGAGCAGAGCCTCTGGGAAGATTATTATTCTATGTGTGAGGGCCTTGGTTCACTCAATAGCAACAGAGTTCTCCTGAAAGTTCCAGAAAGAAAGCAGAGGCCAAGGAGATTCTCAAGGCAGTTTCAGATCAGGACAGAGTCAAGTATAGTGTTCAAGAAAAAAAATCTTTCTTTATAATTGAAAGATATAATCATTTCCAGGGACCGGAGCTGTGGTGCAAGCAGTAGGCCATTTGCCTTGCACACGCAAGGCACATTCTAGGTTACTAGGGCGGACTTGGTCCTATCCCCCAAAGTCCCATATGGTCCCCAACCCAGTAGGAATTTCTGAGCACAAAGCCAGGAGTAAACCCTGAGCATCACTGGGTGTGGCTCAAAAAGCAAATAAATAAAAAAATAGAAAAATCATTTCATGTGTTCCTTTCATTGTAGACTGCCATATCTGGCTATATTGCTCTTTGTGAGGCTTGTGATCCCTTCCCTGTCTGCCTCTCATGAATATCTGTCAGATTATCATTCAAAGTCACATTTCCTTCAGTTACCTTGCCCTGTTAAAGATTATAGAGTAATATTCTACTTTCTATGGAGAGAAAGAAATAGACTTGAACATTGTTGCTCTCATTTAAAGACCTTTATCAGAGCCTGCACCAACATTTGCTCACCAGGAAAATATTGATAGTGAGGTTCACCCTTCTAAATGTGACCATCTCTAAAGTCTAAAGACTTCATTGTCCTACCTTTTGCTCTAAACTATATAAAGTTAATCAAGTTGAATATATTTTACCTTGAATACTTCATTTTTATGACATGATTTTAACTAATGATTAATTTTTTCAGGCTAGAACACATAGTTCAGTAAATTGCTGAGCTTTGCCAATTTATTAGAAACAATAGACTAATTATCATATGTTCTACTTTGTATTCTACATGTTATGTTTGCAATTTTTTCTTCAATAGAAAATATAACCATAAACTCCTAATTTCTGTAAAATGTGGAGGCTCTCAGCCATAATATTGCCTCTCAATTATTTTCTTCTCAACCTCTTCAATTATTTTGTATAAAAGTTTTAGCCTAGTTTTAAAATAATGGATTAAATGAAATTTTCTTTTCCCCTGAATTAGAGTCTAAACATTTTTAAATGATGAGGAAAAAACTAATACTCAATAATTATTCTTGGAAGGGTCCTACTTAATAAACAATGAGCAAACCTCTATCCTTAGAGACACTGAATGTCTCTTCTGTATTCTATTATCATATAACTATAAAAGAAAAATTATGCCTGTGATACAAAATATGCCTTCACTCATATTGTCTAGGCTTAAACTGAGCAAGGTTCCGAGTAACTTTATATTTTCAGGAAAAGCTTTAGAAATTGGGTGGGACACCAGACCGGCCTTCAGGGCCAGGCCTGGTAACTGGGTCCCTGGGGGGATGGGGTGGGAGACAAACTCTTCCCCTATGCATACTGGAACCCCTGCAGGGGTGTCTTTTCTTTCTAGTACTCATGTTCAAAGCGTCCGAGCGACAATTATAGTTTTTAACCATTATCCAGCATTTTTCTTAATTTTATACTGTTTCTACAAAAGGAAATGGAAAACCCAAGATTTGGAGGATAACACTCAAATAAATCTCTAAATTCAGTCTATATGTGGGCTTGACTTGCTCTACCGTGGTCTTCTCTCTGACTGCCAGGCCTAAACCATAAACAATTCACCTATATAATATATATAGCCCCTCCTATATATTGCCCTTCCTCCACCCCAGAATCTCTTCTACCCTTCATCCCCCAACCAGGATCCATTATCTTCCCTTATTTAACCTTCTTTACCCTCAGTTCTTAACTTGTTGGGCACCAAGACCGACCTCCTGCCTCAACAAACCACACCGCAGATACTCAATGAAAGACACCCAGTTGGTTCCCCATCTCGTGCCTCAGCAAAAAACACCTGTTGACTCATTCTATGTGGCCCTTCTCACCCCCATCAAATCATGGGCAGTTGCATGATACAGGATTCAGCTTCAGAAAAACCTCCAGCTCAAGGACACTACATGATTCTGTAATACCGCAAATCACGTCTCAAACTTAAGACCAAGGTCTGTGATAAAAAAAAGTTCCTTGGTTTTCACTTCCTACAAAAATATCTCAAAAGACCTAATTGGGAGGCCTATATTGCCTTTGTAAGTTTAATTCCTTTATAATAATGCATCTTAAGATGTGTATTCCTAAATATACAGGTAGCCTCCTCCATCACTTGTTTTCTTCCAATACCTTTTTTTTAAACTCAGTTTATGAATTTGATCTATTTTTATATATACATATTTTCTTTATCCTCACCAGTTTTGGTGCTGCTTGGTACAAAAACCATGAAAACATCTTGCATGGGATAAAAGCTCAGATCAAAACCAGACCACAGAGACTGTGTAGCCTGTCATCCTTAGCTAGAATAGCACCAGCAATACAATATGACACCATATTCTGTTGTATAGACACAGTAAAAAAGGGGAAGCCATAGACACAGAACCAAAATCTTATATTCTAGGGATAAGAACTCACACTTTTTATAACACAAGGGTGCCTCCCATCCTGAACATGTGTCATGTGGATACAACTCAGTCTCTATGAGATTGGACAGTGTTAGTCCAACCGCAAACCCCAGATCCCAGATGTAGAACTTATACAGCCCCACCCCCCACAACAACACCAGGAGCTAAGCTCCATTGGGAGATTTCTAACAGCACTCTGGCACCAACTTGTGCCAGTTTTGATATGACAACGAGGACAACATGGAAATGACAACTTGATCAAAGACCAGGTTGTTCTACAACATCACCTAACAGTAAGTGGAAATCAGAAGATGTATCATCCTTTGATCTGTGCAAAATTCAAGAACACTAACTACAGAAAACCCTCTGACAACTGTGACTGAGGAGAATTTAACTTGAGACCAATAAGGAAAAACCTACCCTAGACTGTAGCCTAGGACTCTTGCAAAAATCACTCATGTGGTTATTATTTGGTGACTTTTTTTTTCTGGGTGCATTTCTTTGGGGGGGGGAGTTGCTACCAAATTTTCTTCCTTTCTTTTTTTTATCCTTGTTATCTCCAACAGAATCACATAACTTGAATCATTCAGCCTCATTAATTGAGGGGGTAAAAGGATGATACCAGGACTGGTCATATGAACATATAGTGGAAATAAAAAAATGATCAGACTTGAACACAAAATCCAAAGTCAATGACAACAGAATAAATACCCAATCTACAAAAATCTGTAAAGTGGAGACCAATTACACTAGTATTCTGGGGGTAAAGGAGGGAGATATGGTATGCATGCTGGGAACAGGGGTGGAGGGAGGACAGCACTGATGGTGGGAATGCCCCTCATTCATTGTCACTATGTACTGTAAATATTACTGTGAAAGATTTGTAATGCACTTTGGTCACAATAAAATTTTATTTAATATAAAAAATTTAAGAAGAAAAAAAATTGGGTGGGAAATACATAAATAAAAAAAGAGGGGGAAGGTAAGTAAGGCATTCACTTTCATGCAGCTGACTAAGATTTGGAATGAGCACCACATTGATTGACTAAATTGCCAAGAAAAATTCTTTAGATCAGAACCAGGAATAAGTCCTGAACACCACTGGGTAAATACCTCAGCCAAAATAAATATTCTCATTAAAATATATTTTTAAGGAGGAGCATTCCAAAAATTTTTGTAAAACCTATCTGGGATAAAAATGTTATCTGTTTTATTTTAACATCGAATTGACTCCTCTCTCTCTCTTTACAACTCTCTCAATTTTCTCTCCTTTCTAAGACTCATTCACTTGCTGACTGTAAATGTCAAATGTCCCAAGTGATAAATGTAGAAGCAAAAGTATAAGTCCCATAGTAGCTAGACTCTGTAGCATATGAAATGTGCATGTTACTTTCTATCTCCAAGCTCAGAGAAAAACCTCAGTAATTCACTTTAAAAATAACCACTTGTTTATATCACAAATGATAAAATGATGAAAGTTATAGGAAGGCTTGGTCTCAAATCAACTTGCTACAATAAAAAGTTTTTTCTTTTTTATATCCCTGCACATAATCAAAGAGCCCAGTAGGTGTTCAATGATATGAGACTCCATAGATCATTCTAGCAGTGACTATCAAAATACATAGCCACTTTTATTACCTCAGTTCCTTCCAGAAAAGTCTATATACAATAGAGCCTTTTGCATAAAGTCAATGCAGTAGAAAACAAGATCAGCAACCATCAGACAGGAATGTACTTCCAAAAGGAATACATATACAAAAAGTGCATTCTTATTTATGTTTCAAAAGTTAGAGGCTAACATGGTATATTTATAGAATTAGGCCAAACTGTGCCCTATAATATATATATATATATATATATATATATATATATATATATATATATATATATACCCTGCTAAATATATATAATCAAATATAAAATCATAGAAAATGTGAACTTTATTTACATCATTAGCCTGTAATTAAAATGTCAAATGTTTCCCTATATTTGTAGCATATCAAGTATCAAGCACCACTATACTGTGCAAATACTCTCATATGGGTTTTTAACTCCATCATACTCACTACTTCAAGATATTCAGTTTCAGTAAGATTAGTTGAGGGAAGTGAACAGTTTAGATACCACCTATTTACCATTTCTCTTTCGGTATTCCGTTTTTCTTGCTCTGCTTCTTCTATAGACAAATTTAGTTCTTTCTTTCATTGTCCTCCATTCTGTGCCTGTTTCAATAAGCCCATATTTCTTCTCTGTTGGAGAGAGCACAGGCCTTTCCTTTCTTCTCCTTTTCTTCTCTTGACTTAACAATCCTGAATATTAGACCAATAACCAAGACAGAGGAACTTATTTATATCCTAATGTTGTCTCATGAACTAATATGATTCTTAAATTACAATATTAAAAAAAAAAACAAGACTTGCTCTTTTTGAGTTATAAAGCACCTTAATTATTTTGCCCTGTTTTCCTAGACTCTAGGAAATATGCATTTTCATCAATGCAGAAGTTTTCAGTTTGTTTGGATCAGACAGACATCAGGGTTTTTCATCAATTTAGTGAGGTCATGCTGGATGTCACTGAGATGTCCTTATTCTATGTCCTAATGATATCTCTGTGGTATCAGCTGAAGAAATCTTGCAAACGACACCATGACCCTATCCGCCTAGATGTATCAAGTGAGCCATTCCAGTATTGCAAATTTCTTGATTCTTTCACTAGTAGTTTATCTCAATATATAAGAAAACATAGATCTCTCTATAATTGTCCCTCAGTGCAGAAAAATCTATTTCAGTTTAAGAAAGAAGCTTAACTCACCAGATGACCATCCTGGTCCTTCCAAGTATCAATTTCTACCCTTAGATACAGAAACATTTAGATAAACACAGGTTCCTATGAGAATTTTATTAGAAAACCAAACACAGAAAAACTTTCAAATTAATCAAGCTTTTCAACTCAGATACGCACTTCATGAGGTGTTGGTGTACCTAGCTGAAACCCTGGATTTGGGTGTAGATACCTAAAACCCACCCATTTCTGGGAGGGGTCTTGGGAACCAGATATTAGGTGTGACCTTACCTGCAAGACCCGGCCCATTCCTGGGAGGGGTCTTGGAAAAGTGAAATAAGCCTTGAACCAAGGGGATTCGGGCCCTTTCGGCCCTGCTGAGCTCGCTGGCTTTGGGGTCTCTGTTTCTGGTCTTGGACCAGGATGGAGGCCAAAGGGAAGATGGCTGAAAGGGTTTAGACGCAGGGTAGCCTAGAATGGCTGAATGCTTAAAAGGTTATGAGATAGGCCACACACATGTGGTGAATAGGGAATGAATAAAGTTAATGCTTCCTAATGCCTGCCTGTGAGTGAGTGATTTCGCCTTTCACCTGGGCCTGGGACCCGTTGGCTGGATGGGGTTGTGGAGCCACGTGGCCTGGGATGGCAAAGAGAAAACCATCGCCATCCATCGCCATCCAGCCCCATCTTTAATTATTTGATTCAACAATGAGGTACAAGAGAAATTTAAAAATATAGTTAGAAATCACATGAAAAGGGCTTATTTTAACATATTGCCAGTAAATGTAAAATAAAATGGTAATAGGTATCACTTCATAACTTTGTTTTTTGGGCCACACCCTGCGATGCTCAGGGGTTACTCCTGGCTGTCTGCTCAGAAATAGCTCCTGGCAGGCACGGGGGACAATATGGGACACAGGGATTCAAACTAACCACCTTTAGTCCTGGATCGGCTGGTTGCAAGGCAAACACCGCTGTGCTATCTCTCCGGGCCCATAACTTTGAAAATAGTATATATTACACATTACTGGGTATACACTCTGAGTAGCAAAGTTGTAGAGTCCTATATCTTAGACACCAATCACTTAACAGTTTTATAGATTCAATGGTGAAACAAAAAAAAAATAAAACAATTTTATAATATGCTGTAATTTAATCTGAAGTAATTGAATCTATATAGAAGAATTTTTAAGGGAGGAAAATTAATTAAATTGAGTTTCTGAGGCCTATGTTCTAGATTTCCTTTATAAATACTTTTTCTTTGTGTTGCTTTACAAATATTTAAGCCAGGTACAGGAAAGGAAGTTACATTCAGTTACCATACCTGTGGATTAATAAATTTTATAATTTTCAATTCAAGGACATAAAAACAACAAGAAACTGAGTCTCAGTTATATTAACCCCCCCAAAAAAGTATAGGGAAATATGGAATAGCTTTCAAAAGAGTTTGAAAAAGACAACCTAATTCAGAGAAGCAAAATATTCTCTAAGATTTTGGTTTACAGATAGAATTTTATTGAGAGATAAAAGAGGCACAAATATAATAAGAAATCAACTAAGCTAAATTGGGAGTTGCTCCTATTAAGGACTAAAACTGAAGTAGGTATCTAGGTCGAGTTACTACAAATAAATACCAGTCTGGTACATTGGTGAAAGGATGAAAATGAGCAAAATCAATTTAAATACACCCTGTAAAAATAAGAAAACAAGAAAACCAAGTCAATAAAAACAGATTAATAACAGAATAAAAAATAAACCTTTTAAAATATCTAAAATACAATCTGGGGACTTGAGGGACAAAGTAATTGTACATGAATTCTGTTTTATTTATCTTAATGTTCTTTGGCTGAAAGTTCAAAGTTAAGATATCAGCAAGGGGACTTCTGAGAATTATGTTATGGGTGATTGTCCTTCCACTATAACTTTACCTTGTCCTCTTTCTTTGCATCTTTGTTCTCATAATTAAAAATAAAATTAAAAAAAAGAGAAAAAAATAAAATATCAATCACAGGGAAAATATTTTCATCTCTCTATCAACAAAAATCTGTTGTTATGTGAGTGCATTGTATAGCTTGCATATCAGTCCCTTGTCCAATATATGGTGTATAAATACTTTCTTACAATCAGTTGTACTTTTTTAATCTAATTTTAATTTTTTTAGTGCAGATTCTTTTTTTCTATTATTGCATCTTACTTAATTTTGTCACCACTAAATTGATCCTTCAAAAATATTTGTGACTTCAATTAAGAGATAAAAGCCCTGTTTTAATATAACCAGGTTTCTAGAAATTACATAAAAATATATTTACATTGGTTTTGGAATAACACCCAGCAATACTCAGGGATTAATTTTTGTTTCATGATTAGGAATCACTCTTGATGGGGCTCAGATCATTTGCAGTGCAGATAACCAAACTTGAGGGTTGACCACATGCAAGGTGGTCAGCACCCAATCTCAACACCTAATCTATCCTTCTACTATCACTCCAGTCCCTTATTTATAAAATAGTAGTTATATTTTCTTATGAATTAGTCTTCATTAATCAAAACTAGATTTTCACTCATTATAAAATGATTAATATCCAGTTTTTTCTTTATGTAACTTTTATTATAACTTAGGTAACATGTTTGCAATAGTTTATGGCATTGATGTAACAAGCTACTGTACCTCATAATCACCAATGATCTTTCACCAATGTTCTTATGCAGACTCTATTGTACTTTGCATTTTACATGGCATCACTCTTTACTGCTTGGTGATTTTAAATTCGCAATAAAAGTAAAAGATTTGCCATCAGTTAATGCTGATTGTTGCCTTGTTTTCTCTTTCTATAAACCAGATATGAGTAATTTGATTTGGTATTTGCCCTTCTTCAGTGATACCTTCTAGTTCCATTCTAGTTCCAACAAACTGGAAGCTTCCATCTTTTCACATAGATGCAATCCTATTGTTTATAGGATCCTATTGTTCATTTATACTTAGCTCTTTGGTTTATTTTCATATTCTGGCTATTATACTAAGCATAGATCTGTAAATATTTCAAATCAATGCTTTTGTGTTTTAAAGGCAAATGTCAAAAAGTGTGATACTAGTCATATAGAGGTTCTCACTAATTTCTTTTAGTCTGAGTTTTGAGAAAATAAGAATATTATTTTTTACTTTTCATTCTTCAAATAAATTACAAAATATGCAAGTAACTAGGTCTTTTCAAGGAGAAGAATGGCAGTTAAAACTTCTAGTGACCTGAGCTTTGAATTTATCAATTGAGAGTTTTAGTTTATTGGCCATAGCATATGTTACTGTCAAAAAATTGGTTTAGGGGCCTGTATGGTTATAGCCAATCACTGTTTTGATAAAACTAATAATATTTCACAATTTAACTATACTAAACCAGGGGATTAAAATTCATGTACAACTTCATTAATCATACCAAAATTTTTCTCCAAAGATTGAGGATGACTGGTTTTTTGGAAGTGATTAATGGCAATACACTTGAGTATTTTTTTTCACTTGAGTATTTTTATGTATCGATTTAATATTGTCAGTATTAGACCTTTTAAAATTGAACTAAAATTATAATATACTATAAAACACTTGTATTTTCATCACTGGATTTGGATTAGTTGCTAAGACAGAATCTTTTTGATTATTTTATTTTTAAATATTTCAGTTTCTTCTTTGGTTAAATCAAAATAAATACTTATTGATAAGAGCAGCTGTCTATTTGAACAGGTGGTTGCAGAAGATTATGGCATAGATTCTCAGGAAAATATCCCTAACTAGATACACAAACATCTGTCAGACAGTGCCTACATTTCTTGTGTTTAAAATAATAATAAACGAGCTTTTAGTGGACTACATATTACTTTTTTGTGTGTGAGTGAAGTGAGAAGGATTTTACTGAAACTTTTTAGAAATATGTGAGAGAAGTGAGAGGAAGAAGTGTGTGTTAAAGAGAAAAACAGGTTTCTTACTTATAGACTGGAAATAAGCAAACAAAGAAGTGAGATAAGTGTTCATGGGGGTAACATAGGCTTGATGAACAAGGCTACTTCTTAAATAAAAACACCTTGGGCAAGGTATAAAGATGCAAGTGTTAAATAACAGAAGCTATTTTAAACAAAGAAGTTGCTCTAACTCATCATTTCCCAAAGTGTGAACCATGAACTTGAAATTGAGATTCTAATATAAGGTACCAATTAAAAATAATAAATTAATTGACTAAAACAATAAAAAGCAGCTAAAATCATAAATCTCTTTAAAATTTATTTTAGTTAATAATTCTTAGTCTTCATGGTTTTACGATATCACATTAAAATGTCACTAGGCAGTGACTACTGGAGAAAATACCATGAAGATAAATTACTTTGTTCTGCTGTTATTGCCTTTCCTTTTACTGCAAATCATTGCAATTTGAAATACTATTAATGATAGAATTAATACCTTTAACATTCAACTTTACATCCTCCACTAGATTTCTGCTTCCTTCCACCATTGTTTCAGGATTCCTCCCTGAAACCCCATCACCACTGCCACGATATCACCACAAATGATGTCAGTTCTATAGATCAGTTTTCAAGTTTTGTTGCCTCTTGCCTTTTTTTTCTTTCCTTATTTACTTCTTTTTTAATTTGTATCCCACTTAAAAAAGAGACTACTCTATTGTTACTCTCATTCTGGCTGACTTCAATTAGCAAGGTACCTTCCAGTTCCATCCAGGTAGCAGAAACATCTTGAAGAATCAATTGATGTGGGGCCAGAGAAATAGTATGGAGGTAAGGCATTTGCCTTGCATGCAAAAGGTCCATGGTTCGAATCCTGGCATCCCATATGGTCCCCTGAGCCTGCCAGGAGCGATTTCTGAGCATAGAGCCTGGAGTAACCCCTGAGTGCTGCCGGGTGTGACCCAACCCCCCCAAAAATAAATAAATAAAAATTTAAAAAAGAATAAATTGATGTTTTAAATAACTATGTGTGTATAATATATGTGTGTGTGAAAATGCTCTCTGTATCACTTATCATCAGATAAATGATATTTACAGCATCTACGCAATATCATCTCACACCAGTAAGACTAGTACACATCAAAAATAAAAAAAAAAACAGTACTTGTTAGTGGTGGGAATGTTTATTCTGCTTAATCTTTTGGGATAAACAAATATCTTCTCAAAACTAAGAATTAGTTTCTATTTGACCCAGAAATTCCATTTCTGGTTTTCTACACCAGCAACTCAGAAATTCTTTTCTAAAAATACATTTGTATTTCTATATTTATTTCAACATAGTATTATTTACAATAGTCAAAATCTGGAACATGATAAAGATTTGTGTAATATAAAAATGAATTATGCATTAGATATGATATGATTAAAATAATTAATAATAAAAAACGTGAACGCTACACTATCAAAAGTCTTTACAAGAGTTAGAGATCAGAGAATTTGTTTATAGACTAAAAGAATAAAGCACAATGTCTCTCCACCTTTAAGAATTAGCTTCTTTTGGGGCCAGAGCTATAGCATAGCAATAGGGCATTTGCATTGCATGCGGCCAACCCAGGACAGACCTGGGTTCGATCATTGGCACCCCATATGATCCCCTGAGCTTGTTAGGAATGATTTCTGTGCACAATTCCAGGAGTAACCTCTGAGCACCGTGGGTGTGGCCCAAAAGCAATATATATATATATATGTATATATATGTTAGCTTTTCTTAAGTTTTGATCTCACAGTCAGCTCACTTTAAGTAAAAAATAATTAAATAACAATTACCAGAAGATTAGTAAGAAATCTATTTATTTTCATTTTTAAAGCCTCAAACCATACAACACTCTAAATATGGGGCAGAAAAAAGAAAAAGAACAAGCCGTAGTTTTTGCAGAAATAAATATGGGGCAGATAAAAGAAAAAGAACAAGCCATAGTTTTTGCAGAAATATATGGGGTTTGGAGTTGTCTCAGTAAACTGGAGAGAACAAAGGAATTCTGCTCAGCAAAAGAATAAATTAAAAATATTATAAAGTTAAATAGATTTAAGAATCATATAGTTAAATGACAAAAGTAATAGTATAAATCAGTTTCCTTGGCAATAGTAAAAGGTAAAACTAAAGTTGTTAAGCATTTGTCCATTTCTACTTTGTTGTTGTAAAAACATTTTTGATAGTTATATTTTCTTGTTAGATTAAATATGTATCTATTAAACTTTTTTATTATTTTTGGCTTTTGCGCCATACCTGAAGGCACAAACCTCAAGGGTTACTCCTGGCTCTGTGCTCAAAAATCACTTCTAGAAGGTTTGGGAGACCATATAGAATGCCAGGGGACAAATCCTGGTAGGTCCACCTGCACGGCAAATACCCTACCCGCTATGCTATTGTCCCAGCCACTATTAAACTTTTTTTTTTTTTTGGTTTTTAGGCCACACCCGGTGGTATCAGGAGTTACTCCTGGCTATCTGCTCAGAAATAGCTCCTGGCAGGCACGGGGGACCATATGGGATGCCAGGATTCGAACCAACCACCTTAGGTCCTGGGTCATCTGCTTGCAAGGCAAACACTGCTGTGCTATCTCTCCTGCCCCTAAACTTTTTTTGTTTTGTTTTGTTTTGTTTTGTTTTGGGGCCACACCTGGTGAGGCTCAGGGGTTACTCCTGGCTCAGCACTCAGAAATAGCTCCTGGCTTGGGGGACCATATGGGATGCCGGGGGATCTAACGATGGTCTGTCCTAGGTTAGCTGCGTACAAGGCAAATGCCCTACCACTGTGCCACCACTTTGGCCCTTATTAAACTTTCTTAAATCAAGTATATTTAATGTCATAACAGTATCATCCATATAATTTTTAATTTCAATACATTTTCTTTTCAACTTTTATGATGAATTGTTAATTCCTTTCTTCTTAATATTTTGTATAATTTGTTTTAAGCTTATCTTTCTAACTATAATATAATCATCTTTTTTATTTTGAGGTAACTATCAATGTAACCACATTTAATGATCTCTGCCCTTCATTTTAATAATAGTGATTTACACATTTGTCAACTAAAATATTTACTGATGATCTTTTAATTCTATACATCTCATTTTTTTCTTCCTTATTTTTAACCTATATATCTATGTAGCCTGCCTCCTGAAACAACCTTTTCCTCCCACAAATTTTCTTTGTACTAGCAGAAGTTCTTGATAGTTTCTGACACTTTATTCACTAGAAAATATTTCACATTAGGGCTGGAGATATAGTATAGCAGATAGGGCACATGTCTTTTACATTACTTACCCAGGTTCAATCCCAGACATTTCATATGATCTCTCTGCACCATGACTAGAAATTCCTGAATATAGAGCCAAGAGTAACCTCTGAGAAATAAGGTTGTGAAAATCCACACTCCCAGAAAAATATTTCACAGTAATTTTTAATTTACTTTATGGGCCACATTCAGAAGTATTCAGAGCTCACTCCTGCCTCTGAAATCAGGAATTACTGACAGGAATTGGAGCTCTACATGGAATGCTGAGATGGAACATGAATATGCCTCTTGAAAGGCCAGTATCTTACCTACTGTATTCTCTCTTTAGCTTCTCAGAAGTTGCTGCTGGCTCTATACTTCGAAATTCAACTGGTTGTACTGGGAAAACTATACTGATACTAAGGGTCAAACTCTGGATAGCTTTATGAAAGACAAGTGTATTATGTTCCATTGTATTATGTTTCTAGCCTCACATATAGTATTTTTTAAATGTTGTCTGAGTACCCTGGATGTGTCCTAGTGTCCCTAGCACTGCTACACCTAAGAAATAGCAACATTTCACTGCCATTAAGCCATCAGGCTCACACAATCAAACTGAGAATCACAATCACCAATGGTCACAGTACTGCTTGGAAAACACAAATTACAAAAACAACATGTAATTGATTAAATCATGCAACAGTGATGCACTGCCCAGAAAAATGTAGTCCTTGGTTTTTCTAGCTGAAAAGAATAAGATAAAATGGACTATTAAGTCTCCTGTTCTACTGACTAGTTATCAATAGCAACTTTATCAGGGTTCCTTCTACATTTTGCTTTTTGTTTTTTATCCCATTTTCCTGGCCAATGTGACTAGGTCCACTTGTCTATTAATTAGGGTAGTTAATTACAAGGACTATTAAAGAATGGAGAAACAAGCAAAAAATATAGGAACAAAACTCAAGATGTTTGCCTATTAAGGGCAGGAAGTCAAATACTTGCATATGAAATCCAAGAATATTTGTCTGCCGCTTGATCTAATTGTAATGATTATATAAGGAATGATTGGGGCCAGAGTGGCATTTGTGTTCAACTCAATGTCATCTTCGAAAGGTTATCTCCAAGTCAGCTGCCTTAGTTCCCAAGGATGACCATACTGAAGTGTTGGTCTTGGTCATGCCTGACTCCATCAAATCAATTGCAAGCCTCAAAAAATTAAAAAGCTTTCACAATACCTGTGATTTCACTCCAGGAAATGTATCTCTAGAATATCAGGACAGAAAGAACATTCATTAAAAATACATATATGCACACCTACTTTCATTGCAACATTATTTATGATACTCAAGATCTGGGAAGAAGTCAAGTGTTCATGAACAGATGAGGGTGTAAAGATATTGTGATATGTACACATAATTACACAAAGGAATAGAAGTTGGTCTGACAAAAGGTGAAATCTTATAGCCAGTTCCAATTTGGAAAAATTTTTAAAGTTTCATATTAAGTATGACATATTAATTCACAAGAAAATTACAAATACCAGATAATCTAGCTCATATGTAAACTATCAAGAAACAAAGAGAAATATAGATGACTATAAATTATATTCAAAATGTTTTCATCATTTATTTTCAGAAAATTCAATGAAAAGAAAATACCACTTCACAGCAGTGAAATCGGCACAAATTAAATAAGAATAAAGCAAACAGTTTTGTAATGCATGTGAGGGATCATATTTGATCTCTAGGCTCAGACGTGGATCAGCTGAATGCAAAATAAGTGCCATGCTTGCTATACTATCTCTCAAATTCTAACCTTGGATTAATAGGCAAGTTTAAGTCAGGTTACCATATCATGTGATACATAATTAAAATAGTATATATAAAAATTAGAAGAGTCGTGGCCGGAGCGATAGCGCAGCAGTAGAGCGTTTGCCTTGCATGTCGCTAACCCAGGAGGAACCTGGGCTCAATCCCAACGTTCCATTAGGTCCCCCGAGCCAGGAACATTTTCTGAGCGCATAGTCAGAAGCATCACCGGGTGTGGCCCAAAAAAACATACGAAAGAGAGAGGGGGGGGTGAGTATACATAAGGTAACAATATAATGCCTTTAGAAAACTGACTCAGTTTTCTGTTTATTAAAACCAATAATTTCTTTTAGTGATTACGTGCATTAAATACTTTTCTGGGAAATTCCATAGTATCATTTTTGGGGGGATCACACCCAGTGATGCTCAGGGTTTACTCATGACTTTTCTCTCAAAAATCGTTCTTGGCTTGGGGGAACATATAGGACACTGTGGGATAGAAACGCATTCAGTCGGGTCAGTGGTATGCAAGGTAAACACCATACCGCTACGCCATCACTATGGTCCCATAGTACCATTTTTCTTAATTGAGATAACTTATTGTATTAAATCTCCAGTTTGATTAATAAAGAATATTATTTTATTTTCAGTACTGTATAGACTGAGCCCAGGATCTCACACACAAGACAATGAATGGCACTATTTGCTGATCTGTGCCCCTGGCTCCTTTAACCTAGCATTATGTACCCCTTTTCCTTGCTGATTGGTGTTTAGTTATAAGTGACCCAAAATGTCCAGAAATTTGTAATTAAAATTAGACATTTATATTCTAATGGTAGCTTTTACCTCCTGTTGCAACTTCTGTAGATTAGCAGCCAACCTCAGTTTTTGGTCATGTGGCTAGAAGTTGCATCCTTAAACACACTTCATAATTCTGACTAACACTCCCATGCTCTTCTTACATGATTGTTTTTGTTGTTGTGTCCATTCTAGCAGCCTCTATTTCTCCATCTCAACTTCTTTTATTTAATCACATTTGCAAAGTTGTATTTCCTATGTAAAGTAAAATAATTTGTCTTTCAAACACACATAAACATTAACGGTCTCTACATTTGCTTTTTATTTCAAATACTCTGAACCAATGCAATTACTCAAAGAGTACAAATAAGTTTAAACTCATAGGTCTTTAGATAAATAAATATAGGAAAAAGGAGATAAGAGGTCTTCTTTTCTCTGTACTTAAGGTTTTCATTTTACTGCTTCAGTGAGTGATTTCTGGAAAATACTAAGAATGTTTTACAATCAGTACAAAGTCTTCTAACATTAATATCACCATAAACATCATTACTATACCAGCACAGATTATCAATTGATATCAAAAACAAAAAAAAATACAACAAAATATAAAAAAGAAAAATTGGATATGGGTGAAACTTTTAGACATTCTTAAAAAAGTTAATATGAATCATTATAGTAACCCTCTTATGTTTAATTTACACATTTTAATAAAAATCAAAGTTTGGATATTACCAATAACATATAGGTATTTTTTAAAGTGTAATGTTAAGTAAAATATTTTCCTACGTAGTTCAGTGGATTCTTCATATACACACCATCAAATACTAAAAATGCACTAGTGAAATTTAGGCAGAGAAATCTTGACATAGAGGGACCAAAGCAGATATATATCAATAAATGTTTTTACACATGAAAAATAATTTATTCTATTTATGTATATGTTATTTAAAATGTTAAATTGTTAAAATGTTTAAAATTGTTGTACTTGTATAAATAACGTTTTATTGAAAAAAAAAGAAATTACTATGGAAAAAAAATAAATAAAATGTTAATCATATAACAAATAGTTGTAACCAATTATTACAAACTTAATTTATAGTATATTAACATAAATAACTTACTAAATTTTTCTCAAATGCTGGTTTTTAAGTAAATATCTAGTTCTATAATAAGTACTAGAAGCATAACTGAGCCCCTTTTAATATTTATATTTTTTTCTTAAAACCCACACCATAACCAGTCAAACAATATTGAATAATTATCACATTGCTGAAGTTTAAAAAGTGAATCCAATCTGATCTTCTCTATATTAGCATCTCACAATTTAATAATTAACACACAGTTTTCTAAAATATTTGTAACATCTTTCCCAGGAAATCTTGTCACTAAATTTTTTTCAAGAGTATGGGTAGGATAAGTTTATTTCAGAGTTATTGCCTTATTTATGTTCATATTCGTAGTATCTTCTGTAATGCCTTGTTGCATATTTACTTTTTTGTGAAATGTATGTGTATAAGAAAGAGCACTAACAAATATACTTTAACAAAAGGGATAGTTAGGTAGTTGAAATAGAAGAGGAGAATAATGCATTAGACCTGTTGTCTCCTCATTCTGCTGATTCAATGAATTGTACATTTCTATTCTAACAGTCTTTTTTCCCTATCAATTCAAAGATTTGGGTGTTCATTAAAAATTATGGTAATTTCAAGAATAAACACAATTATCTGATTTCTTGGCCAACCACTAGTTAATAGCTACTTGATAATATGTATTCTGCTTTAAAAACCCTTCTCTCAAAACTAATTTTGAATAGAAGTTTTTTGCAATTTTGCCTCTTTTGTTTGAACTTTGTCACTTGTCATGTTTTACCCAAGAGATGCCTACATTTTAAATGTAAGCAATGTCATTCCTTTAGAACACATATTATAAACTAGTTGTCAACGTTTCTTATTTTCTTTTCAGAATTCCTGAGTACTTTGCAAGGTGATTTCTAAATATAGTTTCACTGTGATAAGATATTTCAGAATGACCCAGTAGCAGCTGGGGCTGTTGTTGTACTTCGGCAGAACAATGGACCTACTGCTCAATGAAAGAAATGAGATGCGAAGTAAGAACAGCAGATCCATTCAGTAGAAAATGTAAGGTTCTTTCACGTGTGTTTCCCAACTATGAAGACATCAGGTTATACCACAAGGAGCTTGGTCTTTCCTGTTGTGTTAGCTGAAGTGCCAGTGTTCTTGCACTATCATATGTCCCAATTAAGCAATATTACTTCCTCTAAGTCTAAATCCTTTACTTTGATTGTTTGTTTTAGTATATGTGCTGCCGAAGTGAGCACTAATGTTTGTTTATTTGGGGCTTTTTGGGGTGCCACACCTGGTAATGCTCAAGGGTTACTCCTTGCTATGCGCTCAAAAATTGCTCCTGACTTGGGGTACCATATGAGACGCAGGGAATTGAACCTCGGTATGTCCTAGGTTAGCGCGTGCAAGGCAAACACCCTACTGCATGCGCCACCGCTCTCCGGCCCCTAAATCCTTTACTTTAAAACATGTGTTATTTTTGTGTTTTTGTTTATGCGTGATGTTACTAAAGATAAGAACAATAATTATTCTTACCAAAATATTTCAATCCATAAAGAATATTAATATTCCCATAATCAAATAAAATATTTGAGTTATAGTTATGGACATTTCACATGAATACAGTATCACAAATCTAATGAACAAGGTTGCAGAAAGAATTTAATTTGGTTTGTCTTTGTCTTGGTTTTGGACCGTACTTGGCAGTGCTCCTGGTAATGCTCATGGCAGGGCTACTTTAGGCAGTGCTCATAAGATTATGGGGTACAAGTGCCAGGGATTGATACTTGGCTTCCTGAAAACTCTATACTGTAGACTTTTGTGCAGTCTTCTCAGCTCCATGATATTTAAAAGAAAAAAGACCCGAGATCACTACTATTTATGTTTTGTTATTAATATTTTAATGTATTGAAAAGGTGAGAACTATCACAAAAGTATTAGTGCTTAAATTTCAGTTTTATGATACTTTAATTATTTTAAATTTTACTGTAAAATAAATAGCAAACATTACTTTTATATGGAAACACTAACAGAAACACATGTGGGCATCTATTCAGTGATCGTGTAGCTCAATTCATATCAATAAACATATCTTATTTAAAATCAATGACTCCTTTTTACCATTGAAATAATAGTAACAGAGTGCCTGAAAAATAAAAGATAAATTCAGCAAAGCTACTGGTGTAATCTTTAAGTATTTGAATGATATTGACTAGATATTTATATGCATGTTTACTTATCAAAATTAATTAAAGGATAGAGATAGTGCTTCTTTCAGAAGTAAAGGGCAAACACATTATAGACTCTTAGCAAAGTCTGCTTCAGTAAGTTTCCAGGCATCTTCTTAATGCAAACTACCACAAAAACAGTTCTCATCCATTCCCTATGTTACTTTCAAATGTTATGTTACTTCCCTTATGTTACATGTTACAGCAAAAGCCCCAATATTATATTACAATAATAATAATAATTAATATTAAGTTTAGATCGTGGCTATGCTATTACTCTGAATAATAAATTGCAATATCTGATTCAATAGTGTCATTTCACTTATTTTTATTTACTTCACCATTATTTACAAAAATATTAACAATAAAGTTTCATTTTTTAAATGTCCCAGCTCCCATCCCATTACCAGTATCAAATTCTGTCCAAGAATGTCCCCAGTTTTTCATTCAATCCCCAGCTTGACACCTTAATAGGCCTGTTTTTACATTTAATTCTTGTAGTTTCAATCTTATGTTTTCAGTGTTGTTGGCTCAGTGATGTTTTTTTCCAAAGAAATGATCAAAAAGCTAATGAGCTTGCAAATCTGGAAAAATATAGGGCCCCTCACATTATTCTTAATATTAGACATTAGCAAAATATTAAAGAAATGACCATGTCCTTAATATTTTAATTCCTGTTAAACTTTCTACTTCTATCACCCTAATAGCTATGAATTTTCTTTGTTATCAGAACTTCCAAACTACTAATTAGCTCTGTCTAAAATTCTTCTCTGTTTATCTGCTATATTGTGCTCTAAGTTTTAAAAAAATGTAAGAAGTTTACTTGATTCACTGACCTCTCATTTCCTTGAATTTCTTCTCATGACTGAATGTGTCCTCTTCCATTTCTCCTTCAACCATAACCTATATCATATCATTAATAATAAAATTTATGTTCCCATCATTTCAATTGCATGAGTTATTTTTGACAACCTTATTCTATTTGTCCAAAAATGAAACTCATTCCTATAAAACAGCTTCATCTGATTCAATTCAAATGTAATCTTCAATCAATTAAAAAACAACATGCTTCTTTTAAAAATTTATACAGTTACCACATCTGGTGGAGATCAAAGATCAGGGTCACTCACAGTAATGCTGAGGAAGACAAAAGAGAGGCATGAGAAATTTGGTGCTAGATATTTGAACTCAGGTCCTTGAATATGAAAGGCATGTTCTCTGTCACTTGAGCATAACATTTGCCTCCTAAAATATTTTTCTCTTAATAGATCAACCCCATTGTAGTCCCTCTTATTTCCATCATAAGTTTTGTCTGAATGTCCACTACTTGCAACTCTGCATAGCTTCAAATTTTAAACTTTCTGTTTATGTGTATATATACTCAATATGTATATTGTATATATATTGAGTATATATATATATATGTATATATATATGTTTGTCTGCATCTGAGTTGCTTATAAAACATACCAGATAAGATAGACAGGTAAATGCTATCCCAATATTGCTTAATTTATGCTGTTCTGCCAGGAATCTTTCTGCTCTAATTATGTTGCTTTGATATATTAATTTTCCCCTCTCTTAATCTACTGACTTTCTGGATCAACTACTGTGACCTCCCAGAATTAAAGCAATTACCTTTTTTTGGTCTTTTTTTTTTTACACAGAATCTACATTAAAAATATAATGCAAACATAAACTTTAGAAGAAAAACAAAACAGAGCTAAAAATATCCCACAAACATTAAATTATAACAATTAGGATGTTTGTGAATATCACTTGGTTACTCTTCTCAGCTTACATATATATGACTGTAAATTATTAAATCTGACCCACAAAATTATTATGATATTGATAGGGGTAATGGACTTAAGACAAATTCTATATCTCACATACAGTGACCATAGAAGCACATTCAATTTGTATGTAGGAGAAACTTTGCTGAATTCTCTTCAGTATTGAATCCTTAACAACTTTAAAGAATGTATATGCATATTCAATAATTAGTACTATAGTGTAAATGAATATTTCTGTAGCATGTATATTTCAGTCTCAAAATTTCAAAGGAAAACAAATATAATGTATGCCTTATACATTCACAAAATTTATTAGATAACATTTATAAGCTTGTCTCAAAGTATTAATTATAAAAATATTAAGAATATGACTATCCAGGAAAATATATTGAGCACATATGTCTGAAAATGTAAAAATAACCATTTGTACTTATATATCTTGTCCAAATAGTTCAAACTTCTATAATCTTTTAGCACAGCAGTACAGCAAGTAGGATGCTTGCCTTGCACATAATCAACCCATGTTTGACCTTAGCATCAAATATGGTCCCCTGTGACTGCCAGCAGTGACTTCTGAGTTCAGAGCCAGGAGAAACCCCTGAGCTCTGCTGGGTGTGCCCCCCAAAAAAAAACACAAGAAAAAAAGAGAAATTGGCATTATCAGTGGTCTACCAGAATAAAGGGTAAATGCAAATCTCTTTTGACCACTTTTGTTTTAAGCTTAAAAAATGACTAACATAGATTACTATAATATATTTTGGATTTTATGAATAAATAGGTACTTACATAATATAATACATATTGTAAAATATATTTTTCCTGAATAATGCAGTATAAGTCAATTATATATTTTATGAAAATAAGCAGTAATTAATTGTGTTTATTTTATGAGTTTTCATGATATTTTGTATGTGCTATTTTAATTTACCTAATGTGAGAAATTTGAAAGAAATGATTATTATAGTCTCCTAAATTAAAGTATAATAATAAACTAAATTTAGAATATTTTATTTTCTTGGACTTTATACATTATTTATCAAAGTAGCCAAGAACCTGTTTATAACATTTAATTAGATTAAAATATTTTATAGTCTTGAAAATTTGAGATATATAAAGTTTATATTTAATTGCCATAAACATGAGCTACAACAGACTTTACATTAGAATCACATGAGAAAAGTTTGCAGATATGTTCCATCTTAGCACTGAAAATTCTGACCACATAACTTTAACTATGAAATATTTTACATAAATTGACCCAAATTCCAATGAAAATGATAAAAGAACTTTTGAATTATAAAAGGACAAAACAAATCAGAACAATGGAACTTGAGACAGAGACGCTGGCTTGTTATCC
This sequence comes from Suncus etruscus, assembly GCF_024139225.1. NCBI lineage: Eukaryota > Metazoa > Chordata > Mammalia > Eulipotyphla > Soricidae > Suncus > Suncus etruscus. The sequence goes on from NC_064852.1 coordinate 126,893,659, forward strand.
AGGGCTGTGTGTGTGTGTGTGTGTGTGTGTGTGTGTGTGTGTGTGTGGTTATTTTATTTATTTGAGATAGCCCTATTTGAAGTTAGGATTTCAGCAACCATTGTATGCATTAATCACAGCACATTATGCAAAAGAAGACCTCAACTCTCAACTCACTATACCTAATTTAGGTAATAATGTTGGGGAAAGGTACTGAATTTTTTCTCTACAAATTTGTTAGAAAAGCTGAAAATTCACAGATAATTTTGATTGAGATTATATAATAGATGATGCTTATTGTAAATAAAGCATAAATATACCAACACCTTGTATAATTTAATCAAGGTAGACATATCAATCAAATAATAGTTAAGATATCAAGCATTTTCCTAATTATCAAAATTAGGATTATGTCTATTTCCAACAACTCTTGTCAACATATTATGTTTCTAACATTATTATTTAGTTTTCATTAAAAATATACCAGTGAACCGTACACAAGGTCTGCTTTCTCTTAATCTAAATTAATTCATTCTACATAAGTTTGCTTAAGTGCATAAAACTGTTTGCTTCTATTGTATTGCTTGCTAATGCTTCATTATATATCATGATTAATATGTTTATTTTTTTTTTTTTGGTTTTTGGGCCACACCCAGTGATGCTCAGGGGTTACTCCTGGCTATGCGCTCAGAAGTCGCTCCTGGCTTGGGGGACCATATGGGATGCCGGGGGATCGAACCGCGGTCCGTCCGAGGCTAGCGCAGGCAAGGCAGGCACATTACCATTAGCGCCACCGCCCGGCCCTAATATGTTTATTTTTAATGGTATTTTGATATTTTTCTATTACAAGAAGATATTAATATTTGGACATATTTTTGGTGGATATGTTTTCTTCTCCTATATAAGTAACTATGAATGGATTACTCAGGATATATAAAAAATTAATTATGAAATTTACTTTTTGAAATGCTGACAGTTTTCCAAACTGATTCATTATATTATAATTCCATCTAAATTATACTATGGTACCAAATAACCTAACTAAATGTATTTATATGTATATTCAAAAATATGAATTACATTGCTGGATTAGTTTTCTATAACGTTAAATTTAAAAAAATTCTTCATATAGTGCTATTCAGTACTACTGTGTTCTTGCTAAATTTTGAAAGAAATATGATTTATGTTTTGAATATTTTTTTGCCTAAATTTTTTTATATATTTTATTTAAAACCTTGATTACATACATGATTGTGTTTGGGTTTCAGTCATGTAAAGAACATCACCCATCACCAGTGCAACATTCCCATCACCAATATCCCAAATCTCCCTCCTCCTCACCCAACCCCAGCCTGTACTTTATACAGGCTTTCTATAACCGTCATACATTCTCATTATTAGTATAGTTCAAAAAGTAGTTATTTCTCTAACTAAACTCATCTCTGTTTGTGGTGAGCTTCATGAGGTGAATTGTAACTTCAAGCCCTCCTCTCTTTTGTGTCTGAAAATTATTAGTGCAAGAACGTCTTTCATTTTTCTTAAAACTCATAGATGAGTGAGACCATTCTGTGTTTTTCTCTCTCTCTCTGACTTATTTTACTCAGCATAATAGATTCCATGTACATCCATGTATAGGAAAATTTCATGACTTCATCTCTCCTGATGGCTGCATAATATTCCATTGTGTATATATACCACAGTTTCTTTAGCCATTCGTCTGTTGAAGGGCATCTTGGTTGTTTCAAGAGTCTTGCTATGGTAAATAGTGCTGCAATGAATATAGGTGTAAGGAAGGGATTTTTGGATTGTATTTTTGTGTTCCTAGGGTATATTCCTAGGAGTGGTATAGCTGGATCGTATGGGAGCTCGATTTTCAGTTTTTGGAGGAATCTCCATATTTCTTTCCATAAAGGTTGAACTAGACGGCATTCCCACCAGCAATGATTAAGAGTTCCTTTCTCTCCACATCCCACCAAAAGTTTTTGTTCTCATTCTTTGTGATGTGTACCAATTTCTGGGGTGTGAGGTGGTACCTCATCGTTGTTTTGATTTGCATCTCCCTGATGATTAGTGATGTGGAGCATTTTTTCATGTGTCTTTTGGCGATTTGTATTTCTTCTTTGTCAAAGTGTTTGTCCATTTTTTTCTCCCCATTTTTTGATGGGATTAGATGTTTGTTCCTTGTAAAGTTCTGTCAGTGCCCTGTATATTTTGGAGATTAGCCCTTATCTGATGGTATTGGGTGAATAGTTTCTCCCACTCATTGGGTGGCTCTTGTATCCTGGGTGCTATTTCCTTTGAGGTACAGAAGCTTCTCAGCTTAAAATATTCCCATCTGTTAATCTCTGCTTTCACTTGCTTGGAGAATGTAGTTTCCTCCTTGAAAATGCCTGTAGTCTCAATGTCCTGGAGTGTTTTGCTTACGTGTTGTTCTATATATCTTATGGTTTTGGGTATGATATCGAGGTCTTTAATTCATTTGGATTTTACCTTTTTACATGATGTTAGCTGGGGGTCTAAGTTCAATTTTTTGCAAGTGCTTTTCCAGTTGTGCCAACACCACTTGTTAAAGAGGCTTTCTTTGCTCCATTTAGGATTTCTTGTTCCTTTATCAAAACTTAGGTGATTGTATGTCTGGGGAACATGCTCTGAGTGTTCAAGCCTATTCCACTGATATGAGGGCCTGTCTTTATTCCAATACCATACTGTTTTGATAAATATTGCTTTGTAGTAAAGTTTAAAGTTGGGGAAAGCAATTCCTCCCATATTCTTTTTCTGAATGATTACTTTATCTATTCTAAGGTGTTTATTGTTCCAAATGAATTTCAAAAGTGCCTGATTCACTTCTATAAAGAATGTCATGGGTATCTTTAGAGGGATCGCATTAAATCTATACAATGCTTTGGGGAGTATTGCCATTTTGATGATGTTTATCCTGCCAATCCATGAGCAGGGTATTTGCTTCCATTTCCACGTGTCCTCTCTTATTTCTTGGAGCAGAGTTTTATAGTTTTCTTTGTATAGGTCCTTCACATTTTTAGTCAAGTTAATTCCAAGATATTTGAGTTTGTGTGTCACTATTGTGAATGGGGTTGTTTTCTTAATGCCCATTTCTTCCTTATTACTTTTGGTATATAAAACGGCCATTGATTTTTTGTGTTATTTTTGTAGCCTGCCACTTTGCTATATGAGTCTATTGTTTCTAGAAACTTTTTGGTAGAGTCTTTAGAGTTTTCTAAGTAGAATATCATGTCATCTCCAAACAGCAAGAGCTTGACTTCTTCCTTTCCTATTTGGATTCCCTTGATATCTTTTTCTTACCTAATCACTATAGCAAGTACTTCCATTTTATGTTGAATATGAGTGGAGAGAGAGGACAGCCTTGTCTTGTGCCAGAATTTAGAGGGAAGGCTTTTAGTTTTTCTCCATTGAGGATAATATTTGCCACTGGCTTGTGATAGATGGCCTTAACTATATTGAGAAAAGTTCCTTTCATTCCCATCTTGCTGAGTGTTTTGATCAAGAATGGGTGTTGAACCTTATCAAATGCTTTCTTTGCATCTATTGATAAGATAATGTAATTTTTATTTTTCTTGTTGTTTATGTTGTGTATTATGTTGATAGATTTATGGATGTTAAACCATCCTTGCATTCCAGGAATGAATCCTACTTGATCATAGTGGGTGATATCTTTATGAGGCATTGAATCCTATTTGCCAGGATTTTGTTGAGGATCTTTGCATCTGCATTCATCAGAGATATTAGTCTGTAATTTACTTTTTTGTAGCATCTCTGTCTGGTTTAGTTATCAAGGTGATGTTGGCTTCATAAAAGCTATTTGGAAGTGTTCTCATTTTTTGTATTTCATGAAAGTGTTTTGCCAGGATTGGTAGTAGTTCCTCTTGAAAAGTTTGAAAAAAATTTTTAGTAAATCCATCTGGGTCTGGGCTTTTGTTTTTGGGCAGATATTTGTTTACTGTTTTAATTTCATCAGTATTGATGGGCCTGTTTAGATATGCTACATCCTCTTCAATCAACCGTGGAAGACTATAAGAGTCCAAGAATTTATCCATTTCTTCCAGGTTCTAATTTTTCGTGGCATAGAGTTTCTCTCTCCGGACCCAAGTAATCATATTTTGTTATAAATGACTTTAGTCATGCCACTTATGTTTGATCTATACTTAACATTTATTCAGGAAGCACTGATAATTAAATTATTTTACCTTATTTGAGAAAATATTGGCTAAGAGTTCAAAATTTCATGTCATGGGAATGAGTGGGAGATATAGACATTATCTAGATTGTAACTTCAAAATGCCTCTCAGCATTCACGATGCTGATGGCACTGAAATTCAAGATAATCCAATGAGAATTTTTTGGGTTGACAGTTCTTGGGTCCTTATTTTAAATAATGGAAGTATCCTGGATTACTTTTCAGAAATAATTTTATGACAGGATATTTAATTATGATGTGGTAGAATTGCAAAACCTAAAGTTTGAACACTTAAATCAGATGACTAAAGTGGAATACATAATTTACATACTCAAGAGCCAAGGATTTTTTTACTTTTGGAAGAAACAATAACATTTTTTTTTGCCCAAGTTATTCTAATGGCTGAGTGCTACCTCATTGTCCAAGTGATTTATCAGGCATCCAATGTGGAATAAGTCATAAACCCTAAGTGCTTAGTACATGGCAGTCTGTCAAATTTTGATTAGTGTCATTCTAAAGCTTACACTTCAAAAATTATGAAGAGGAATCTTCAGGTTTATATTTTCCATAAAGGCAGGACTAGATGGTATTCCCACCAGCAGTAATGAGAGTTCCTTTCTCTCTACATCCCTGCTAGCACTGATTGTTCTTATTATTTGTGATGTGTGCCAATCGCTGTGGCTGAGATGAAACCACACTATTGTTTCGATCTGCATTTTCGTGATCACTAGTGATATGGAGCATTTTTCATGTGCCTTTTGGCCATTTGTAATTAATTCTTCTTTGAGAAAGTTTCTGTTCATTTCTTATGCCTATTTTTTGATGAGGTTGGATCATTTTCTTGAGAAGTTCTGTCAATACCTTGTATATCTTCAATATTAGCCCTCCTTTTTTGGTTTTGGGGTCACACCTGGAAGCGCTCAGGGGTTACACCTGGCTCTATGCTCAGAAATCACTTCTGGCAGGCTCGAAGGACCATATGGGATGCCAGGATATGAACCACTGTCCTTCTACATGCAAGGCAAAATGCCCTACTTCCATGCAATATCTCTGCCCCGTAGGCCCTTATCTGATGGGTATTGGGTAAATAGTTTTTCCCATTCTGTGTGTGGCTTTTGTATTCTAGTCATTATTCCTTTGAGGTGCAGAAGCTTCTCAGCTTAATATAGTCCCATAGTCCCTTCTGTTTATCTCAGCTTCATATGATCCAACTTTACCACTCCTAGAAATATAATCTAGGAACACAAAAGCACAATGCAAAAATGGCCTGCTCTCACCTATAGTCATTGAAGCACTATTTACAATAGCCAAAATCTGGAAACAAGCAAGATGCCCTTCAACAGTCAATAGTTAAAGAAAATGTGGTACATATACACAATGGAATACTATGCAGCCATCATGACAGATGAAGTCAAGAAATTTTCATATATATGAATGAACATGAAAACTATTATATTGAGTGAAATAAGTCAGATGGAGAGAGAAAGATGCAGAATAGTCTCACTCATCTATGGGTTTTAAGAAAAATAAAAGACATTATTGTAATAATGCCCAGAAAAAATAGGGCTGAGGGCTGAAAGGAGCAGCTCACAATATGAAGCTCAACACAAAGAGTTGTGAGTACAGTTAGAGAAATAACTACACTGACACCTATCATGACAATTTTAACGAGTAAGAGAAATAGAATGCCTCTCTAGAATACAGGGACGGGTTGGGGGAGGAGGGTGATGGGGGGCATTGGTAGTGGGAATGTTGTACTGGTGAAGGGGGTGTCCTTTTTATGACTGAAACCCAACTACTATCATGTTCATAATCATGGTGCTTAAATCAAGATATTACCAAATAAAAAAAAACCGTGAAGAACAAGATAAAGGTTCAATCTAAAGCCAAAAAGAAGGTAGAACTAAGCTCTATATTTCAGAAACAATGTGTGAATCTTGACTCCTAGAACTTAGATAAAACTTTCCACCCAAATTTGTGCAGCACAGGTCTGGAAAAAAAGCTTGTCTCAAATAAAGAGGTATAATTTATACCTGAAATTGTAAAATTTGAGAATGAGATAATAAGAAATACCTACCAAAAAGTGAGTGCTAAAGGCTCACCTCTGTCTGCACAAGACATAAGAAGCTCAGTATCTTATGTCTTTTTTTTTTAAATACATTCTTACTCTAACATGATCTTAAACTTTAGCATTTTTTATCACAACAATCATTTGTTGATTTGCTTGTTTTTTTTTTTGGGGGGGGGTCAAACCCAGCAGCACTCAGGGATTACTTCTACTCTACTCTCAGAAATCGCTCCTGACAGGCGTGGGGGGACCATATGGGATGCTGGGATTCAAACCACCATCCTTCTGCATGCAAGGCAAGCACCTTACCACCATGTATCTCTCTGGGCCCTACAACTCTCATTTTTTTTAACATTCCTTAAGATATTCCTTAAGAATGTGTAGGCCAGAGAGATAGCACAATAGAAAGGTATTTGCCTTTCATGTGGCCAACACTGGATGGACCTGGTTTTGATCCCCAGCAACCCATATGGTCCCTAAGCCTGCTAGGATCAATTTCTGAGTGCAGAGCCAGGCATAAATCTTGAAGGCCACCGGGCTAGATCAAAACAACAACAACAACAATTTCATTCTGAGACTCATTGGATTATATTTATGTATATTATGTATTCTCTCTCTCTCTTATTTTTTTTTTTTTGGAAACATACCTGGCTGTATTCAGGGTTTACTCCTGGATCTGTCTTCAGGTTTTACTCCTGGTAGGCTCAGGGACCATTTGGCACACCAGAGATTGAACCCATATTAGCAGTGAGCAAGGCAAGTGCCCAATCTACTGTGATATTGCTCTGGCCACAATTTTTATTATACATCTTTCATAATTTTTCCTGACTGGACTTTCATATGTGCACTTCTATATACATTTAAAAACCAAATAATGTTCTTTGTATATATTTTCAAAATGTCTATAAGAATTTATCTGAATTTGTAAAATGGTAGCTATCCTAATGAAATAAGATAAAGATTTTCTTTTTATTACTATAATTATCAGAGTTCTAACAGGATGAATTATATTCCTCACAATACAACTTAAAAATACTATTTTTCCTTAAATTAAAAAATTGTAAACATTGACTGTGAACAGAAATATCAAAGTTGATTTGAGAATTTTAAATGAGCTACAAAAGTCATGATAGTAATGATTTTATTATTAAATAACATTTCTTATGACTGAAACTTGTATAATATTGTCTCAATATTCTATGTTACTTTATATTTCACATAAAAATAAGTTTTACATTAATAGAAATAAGTAAAGGTTTTTCAGTTTCAAAATTCACATGAAAAACAAATTTCTTCTTAACAAACTCAGAGAATAAACAAATAAAATTAAGCCCTTTGATTATTCATATGACTAATCAGAAATTTATCTTTGCAAACACTGATATTTATTTAAATACTCTAAACCCTTAATCAGCAATTACTATGTAAATGCCAATATTATTGTGATTCTCAGAATTCTAGGCACAGTTACCTTAAAGAAAATTAAAATTTGCACACTTTTATTAAATTAAACTCTTTTAAAATAGTTTTTTGGTTGTTGTCAAAATAGAACTTCATTTTCAGAAATGTTTGCTTCAGAAATGACATGAATCGTCAAGACTTGAAAAAAATATAAATGAAGAACACTTTGTCTAAGTTTTGTCTAAAATTTCCCTTTGTTGGTTTTGATAGATAAAGCATATATTTAAACTAAAAATTTAAATAATTTAAAATATTTGAAATATTTTAATATTTCAAATATTTTTAAATATTTAAAATTTTAAATAGAGTCTATTTTTAACATTGAAATAAATGATTTAGGCTAACTAGGGAGGACAGAATATGATATGATTAATATAAATTATTTTCACATTCAAATATACATTGATCAAGTGGGTTAGTTAGGAACAGTAACTGTGTCACTTTCCTACACTAGGTATCAATTTCAATGCCATGACATCTTACATATGCTAAAAATGGACACTTGACTGGTGAGTCACATACATAAAACAAAGGATAAGTGAACACAATGATTGGTAACTATATTTAAGGGTAAGGTTATGAATTGCCAGACTATGTAAAAAATTGTTCCATATTGTCAAATGGTAGATTATTATGGGTAATATGACCACCTGAAAAGATACATTGATATAAGAGGAGTTAAAATAGTGTCCTTTCAGTTTTAAAAAGACTGAATAGGAACAATTTTATCTATAATGAAGAGAGCACAGCCTAGTAAAATAGTTTTCCCCAATGTATTCACTTGCTACAAAGTGAAAAGTAGTATTGCACATTCAAAGAAAGAGGAAGCTTTGTTGCTGCTTCAAAAACCCTTCAGTAAAAGTGAAAAAAAAAAAAAAAAAAAGGAAATAGAAATACAGCTCTGTACAGCACCCTCGGAGATTTCCCTGAGCTTCACAAAGCAAGCAGGTGTGTACATTTAGCTCACTTGACAATTTAGGCAAACATGAAGCCATTACTACATTTACAAAATGCTCCTGTGTTATATATCATAATCTTCACATGGACACAATTTAAATAAATCCTTAAAAAAAAGAATACGTGAAGAAATTTTAAATGAGGCAAAGATCTAGTACTATGGGATAGGAAAACTCACAATTTAGTAAACATATTAAGGAACAAGCAGTAAGGTGTACAAAGGTTTAAAATACGATGATTGATTCTCAAGAGCAAAATAGATTAGCATTATTGTAACCAATTCTGTCATTCCACACACAAATAACTATTTTCAGTTCCTTAACATATCACACTGTTCAGTTTGTATTTTTATATGTTGTACTATGAACAAATCTAGAGACCAAATGTTCAATACAGACCCAGAGTTATGTAAAGACTTTTTTGACTTAGTAAATATTTAAAATAAATGAAGTAGTAGAGTGAATGGCAAAACAGTGTCTAATTTTCCAATTAAATATTTTAAGAGGGAAATTATTGGTAATGGCATGGGACAATTAGAACTCCATTAGCTTATTTAGGAAAGTGCTATTCCATTAATAGCTAATGTAGACAACATGTAGAATTTAAAAATAAAACATGTATAATTATAGAAGGAAAAAAATAAAATTTAAGATACCACATTGAAAATGAAAATATAGCTGTGCAGCAATAATTTCAAGTAATGTTACAAAATCAAAAAATTGAAATTCACTCAAAAAATTGAATTCATCTATTTTTATTTTTAGTAAAGTTATAGTAATATTTTAGATTTACCTATAGTCTTACAATATATAATAGAAGGTATGTAGGTACTGAGATATACTTCAAAAACAACATTGTTGTTGAAATTGTGAATCTGTCATAACTTCCCTATTCATATAAATATTTGGCTAGTGGTACTTTTTGTAGCTATTATTTTTAGACCTGTAAATGGACTTTACAAAGGTGATTACTCCATGAAGAAAAGCTTTCCATCTCATTTATCAAGCCTGTAAATGCTTAAAATTCCTATTCTCTAAGTCAAATTTTACTAAACATATATATGTTCATATTACTGTTTCTATTGCATAAAAAGTATAGTCCATCAAAATATGTTAGCTATTTTAAATGGATAACTACACTAACAAATAGCATGACAATCTTAAAGAGTGAGAGAAGGAGAGTGCTTGTCTTGAATACTGGCAAGGGTGGGGGAAAGGGAAGGGGGTATTGGTAGTAGGAATGGTGCACTAGTAAAGAGGGTGTTCTGTTTATGACTGAAACCCAAACTACAATCATGATTGTAATCATGGTGCTTAAACAAAGATTTTATAGAAAAAAAGAAAGAAAGAAGCATCTACAGGAGATAAATAACTTCTCTCCATGCAAACTATAGAAGTATACCTTCTGTGGCAGAACAGAAATAATCCAACTATTTGGTATTGGCTGATGAATTTTTCAGTAAAGTCTAGAATTTTTAGCACCCATGGAATAGTTGGGATTTTTTGATCTTAGAGCTAACTCATGGACTTTGAAACATAAATCTGTGAGAAGTAATCACCCTTTTCATCTAAAATCCAGCATATAAATATATTTATTAAATAAGTCACTTATGTGGGTTTTCTTATTCCATATATATGTAAAATAAAAGATACTAGGAATGTTTTATATAATAACAACCAGCTAAAGAATTATTTTTGTCTGCTAACCACTATACCTATCACTTTTTAAAATTATCTCATTAAATATTAAAAAATGCTAAGACCGGAGCCAGAGTGAATGCACAGTGGTAGGGCATTTACTTTGCACATGGCTGATCCGGAATGGATCTGAGTTCTATCCTTGGCATCCTATATGGTCCCCTGAGCCTGCCAAGAGCAAATTCTGAACTCCAAGCCAGGAGTAATCCCTGAACACAGAGCCGGGTGTGGCCCAAAAAAACAAAACAAAACAAAAATGCTGGATATGTATTTAATGCTATTTAATGAATATACTTAAAAATCAAGAAGCAGTAAATATTGGATGTTAATATAGAAAACTCTGACACTAAATTTTGAGTTAAAATCAATTAAATATTTCCATGTGCTTAACATACTTAAATATGTATTTGTTAACAAGTTTCTGTGGTGGAGCAATATAATTGAGATTATATCATGAAAATAAGTGAATATAAATGATAGTTAAATATAGAAATAACAGATATATTAAAAAGAAATTGTCACAGTTATATGAGATCTCTATCTCATATATGTGAACTTTTGAAAGAAATTTTCATTCATTTGTAAGGTGGAAAGTGTTAAGTAAATATTGATAAAAATTTGGTCTAGACCCAATGTTTCTTGGTTTATAGGAGCTGAGTAGAACAGAAAAAGAGATTAGAAAGAAATAAAAGGATATTGAAATGTCAGTGATGAAAAAATATGAAGCAATTCCACAACTGGACTCTATATAATATTGCAGATTAAATTTGCATGGGAAAACTGACTTTACAGAGAAGCATAAATATAGTCTTCTGAAAACTCTATTACCAAAAATAACTCTTCTTACGAAAATTATTATTCTTCTGGGAATAGAACAAGTCATCATTTAGAATTCATTTCTCTAGGTTATATTTCCTAAGAAAGTAAACAATTCTGTTTTAAAAAACAAACCATTCTATAGTTGGTATTGTCTCCATAACCAAATAAAGAATCAGATACTTGTTTCCTTTTGCCATATATTTAACAAAATGTACAGTAGCAAATTACATACTCAAGGTATTTTACTAAAGTAGAAAAAAAATAATGGATTTAGTAAGGCTTATTAAAGTTGCAATATAGAAGTCTTCATGACCTTGCTTTGCATGAAGCTTACCTGATTCAATCCTTGGTAGTACATATGGTTTTTAAAGCACTGTCATCAGTGATACCTGAACACAGAATGAGGAAAAAGCCTTAAACAACTGAGTGTGGCCACAAAACAAAATTTTTAAAAGTAATAGCATAATGTATAACTTTGCATAATAAAACAACAGCATTTTTGCCTTTTTAAAAATATCTAAGGAAAGTGGTTTAAAGTCTACTTTAAAAAGTTTTAAAGTATTTTCTTGCTTATTTAAAGACTATTGCAGATTTGAGAATAATATTTGTTGCCACGTAAATAGAAGTTAATTTATTAAAAACAGAAAAAAGAAGGAAGGAAAGAAGGAAGGAGGGAGGAAAGAAAAGAAAGAAGGCAGGAAGAAGAGAAAGAAAGAAAGAGAGAAAGAGAAAGAAAGAAAGAAAGAAAGAGAGAAAGAGAGGAAAGAAGAAGAAAAGAAAGAGAAAGGAAAGAAGAAGAAAGAAAGAAAGGAGAAAGAAGAAAGAAAGAAAGAAGAAAGAAAGAAAAAAAGAATGAAGAAAGAAGAAAGAAAGAGAAGAAAGAAAAGAAAGAAAGGAAAGAAAGAAGAAAGAAAGAAAGAAAGAAAGAAAGAAAGAAAGAAAAGAAAGAAAGAGAAAGAAAGAAAGAGAAAGAAAGAAAGAAAGAAAGAAAGAAGAAAGAGAAAGAAAGAAGAAAGAAAGAAAGAAAGAAAGAAAGAAAGAAAGAAAGAAGAAAGAAAGAAAGAGAAGAAAGAAAGAGAAAGAAAGAAAGAGAGAAAGAAAGAAAGAAAAGAGAAGAAAAAGAAAGAAAGAAAGAAAGAAAGAAAGAAAGAAAGAAGAGAAGAGAAAGAAAGAAAGAGAAGAGAAAGAAAGAAAAAGAAAAAGAAAGAAAGAAAGAAAGAAAGAAAGAAAGAAAGAAAGAAAGAGAAAGAAAGAAACAAGAACGAAAGAAAGAAAGAAAGAAAGAAAGAAAGAAAGAAAGAAAGAAAGAGAGAAAGAGAAAGAAAGAAAGAAAGAAAGAGAGAAAGAAAGAAAGAAAGAAAGAAAGAAAGAAAGAAAGAAAGAAAGAAAGAGAGAAAGAGAGAGAGAAAGAAAGAAGAAAGAAAGAAAGAGAGATAGAGAGAGAGAAAGAAAGAAGAAAGAAAGAAAGAAAGAAGAAAGAAAAGAAAAGAAAAAAGAAAAGAAAAGAAAAGAAAAGAAAAAAGAAAAGAAAAGAAAAGAAAAGAAAAGAAAAGAAAAGAAAAGAAAAGAAAAGAAAAGAAAAGAAAAGAAAACGAGGACAAAGAGATAGCATGAAGGTAGGGTGTTTGCCTTGTATGCAGAAGGACGGTGTTTCAAATCCCGGCATCCTTTATGGTCCCCTGAGCCTGCCAGAAGCGATTTCTGACTGTAGAACCAGGAGTAACCCCTGAGCACTGCCAGGTGTGACCCCTCCCCCCAAAAAATACAAAGCCTGGCCTCACCAGCCCTCCTTTCTTTTTTTTCTTGTTGTTTTGTTGTTGTTTTTTGGTTGCTGTTGTGTTTTCTGTCATTCTTTGTTTTGTTTTGTTTTGTTTTCTCTCTTCTTTTAAATTGATATTTATAGCTTTTAGTCTGGTTCTCCCAGCTTTCTTTTGAATTTTTCCAACAAAACCACAGAACTTTAATCATCTTGTTCTGCCTCATAAATTGAGGTGGGGGGGGGGAGTAGATGATACCAAAAACAAACAGTCGCATGAACATTGAGTGAAAATAAAAAATAATCAGATATAAACACCAAACCCAAAGTCAACAACAACAGAATCATGATATCCAATCTACAACAAGCTATACACAAAGGAAACCTGTTACACTAGGAGTCCAAGGGGAAAATGGGGGAGATATGGGAAGCATGCTGGGAACAGGGCTGGAGGGAGGACAACACTGGTGGTGGGAACGGCACTAATTCTGTCATTAGTGGCACTGGTCATTATGTACCTTAAATATAACTGTGAAAGACTTGCAATTCACATTGGCTGCAATAAAAATTATTTAAAACATTTTTCCTTTACATATTTATTAATCCTAGTTCATCAATATCCTCATTCAAAGATCTTGTCACATAAATATCACAACAGACCTGTAAAATTGATATGTTATCCCATATTTTTGCAAAAAAATTAGGAAATAATCTAAGGATAGGCCATTTTGTGAGAGGTTGGGGGGGCACACCCAGTGGTGCTCTGGGGTTATTCCTAGCTCTGCACTCAAAAATTGATCCTGTCTCAAGGGACCATGTGGGATGCTGGGATTGAACCCACAACCATCCTGTGTTAGCCATGTGCAAGGCAAACACCCTACAGCTGTGCTTCTATTCTAGCCCAGGCAGTTATTCTTAGCAAGAATAAGATTCATTGTAGCATCTATTAGCTATCAAATCTAGCATGTACCTATCTCCAAGCAGGAACATTCAGAAGTTAATTAGCATAAATAGGTTCTCTGACTTTCTAATTCTATGTTAACTATTGAAACTTAGGACTCCAAAAGAAACCCTTTCTAAAATATTTCTAATTCTAATTAACGAAAAGATAGTTTCTCTTCAATATGTTTGAATACATGAGCACCTCATGTAAGTAGAACAAGAAAAACAAAAACTGTCCATCACTTTCAATGTTTCCCTGTATTCCTCTAGTTAATATTCACTATTTGTTTTTTCATCTTCTTAGTCAAAAGAATTGAACAAAAGTCATACACATGTCAAAAAACTTCATTTAAAATTACCTCATTTTTAAAAAATATTCTTTCAGAGAGTTAATAAATCAAAAAATAAAATGCAAGTTTAAATTTATTTTATTTTCTACAATGTTTCTCATCTAATAATCATAAATTATTATCTAAAATAACTGCATTTTTGTCAATCAATTAAGCTGATGTTCAAAATTAATTATTCAAAAATAGAAAGGATTGAGCAAATTATAATTGGCAGATTATGCAAACTTACCCAGGCTGTTCAATATGTTTAAAAATCACTAACTTAATCAATTGAAACTTAAATTATGATTGCAAATAATGTTTTGATTTTATCGGATGGATGACAATTTCTGAAACATTCTATAATATCTCTATAATGAGATCAAAATAAGCAAGCCCCCCAAATCTCATGAATGTAAAGTGCAAATGCACAGCACAAAATTTATAAGAGTTTGGATTAACAGTCAAAAATGTTTGTGTACGACTAGAGAGATAGTAGAGTAAGTGAGGTGCTTGCCTTGGATGAGGCCAACCCAGGTCTGGTTTTTTACATCCACTGTGGTCCTCATGAATAGTGACTCCTACAACAGACCCAGGAGTAATGTTAAGAGAAATAGTATGAACAATTGTTCCTTCTCTTAGCTTTCCATTTAAAGTTTTGTTAAGGAAAATTCGATTTTCCTAGACAAACTTTTTTGTGATAAAATCAGGGTTGTTATTTTAACTTAATTCAAATTAGCAAATATTAATCCAATTAGTTAAAAAAAACACTTTGCAACTTCTGGAAGTATTGTCATGTAACTCCTTCAGAAAAAATAAATGTGCTGTAGTAAAATAATATATAAGAGGATTTTCTCAAAGTTTTCATTGAGCTTGCCCAATAAGGACTATTGTAAGAAATTATTTGTCTGTGGACCTTTAGAAGGAAATTTTCACGTACTACAGATTTCTGCATCTTTGACATGGGACATGAACTTGACTGACAATCAGACAGTCTACTGGCTTATCAGTAACTCATCAGATTGCTTTTTCTAAGACTCTAATTAAAGATCTATACTTAATCAGGGTTTCCTGCTGGTTTTACTAACTAAAACTTGTTCATAGCCGATTGTTTTTGTACATATGGTATGCAATTTAATGCAATACACAATATGAGCATAGGATAAAAATTATAGTTACTTTAGAAGAGATCAAGGTTGTAAAAAACCAAGAACCCCCTGAAATATTGAGAATGATTTTTTTATTCATAACTTCCTGTTCAGAGTTCAATTACACTTCACTGTAAGTTCATTTATCTCTTTTTTCTTTCTTTGTTTTTTTTTCGGGCCACACCTGTTTGGTGCTCAGGGGTTATTCCTGGCTAAGCGCTCAGAAATTGCCCCTGGCTTTGGGGGACCATATGGGACACTGGGATCGAACCGTGGTCCTGATCCTTGGCTAGCGGTTGCAAGGCAGACACCTTACCTCTAGCGCCACCGGCCCCATTTCTTTTTTCTTAATAAAGCTATTTTAAGTTAACTTGAAAGGTTAAGCCACAACCATAAAACTTAGAAAAGCACAGGCTAGACATTTATTTCACATAATAATAATATTTTATTTCTCAGTACTTGATTATATTTAGTCTTTTATTTTTTATGTTTACTCTGATAATTGAACTTTACATGATGTTCTTATATTCAAATGTACCTAATTACATGTCACATCCAAATATTTTGTTTTCCTGTTTAAATGTCTCAAAGCCTGGTCAATGTAGCCATTGATTTGGTGAACCAATTAAGTTTAAAAGTACATTTACAAACAGATACAGAGAATTTGTGCTCAATCACAAAACACTATAAATGTGAAGCCTCTTTAGAGTAGTTTTATAATTATGGTGTTTTATGTGCCAGTTTTAAAATTTTTCTCCAAAATTTTTAAATGAAGCTTTGAAACATGGGGCGGGGGCGGGGGGAATCAAAAGCCAAATCTATTTTCCAAATCTATTTTTCTGGTCTTCAAAGTATTGTAAAAGATTATCTGTATTTCTAATGACTATTATTGCTATAGTGCACACAACTTTACTGAATTTGCCTCTTGTTCTTTTCTTTATTGAGATGTGTGTCTTTATTGAAGTTATTTCTTTGCTTATCTTGGGAACCACATTTGGTGTTGAGGGCTTATTCCTGACTCAGGGATCACTGCTGGCAGTGTTCAAAGGATATTTTTATTGGAATGTGGAGAGGTTAACCCCCTGAAGGCAAACGTATTAAGCTCTATTCTCTCTCTCTCTCTCTCTCTCTCTCTCTCTCTCTCTCTCTCTCTCTCTCTCTCTCTCTCTCTCTCTCTCTCTCGTTTTGCTCTCCTGAAGTAACAATTTTGATTGTGATTTGTTTTACTCAGAAAAATGCTCAGACAAGGCCTACCACCATCAATTATTTAAGAATGACTTAATGAGGCAATGAAATAAAAAATACATGAATAAACTGTCTCTGAAACCCCTTTATTTAGTAATTTTATCAAATCAAAACTTTCAAAGAACAAAATCAATTTCAAATTACTTTAAAAACCAAATAAAATGGCTGATAAAGTGTTGGTGCAATATAAAATAAAGGAAGATCAGAAAACAATGATCTCTTATACTAAAAAATATCACATTTCACAAATGAATGAAATCTTTCTATTCTTCTCCCTCTAACTCATTTTGTAGGACTTTCCATATCCATCTTTGTATAAGCGAATTTTGTGACTTTACTTTTACTAATAGCTGCATAGTATTCTACTGTGTAGATGTACCAGACTTTCTTTATCCACTCATCTGCTTTCAAGCACTTGGGTTGCTTCCAGATTGTGAACAGTGCTGCAATGAATATAGAAGTTCTGAAGATTTTCTTGTATTGTGTTTTTGGGCTCTGAGAGTATTTTCCCTAGGAGTGATATTGCTTAATCATATCAGAACTTAATTTCTATTGAGGAATTACATATATGTATTTATTTAGTAAATTGGGACATATTAAGTACTCAGCATATTAATCATGTTCCTTTTTTATTTTATGGGAGCAACTCTAAATAAGTATTCAGAGCCCTGGTACCATATCCTGTGATACACAACATAACTGGGCCTGCAGTTCAATCCTAGTTTCAAAGTTGAAGTGCTACTTGAACACTCTAGTGCCAAGAACCACAATGTCAACTCTAGTAGTCAGAGGCTCCAAGACTATATACGCTGTGCTGCCAGAAAACTTTTGTTACCAGAATAATGTCTAAGTGGGCTGCTTACCTTGCATATGATCTAATTGCTATATTATTTCTCTGTCCCATATGAAATGGCCAAATAGATGAAACACTAACTTATGTAACATCCTTAGAAAAATGAAATGATATCGTTATTGGGAGATTAATTCATTCATGGGACATGAAAAATTGGTTTTACCAAAACTATATTTATATAGTCATAACTCTAATCAGAGAACATTTTTATTCACATTAAGAAAAAGTGTAGTTTAGATAAAAATTCTTGTCATCTCCAATCCTAAGCAAGGATAATCACTCTAGTCACCTATCTGGAAAAACAAAATTTCTGAGAAATAGGAAACAAATACATTTTTAAAATAAAGTTTTTGGTAAAAATTAACCTTTCCATCAAATAATTTTAGACATTCCTAATGAGAAGTGAAGGGGGTTGAACCATATCTAACAAAGGTTGCTCCTGATGCTTTTCTGGGGTCAATGTGTGACTTGTAATAGAACTTGCCTCTAGCATGAAAAGCAAACATTCAGGCTTTTGTGCTTTTTCCCTGGTCCAGTATCCTTAAATTAGAGCATATGGTAGCCTGGGTTCTATTCTTCAAATATTTCCTTTAAACATAAAGGGAACGACTAGCAGGCAATTGCAAAGTTTTCCTGTCTGCTGTGCATAGCATATAATTGACCTTTGATCCTTGTCTCACATACCACAAATAATGTGACAATGAGGTCATTAGTTTGTCTAAGGTCAAGCTTCCCCCTCTGTGCACAGTGCAATAAAGAAAAAGTAGACAGTGATTTTTTTTTCGATGAAAAATGTTCGGGAAATCAAGTGTGCGATATCAACTGCAAAAAAGTGCATTTTATGAATGGTTTGCTGGAGAATTAATAGAATGGCAAAATCAGTTCAAATGTAACATTTGCATTATTCCTTTTCTAAGTCTGCAGATGGGTAATTCACTGCGGAAGCAATTTTCATGGCTAAAATAACAAATTGTCATGTTTTCTATGAAAAAATTACCTTATACAGTACCAGTCGTGGTCAGTGATATTTCATGAAAATTCAACTATAGTAATAATACATGTAGTACAAAAAACTGAATTTCTGGAAACAAAATTCTGATTCTTCTTAAGATCATTAGATTTATATGGAGCAACTTTCAAATTTGGGGCAGAATCACTAGCCCCATGACTTTTTTTTTATTATAGTTAGGTAGTTAAAAAGTAAACAAATATATTTTAAATGAACTTATGCCCCGATCAGTGACATATTGGATTTATTTAACAATGGCACATGCTTGTCTAATCTATTATAGGTGTTGTGTGTCTATGTGTGTGTGTTTAAAGGCTTTGATACTAGCCTTTAAATACAGGCATTCAAATCCAGCCAAGTATACTGTACTGCAATTTTCATTATACTGTGGAAAGTTGAAAAAAGGTTAAAAGTATCCAATAAAATATTTCAATTTCCTGAGTCCATCCTTGCTTTCTTTGCATGCTCAAGATTGTATGTGGGAGGATAGTTAATAACTTTTTTTTATTGATTCTGTTTTGTAGGAGGCTAGTCCACATATGAGAGTTCCCAGAAACTATTCCTAACTCAGTGCTTAGAACTGAGTCTGGGTTGCTCAGAGATATATGTGTAATGTGGGCAGTCTAACTGGACCCAACCATATGCAAGACCTCTATGCTCTCACCGTCCTAAAAATTCTTTTGGGATTTCTAAAATTTTTTTCCTTTTTTTTTTAAAGAATTAAAGATTTTTGTTTTGTTTTGTTTTCGTTTGGGAGCCACACCTCATGGTGCTCAGGGCTTATACCTGGCTCTGCACTCGGAAATTACTCTTGGCAGTGCTCTTATCTATATTGCTTCATATAGTCTATATGTTTATGGAGGTTTTGGTCAAATATATGTACAGGAAATATGTTATTGACTAAATTTTGATTTCACAATTTTGACTCTTAATTGCATGTTTATTTCTATTGATATTTTAAACATAATTTTGATGTCCATAACTATACTTGGTTGGTTATTTTACAAGCTCTAATATGAATAAATTTAAATTTAAGAAGTAATTTTGGAGTCAGAAGTATAACAGGAATTAACTCACTTGCGTGGTATGTAACCAACCTTTTTTTTCCTATACTACATGCTTCCTTAAGCACCAATATGATCAACCCCTAAACAGAATTGTGAATAATCCCACAGCACTACCAGAAGATGCCCAACTCTAAAATTAATAATAACTTTTAAAAATTTAGAAATAAAATGAAATTATGTATTATGTTGCTCATATTTCTTAAATACATTTTCCATTAGATTTATATTTCAAAATAAAATCAGCTAAAAATTATGTTTCTATTTTATAAATGTTTACTTTTCTAGCTAAAATATAAAGCATGAGTGATACGTGAGACCTTATTGGATTTGTTCAAAAAGTACCGAAGAAATCACTATCCAATTTTGCAAACAGGAATTCCAAATTGCTGTGCAGAATGGATGTATTTTATAAAAGAGAATAGGTACAAAGAAATTATAGTAGGCACAAAAATGGATTGACTTTTGCAAGATTTATTTTCCTTTAGAGTAATATGGGGAGTATATCAGATATAATTCCAATGAAGCCTTCTTTAGAAGGTTCTGGTTGATAGTTTTAAGATTCCATTTCTAAAAGAGCAGACATTCAAATCAAGCATTGGTTGCCGATATGAACAACTTCAAATGATAAATTTCGTTGAATTTCCAGCTGTTTTATTTTTAAGAAAATATTTCCTTCTTTTGAATTTGAATCATGTTTTTTTTTTTTTTCCGAAGTCTTTGTCTCAGCAGAAAGAAAATTCTTGGAGGTGCCTATTTAAGAGAGCTAGAAGGGACAAAGACTGTGTCCCATTGCTAATTCCAAACAGTAAACAGCTTTGACCTCCTTCTCTGATGAAGACTTAGCATTTTATAGCCCTGCTCACCACAGGTGCTGAGCGACTGTAGTTGGCCTAAAGCTTTATTCCTGTTTCCCTTTGAATGTTACTGTTGATTTTCTACTCCATCAAGAAGTTCATTTTTATTTTTTCTCAGTGTGAATTTTATTTTCTCTATAATTTTTCCCCGCGGTTAGCACTGGAAAATATGCTGGTACTATTTTGTTAGCATCTTGTTCTGTTTGTTGATCTGCTTTTCTTTTCTATATTTAAAGAAAACCTTTATTTTTTTTTCTTTCACTCTGCTCTCTAAGATTTTCCTAAGCCAAACCAGGTGGAGATACCAGAGAGCAAACATGCACCTGCAGCATGTCTTCCCCAATTTCATTTTACTGTAAGCTGCATTTTCATCAGATACATCTCTTCATGACTAAGCTTCATTCTTCTCCTGCCCAGAGTAAGAAAGACTTCAGTTTTCTGGGCCAGAAAATAGAACAGTGTGCAGGACACTTGCTTTGCATTTGGGTGTCCAGAGTTCAATCCCCAGCACTCATTTGTTTCCCCCAAAGCCAAGCCAGGAGTGATCCTGAGTGCAGAGCCAGGAGTAAGCCATTAGCAAGACCAGGTGTAGTTCCCAAATAAAACACAACAAACGATTAGTGTTCAATGTTTCACAAGTTATTCTTTTATTCTTATTCTTCTTTTAAAAAAGGAGTGGTATTTAAGTTCACATAAGTTATTTTCTCATCTTAATTTATTTTTTTTCTCTCTTTCTGACCCATACCTACCTGTGTTCAGGGCTTAATCTTAGTTCTGTGCTTACTGTCTCAAGGCATTTCTACTGGTGGGACTCATGTGACCATCTATAGCGCTGGGGATCAAACCTGGGTCAGCCAAGTGCAAGGCAAAAAACATACTCACTCTACTATGTCTTTTATCTTCATTTTAATTTCAATGTTTAACCTTCTACAACTGAATTTTTCATCTGAACAATTGGGTATAGAGGATGTGACAATGTTTTAAAATAGTATTTCATCTTGACCAAAAGTCTCTTGATATTATCAAAAAGTTGGTATTTTTGTTGTGCTTTTGTTTTGTTTTTATTTGGGGGCCACAGTCTGTGAAATTTAGGCTAATTCTACTGGTTTTTGACATTTCTACTGGTGCTGCTCAAGGAATCATATGGGATATCAGGGATTAAACCCAGCTTACTCCCATGTGAGTCAAGCAGTCTATCTAATGCCCCCAACTCGCTTCATTCCCAGCTTTTCAGAAAGCATACAAAGATATTTGTTAAATTAGCTTATGAAGGTGTTATTGATTGTTTGACATTTCAATATAAATGCATTCTTCTCTCTATAAAAACTCCATCCTTAGAAGGCTGGTTGATGTTTAGGGGAGAGCAGGGGTTTCATAAATCTGATCCACTATGTCAACCCACATGTGTACTTCACATGCAATTATTAAAGTCTTTAGAAAATTCTTCTCTAAGACCCCCAAGAACTAAAAAGATATGTGATACCTGCACATGTAAACATGTACCAGTTCCTTAAGTGAAGATTTTGAACACTCCTAGCCAGGAACAAAATCCCCAGTAAGAAGGTTTGTGAATATCACAACCACCTCTAAAACACTACACTCAAAACAGGCATGGAGACTATCATTGCATCTATCTCCCTGCTGGTGTGTAAGACCTATAGTGTGTAAACAGCCAGCAATCACAACAGCAAAAACAGCATTAAAAGAGTAGAGAGGAGGAACTTAAAAAATGGGGTCAATAGTTAATAATTTTTTTCATTAACTTAAGCTTGATTATATTTATTTTCTATAAATGTAGATATAATTTTGAAGTAAAGCAAGGTTTATTTGGGGGTACTAAGGAAGGATGAGAGAATGACATACTCAAGAGAGAACATGGGCTTCTCCAAATGCAGGGAGAGTCCGGGTTCACAATCCAGCAAGGTAATAGGATAATCAAATATCAAAGAGGAGAAAATTGAAACATGTATTCTAGAGCTATGTATCCAGGACAATGCATATGAGCAGCAAAGACACACGAGCCCAGTTAGCACATATGTGACTAAAATATGTGTATTTAATAATAAATTTCAACCTAAATCCCCAACTAGATATGTTTCAATTGCTGCTGAATGGTTTTTTGAATAATTAAAGTTATTCGTTGACATAAGAGGTACAAAAAATCTTGTCATCCTCTGGAGAGAATGTTTAGAAATAAATGAGTGTTCAACAGACTAGATGTAAGAATTTCAGCTTCTGAGGTGTTGAGAGTGCTCCACTTACAACCAAGAAGAGTGAAAATGTTTCCTACATGAAACGAATGTTCATTTCTTTAAAGGATGCTAACACTACCGTTAGACACATTCGTCAAATCTCATAAGGCTATTGACAGCAAGCAAAATCATAAAGGAATCTTGCCATTTCACAACCATCACAAAATCAAAAACTGAAAGTAGGACAAAAAGATATTTCCTATGTGAGTGGATGGTGATCAGAAACAAAAAGTATTCTTATTTTTGAGAAGTAACTCCTTGATCACATAGTCACTCTCACATGACACACACATATATTCACACTGTTCTGTGTAGCTTATTGTACATCTCTATTTCATTGTTATGGAAATGTACTGACTTTCAATTTAACAAATAAAATAAAAATATCATTTTTATTCTTTTAATAAAAAATAGAGGTTAAATATATTTTGGAAAACTTGTTCATTTTTAGTGACAATCCCAGAAAAAAAAGAGAGAGAGATAAGTAGTAAAAAATGTATTCTATAACAGTATTTTGTATAATTAAATTGATCAATTAACATTTTAATCAGTATTTTTTTTTGGTCTTTGGCCACACCCGTTTGATGCTCAGGGGTTACTCCTGGCTAAGCGTTCAGAAATTGCCCCTGACTTGGGGGGACCATATGGGACGCCGGTGGATCGAACCACGGTCCTGATCCTTGGCTAGCGCTTGCAAGGCAGACACCTTACCTCTAGCGCCACCTCGCAGACCCCTTAATTTGTATTTCTATGTGATGGTTAGATAATATAGATTCAATGCCAAGTAACATACTCATGCCATTAAGCAGTACATAAAATTATATAGCTATCCAAACTCTCGAAACTTTTTAATATTATCAAGAATTACAGTGGGAATTATGAATTTCAATTAGAAACTCCCAAGTCTAACTTACAACACTACTTTAAATATGAAGTGAGGCTGTAATATGATTGGCACAAGATCAGGCATGTAAGATAGGGCATTAAAATTGTAAGGTATGTTTAGTTCTCAGACTACTTGACAGTGCTTTAAGTTACAAAGTTGGATAACAATTTAGAAAGTCATAGAGCAGGGGTCTCAAACTCAATTTACCTGGGGGCCGCAGGAGGAAAAGTCACCATGAGGCAGGGCCGCATAAGGGATTTCACACAAAAAAGTCCTCAAACGTCATTATTAACAGTTTTAATTATTTCTTCTAAACATGAATAGAACATTGAGTGAAGATCATGAACAGTTCTTCTGAACATGGCATCTTTTGCCTATTCCTTGCTGCCAGAGACTTGATGCACTCCTCACAAATTTGAATCACATTTGGCTTTAGAGAGGAAGCAGTTGAGACCCTCAGTATGGCTTGAAGATGATCATCATTAAGTCTAGACCTGTACTTTGACTTATTGAAGTTCAATGTGGAGAATAACTTTTCATACAAATATGTGCCACCAAAAAGGCACATGGTGCGCTTGAACGTTTGGGAAAGCTCAGGGAAGCTGGGGGTCAATTCTCTCAAAAATTGCCCATGCATGTCTGCTTTTCCACTAATCTCCCTGAACTTGGCTTTGAGATCAGAGTTGCATTGCAGGTCAATGAGCTCCATTTGAAGCACAGGAGGGGCATCTTGCACATCAAAGGAAAAGGTGTTCACAAAAATTTGGAAAGTGGCTCTTTGCTTTTTGAAGTCTTCAAATCTGTGATCAAATTCCTTCTCTAACTTAAAATAGCATCAACATATTTCTCACCACTGAATGGTATGCCTGCATCCACAAGTTCCTTGCATGCTGGGAAATGGCAAAGGTTTGTCTGAGAGAGCTGGAATTTTTGTAACACAAGTTTTGTGGAGAATGCTCTCACATTGTTAGAGGCAGAACTGATAAGCTGACCTGAGCCTTGTAACATCTTATTTTGTACATTCAGCTTATGTGTGATGTTAACAAGAAAAGCTAAAAAAAAAAATTTTAAATTAAAAAAAATAAATAAATAAAAAGTAAAGCTAAGTCCATGAGCCATTTGTGATTACTCAACTCAGAAATAGTGTTCCCATCCCATCCTTCTCCGTGAAGGCTTTCACTTCTTCTCTCAACTCAAAAAATCTTTTCAGGACATTTCCCCTGCTGAGTCAACGTACCTCGGTGAAATAGAGCACATCTCCATATTCTGACTTCATTTCCTCTAAAAAAAAAGCATGGAATCTCCTGTGCTTTAAGCCCCTGGATCTGATTTGGTTGATGCATTTCATAACAACAGACATCACATTGTCACATGGCAGACATTTACTGCAAAGGGCCTGCTGATGGATAATGCAATGAAGAGCAATGGCTTCTCTACAACCTCCTCTTCAAGTTTTTTTTGAACAAGTGCCACCAGTCCATTTTTCCTCCTTGTCATCGAATGCGCTCCATCAGTTATTATTCCAACAAACCTCTTCCATGGCAAACCTGCATTCTCAATGGCATCACACAGATGCTGAAATATCTCATTAGTGGTGGTCTGGCCATGCATTGGAATTATTGTGAGCAGCTCCTCTGTCAATTCAAAATTGCAGTCAGCACCACGGACATAAATTGTGAGCTGTGCAGTGTCTATTATATCTGTGCCCTCATCAAGAGCAACTGAGTATGTATCAAAACATTTGTCTTTCTCACACATTTGATGATAAATGTCACTTGACATGTCAGAAATGCGCTCTGCCACAGTGTTGGCAGAAAGGCTGATTTTGATAAACTGACCCTTTCTTTTCTGGACAGATAATACTTGCAGCCTGTAACATGCATTTTTAAACAAACTCTCCTTCTGTGAATGGTTTCCCTGCCTTAACAATCATCTCACTAACCATGTAACTAGCGTCTACTGATGCAACATTCTTTTTGGTTGCTTTCTTGAAGAAATCTTGTTGCCTCATTAGACATGCTTTAAGACTGGCAACCTGCTTGGCTCTCTCATTTCCTTGATATTTTTCACATTCCTCAGCATGTTTAGTTGAATAATGGTGTTTCAAGTTGTATTTCCTGTGTACCGCAACTTTATCTGAGCAAATAAGACATGTGGGGATGCCCCTGTGCTCAACAAAGAAATACTGCGTCTCCCACTTTTCCTGAAATTGTCTGTGCTCGTCATCAATCTTTCTCTTCACTGCAGGCTTTGATGAAGTCATGATGAAGGTATGACAAAATTTAATTCTGTAATAAACTTCTCTCTCTTATCTCCCTTTTCTCCCTTAGGCCTCCAATAATGCAAGGGACAGCGGGCAGGAGCAGTGGAAATGACCTCTGAGTTAGGCGCAAAGTATTCGCGATTATTCGCTTACCGAACATTCGCAATAAAAATTCGCATTGGTAAGAAACAAAAAATCCCAAAAATTGCATTAACATTTGCATACCCCAAACGGAACTGCTCGGGGTATGCGAATGTTTAATGCGATTTTTTTCTTACTAATGCAATGTTATTGTGATTATTCGGTAAGCAAATAATTGCGAATACTGTGATATTTGAAGACTGGCTGCGGGCCACAAAATATTGCAGACCGCGAGTTTGAGACCCCTGTCATAGAGAAATCAACTTGGAAAGTCAAAAAAAGATCTCAGAATGCTCATCTGCAATCTACTTGCAGCCAATTTAAATCAATGCTGAAAAATTATATTGTATATAACCTCATTAAATAGTTAAGGATTATATGTCCAGAAAATTCATCACCTTAATAGTCTTTCTTTAAGATATTAAAATTAAAGAAAAATATTATTTTATACCTGTACAATTGCAAAACTGTCTAGGAAAATTGTCTAGACCACATCCATAAATTGTACCTTCAAACTACTATTTTTAAATAAATTATTTTATGTATCAAAGAGTTGAAATTATAAACAGTTTTGCCTAAAAATAGTAATATTTTAACTAACTAGCTTAAAATTTTTTAAGAGATTCTGAGAATATGTAGAGCTTCTTTCTTAAAATAGAAAATAAGTTACATTTTGTTAAGGGAATTTATGGGATGGGAGATAGAAAGTGAGCTTTTCACTTTTAATAAGGAACATTGAAAATATGAAAGACAAAAAAAAAGAAAATATGAAAGACACATGACATAATAGATAGGACTAGGAATAAAGATAAAAGCACCTTCCCTTATGAGCTATATAAAACTTTGCAAATCATTTTGTTTTTATGGATTTTAGATTCTCCTGGGTAAAATGATCCTCATCACTTTCAAGAACCAGCATTTAAGGTATTTTCTATCCTGATCCTGACACATTTTCTGTCAACAATGGTTTAGAGAATCTAGGTCCCATGGTACCCGCCATATGTTCTCTCTATTGTCTTATACTTGATTTCTGCTGCTACCTACAGAAATATGAGTGTAAATCATTCTATGTTACATTCTTCTCTACTCTCCACTATGCCCACCTCTATTCTGATTGAGGATGTTTGGTATCTTTACTGGGAGAAATGTGTATATTATTTCTTGTTTTTTCTTTAACCTCTGAAGCTTTAGGTGTTCTATATTTCAAATGGTGAGTTTTTTATTCATGATTTAAGGTGGAACATTAAATAAATCATCTTAATCTAAAAAATTGTATTATTATTAATGTATTTTTAAGCCTTTCTAGAAAATTTCTTTGGTAAAATATTTAATCTCATTTTTAGTAGCTGTTATAATTATTACCGGCATAATTGTTTTTAGGATTTGCTTGGTTAGTTTTTCTACTTAAGAAAGTGAGTAAAAAAATAAATTACTGGGAGGCTTATATTATACTGTCAAATTATTTTTTATTCAATGTTTCCTAAATAATAAGGCTATACTATGCCAAAAGTCAATATTATGCCAAAGTTTTAAAGTTTTTAACATTCAGCTTTTTGACAATGTTCCTAAATTTGACTTCACATTTTTATCAATTAATAAAACTGATAAAAATACTTTATATTATTTAACTCCCACATTTTAGGTTTTAGAGATTATTAAATTTCATAATTTTTAGAATATACCCGATATAAGTTTGCTTTTTTTCTTAATCACTATCTCAGCAATTGATATATAGAAGTATACAATTCCAGATAATTATTTAATGTTTCATAAATAGTGAAGCAGAAATTGTGATAAAGGAAACTTTGGGAACCAGGAAGAGAGCTCAAGTGGCAGAGCACATACATAGAATGCATGAGGCTCAAAGTTAATAATTCTAAGTGTTATCAGGTTAGCACTGATGGTCTCCTAGTTGTACTACATATCAAGGCCTGAGCATCAAAACTCAGGTCTACACTACTGATGCAGCATACCTGTACCTAGAAAGTAGTACCAGGCACCTGAAACATGCAGGGCAACCTCCATGAAAAGAGGAAGGGTGGTAGGAAGGAAGGAAGGAAGGAAGGAAGGAAGGAAGGAAGGAAGGAAGGAAGGAAGGAAGGAAGGAAGGAAGGAAGGAAGGAAGGAAGGAAGGAAGGAAGGAAGGAAGGAAGGAAGGGAAGGAGGGAGGGAGGCAGGGAGGGAGAGAGGCAGGGAGGGAGAGAGGGAGGGAGGAATGAAGGAGAAAAACGCTTAATAATAAAATTTTAAGAGGGCTGGAGTGGTGGCACAATCGGTAGTCTGTTTGCCTTGCACTCATTAACCTAGAAAGGAAAGCAGTTCAATCCCCTGGCATCCCACATGGTCTCCCGAGTCAGGATGATTTCTGAGCACATAGCCAGGAATAACCCCTCTGCATCAATGTGTATGGCCTAAAACCAAAATAAATGAATGAATAAATAAATAAATACAATGTTAAGGAATAAATAATTTAATATAAAATTATTGACCCAATTTGCAATAAGTTTATAATATAGACAACGTAGCAAACACCTTGTAGAATCAAGTAACTGTAAAATACATTAACTCTAGATATATACAAATTCAGAAAAGTAAAGAAACAAATAAGGAACTTATTTGAAAAATGTTTGATAAACTGACTCTAGTCATTTGATTTCAAGATATATTGGAATAACAATATTTGCTTTCCTTCATTTCCCACATTCAGAAACATAAAATCAATATAAACTAATAACATATAAAACTTAATTAAGCACTTTTGTTTGTTTATGGTGGTTGAATTATTTGTAAGATCACCCCACAGGCCATATCTCCAACCCCAGGTGAATGAGTCTGAATCAAGTGGCAATAGGAGTAATCCAAACCAGGCTGAGGGTGAAACACTTGTAGACTGGCCGTCTTCTACCTAGTAAGGAGCACTTGCTGCTTGCCAGAACTACTATTTCTATTGAGTATTGAAACCATCCCAAGGTGGCACAACTATCCTGAGCCTGTCCTGTCCAGGTTTACATATAAGACAATCTGTTTTGGGTGAAACCAAGTTGTAAACAAGCAGATACAAAGAAATTAGGGATAAACTTTGTTTTAGGTAAATAAGGTGTAACTCAACAATTATTCACTCATTTATTAATTTTCTAAAGAAGTAAGTAGGATTATTTTTGTTCTTGCTAAAATTACTGAAAATTGACAATTAGACAGTTGATTGTAGTTTGTGGCATTCTTAGTCTTTGAATTTTCAATTAATAAGGCAAGAGAGATAACACAATGTGCAGGGCTCATATTTTGCTCATGGCTGATGGATGTTCAACCACCAAAACCTCATATACCTTCATCCAAGCCCTCCAGAACTAATCCTTGAGCACATAGTCAGGACTAAGTCTTGAATACAGCTATGTGTGGATACAAAACAAAACAAATAGAAACAATAAAAAATTTTTAAAAGGAACTTCATCTACTACTGATGGGAATGCTGCCCTGTCCATCCCCAATGAAAAATAAATTGGAGTCTTTCCAGTATACTTAAAATTGAGCTTCCATAGAACCCAGAAATCCTACTTTTTGGCATCTATGCGCAGGACAGAAAAATACTCATCCAAAAGACGTTTGCACAACGCTATTCATCACAGCACTCTCAGTACAACAGCTAAGACTTGTAATCAACTTAGATGTCCAACAACATATGAGTTGGTCATAAAGATGTAAGAAATATATTCAATGGAATAATTGTATATATTGAATACATTGTATATATACAATTATATACTGTATATACATTGCATATATACAATGAAATAATACATAGTAAGAAATGATGAATCATGCAAATTACTGCAACATGGATGAAACTGGAAGATATATTGTTAAATGAAGTAAACCAAAATAAGGATAAAGAATGATATCCCTTATATGTGGTATTTTGAATAACTGAATGAAGAAATATAATGATGTAGATGGGTGTTGTCTCCAATACTCTGGGTCCTGACTATAGCAAGAATGAAAGAAATTATGTGGAGGAGGTAAAACACAAATCTGAAAGGATGAGGGCCAGGGGCCAAGTTGTCTCAGGTGCTAAGGTGGAATTAAAAAAAAGCTCAGAATTAAATATCCAAGCCAATGGCAACAACAATGGTATCAAGAGACCCAAACTTTAATAATCTCAACTAATCTCAACTTAAAATGGGCTTGTTATACTGACAGGATGGTGGGCAGGGATGAAATGCACTTAGGGAATATGGATGGAGGGAGGATGACATTGGTGGTGGCCCTGATTCATTGTCTGAAACCCAACTATGAAGGACTTTGTAAATCACAATAGTTTCAATAAAATTTTTAAAATTAATAATTACTAAATATGGCTCAGAAATAGAGCATTTGTCTTGCATATTTGAGCACTTTTTCCTATCCCTAATACTGTCAAAATAATAATATTATTAATAATAGGGATTTAACTCATAATATTTTTTGAGGTTAAGAAAAATAAAATTAGAGGGATTTTCAATTTGTATTTATTTAAAATTATTTCTATTATATTTGGAGGGAGTTTCCTGTTATACTCCCAAGAGTTTTTGGTTATAGCTCAACTAACCAAGGGTTCCTTCCTGAAAATTTCTGCTTGGGCAAGCAGTTCAATGAAAGGGCCTGGAACCAAGATGTGGTGCTGTTTGGGCGATTGACTTTTGTAGGGCACATGCCAGACAGGCAAGCTAAATTGATTTTAACTATTTAAGACTAATATGTGTTACCTTTGCAGTTTTTTCTTTTCTGGGAATACCCTTTACCTGACCAAATATACTTGTTTGCATTGCTTTGTAATGGTGTTAGGGTCTCACGCAGCAATACTTATAACTTAGTTCTGAATTTGAGTCCAGGAGTCACTCCTGGAAGTGAGTGGAAGAGGAAGAGAGGAAGAGTGGAAGAGGAAGAGAGGAAGAGCTTTTGGGGAACCATTTGACTTGCCAGAGATCAAACACTGGTGAGTCAATGGCAAGCACTTAACCTTCTTGTACTTTCTCTCTGGCTCCACTGACCAGAACTATTTGGTCACATTCATTCAACCCAGTCCCACACCTAGATTGGATGCAATAGCTGGATGCAAAATTTCTAAGGATAACTGCCAGTCTCTTTTACAGAAATTAAAAATTAAATACCCCAAACACCCATGATCTTATCTATATCATGCAGTACGTGGCATGTTTTTTATCATGTTAACTTGCGACTCACAATATGGGAAGAGGAAAATGAAGAAAAAATTTATGAAGAGCAAATGAACAATAATAAGGGCTTCCTTTTAGCTCCATGAGGCACCCCATGTTACTGAACATTGATTTTCTTATTGATGTGATGATTATCATAAAAAATACTATGGATAACAAAGGATTGTACCCAGATTGAGAAAATAATCTTTAATTTGCTGGTTGCAATAGAAATGTGTGAGTGCCAGAGTTCCAGGAAACAAATTATCATTTGTAACAATAAAAAAAGACACAAGGTTGAGCCTCTTAAAACAAATGAAAGAGAAGTAGGTGATTACAGGTTCTGATGGAAACTGAGCCTCTATTGATTTAATATCGGAAAGTGAGCATGCTTAGAAAACAAGTAAGGCGATTAACTCAGCATGTCTTAAAATTTATTCACTGCAGCAATCAACAAAGTCCCATTCCTTGAATGTTGGAGACATGGAGAAAGACAGTTTTTGAGTTCTACATGAAAATAAATGATTCCAAAAGTTTAAATTGTTATTAGCTTCCTGAGGAGTTCCAACTGGATCACTGAATTCTCATGCCCAGAACCAGGATGGGATCCTAGAAAAGAAAGATCCTGGAGAAGTGGGCAATTTCTGTCTTTTCTCTTCAATTTAGTGAATTACATTCAAGTCATTTAGAAGAATTAAAGCTTTAAAAATTACCTTAATATTTTTTACAAAAAAGATAGCTGAAAAAGCATCAACCAAGTTTAGGAAAGCATAAAATTTATTAGCCAACCTAATCAAGGATTTTTCTCTTTAAATTTGTAAAGTGTGAAATTTTGATATGCAAATCTTTAGCCAGTTCAGATGACAAGAACCCGAGTTCTTCTATAATACAACCTGGTTTCTTAGTCTAGGTTCCACTTCACTGCCCTGGATAAAAGTTGCTGAAACTATCTTAAGATGACTTATTTCTTACTAGTAAATGAGAAAAATAGAATACAAATCTCATAGAACTGTTTGAAGCAAAAGTTGAATACATATGAAAAAGAAATATCACAATAGGTGGCCAGTGTAGCATAGAAGTCAAGTTAGCTTTTAGGCATTATTTCATTCCCTCTGATATTTATGATTATCTTGTGACACAGAGAGAGAGTTGTATCACACTGTAGAGTGAAGAAATTGTGACTTGGAGAGATGGAGTGAATGGAGGCAATCCACTTAGAAAGCCAATAAATCTGCACTTGAACTCCTATTCCTTCAATTTCATCTAGTACTTCTTTTTTCAAATAAATTATTTTGTTTATAAAAACCATGTTTACAAGGTTGTTCATATACAGTTATTTTTCCACAGTTACAAAGTTTTTCATGATTGCGTTTCAGTCATACAATGCACAACACCCTTCACCAGTGCACATTTCCTACCACCAATGTTCCCAGCTTCCCGCCCACACTTCCTTCACCTGCTTGTGGGGCAGATCTCTCTCTCTCTCTCTCTCTCTCTCTCTCTCTCTCTCTCTCTCTCTCTCTCTCTCTCTCTCTCTCTCTCTCTCTCTCTCTCTCCCTCCCTCCCTCCCTCTCCGTCTTGGGGAAATAATAGGTAAATAATGGTATTTATTAATAAGTAATAAAAGAATTTCACCTGTGTATCTTATGTGCTTTATCTTTATAAGATGTCAAGATTTATATACAGATTCTTCCTTTTTTTGTGTGTGTGTTTTTGGGGCCACAACCGGTGATCCTCAGGGGTTACTCCTGAATAGGCACTCAAAAATCGCTCCTGGCTTGGGGGGACCAGAGGATCGAACCATGGTCCGTCCTAGGCTAGCGCCAGTAAGGCAGACACTTTACCACTCCGTGCCACCACTCTGGCCCTATATACAGATTCTTATGATTGATTTTTTCCACATTTTAATCTCTGTTGGGAATTATGAGGAAATATCTACTGTCATTTCAACTGCCAGACATTCTAAATGAGTCACCATATGGTATAAAACATTATCAGGGAACCTAAAAATTTACTATTGAGATGAAGTAAAGTGAAAATACAACTTGTTTTTAATATCTGCAAAAAATAAAAATAAAACTCATGGAGTTTGAAATGATATAAACCATGATTTTAAAGTAATTAAAAGTTTAATCATTATTTAGGGAGGTAACTGATAAAGAACTTGAGTTTCCATTGTCTGAGTGAAAAAATCATGTTTCAAAAATCATTCAGAAAATGCAGAAGAATCCAAGACAAATCATATGGCGTGAAGTTGCTTGCACTTTTGGCTTTGAGACTTGAATGAGTGTTTGGGGGAGATCTGATTTACGAATTCACAAGACAAATCAATAAAGTTTATGCTGCCAGTAAATTTGTTTGCAACAGTTTTAATTGAATACATTTTATGTTTCCGTATCGAGGAAAGCCTACAAAGATGCTGATATAAATCTTTCAGGAAAAACTAAGATAAATGTACACTGATATACTGGAAACAGAAAAAATGTATTTTTTTTCTTCCTATACAAGAAATAGCTTGCAATGCCTGGGATAAAATAATTTAATAATGAAATTAGCATGATTGTACTAATTAATTACTGTATTAAGAAAAAATTCTTAGTTACATTTGTAGTACAATATATTGATATGTCATAGCTCTCATATATTACTGTTTCTTTTCCTCTGATAACTATCAGCTTTAGTTTCCAATTATTCTATTACATTTATACCAGGAAAACATACACATCTGAATGCATGCAGTTACTCAATTATACTATATTCATAGATTTATATATAGATAGATAGATACTATATAAATCACATATGTCAATTTTATTTGTTTTGTTTGAAGGGACATTTTCAACTTTATTTATAGTTAAGAACATATATGTCTATCTATATATTTATCTATTATAAATATACCTGATGATTATGAACTTAATACTCTTAATTCGTTAAATGATCTCTGATGTCAGGTGGAGGATCCAATCTACATCAACTGAAAGAGTTCATTGTTTCTGTATAGTTTGTGTGGTTGAAGTTCTCAGCAAATTTTTGGCCTTTAAATTCTAAGTATAAAACAATACTATTAGCTCTATATATCCACAATTGGTAGGGTGTCTGCCCTGCGTGCACTTACCTAGGAAGGACCATGGTTAGATTCCCAGGAGTCCCTTATGGTCCTCCAAGCCAAGAGCATTTTCTGAGCGCATAGCCAGGAGTAACCCCGGAGCATCACTGGGTGTGGCTTACAAAACCAAAAACAAACAAAAATACTATCCTTATAATTTAATGATATTTATATCTTACTATTTGTTTCTTTGTATGGTTAGTTGGTTGTTTGTTTTGGGGGGCCACATCTAGGAACATTCAGGTGTTTCTCCTGGCTCTGCTCTCAGAAATTACTCCTGCAGTCTTGGGGCCCATATGATGATAATCAAGATTGAACCAGGCTCAATCGCATGCAAGGCAAATACCTTTCCCTCTGTGCTATGGCTCTGGCCCTCTGTTTTGTTTTGATTTCCCCTCTGTGTGTTTTTCCTTTGGCAAGGCAGAGAAGGGAATATTATGCATGTAAAGTGAGAACTCTACTCCTGATCATAGCTCCAGCCTCATTGTCTTTGACATCTTCATTCTTCCCTGTCCTTCCGGAAAACACCATTGTAAGCTAATTAGAAAAAGTTTGTTTAATAGCAAAGATAATTTTCAATGCTTATTATTCATTTCAATTTGTGTTTTTATTATTACTTTTTCCCTCTATTACTACTGAGTAATAAGTTTCATTTTTTTTATGAGTGAACCACATCAATCCTTTCACTGTTAGGTTATTACAATGTTCTCACAATTACTCTTTAGCCTTTTAATTGTTACATTGCTTTGACAAAAGCATTTGAAATCTTTATTATTAAATCAATAAATTGTTGCTAACAATAATCAAGCACTGAGTTCCCAACTCTGTGACATTACTTCATTTTTTTCTCTTTTAATTTTGAAACTACCTTACAATGTAGTTTCTATTTTTATCTCTGCCTCATACATGGAAAAAAATCAAAGCTTTTTAAAGAGCATTTAACATCTACAAGTTCATCAAAGTAGGGCGAAGAATCTGAACTACCATGCTACACTGTCTATGTGTCTTAAAGTTTATGTTTGAAAGCATATGCATGAGAGCTAAATGCTTTTCCTTATGTGCCTTGTTATGCTTAAATTAGCTGACATGGTTAAAGTATCAATGAATCTGTGATTATTTTTGTTTCATAGAAAAAATAAAAAATTAAATTAAATTCCCTGCTTTGAAAAAAACATCTTCCTCTTACATAACATGAAAAATTAAATTGTTTTCAGATTCTGACTTATAGGCTATTAGTGGATAAAACAACTGTGTTACATCTCCACAATAGAAATGTTGGTACTTCTTTTTTTTTTTTTTTTTTTTTTTTTTTTTGGTTTTTGGGCCACACCCAGTAACGCTCAGGGGTTACTCCTGGCTATGTGCTCAGAAGTTGCTCCTGACTTGGGGGACCATATGGGACACCGGGGGATCGAACCGCGGTCCGTCCAAGGTTAGCGCAGGCAAGGCAGGCACCTTACCTTTAGCACCACCGCCCGGCCCCCAATGTTGGTACTTCTATACATTGGAATATCACACAGCTGTTAAGCAAACTTAACTCTTGAAATTTGCTTATATAGGGATGGAAATGGAGAGTGTTTTGGGTTTTTTTTGGAGAACGAGCACACCTAGAAACCCTCAGAAGTTACTCCTGGCTCTGTGCTCAGAAATAGCTACTGGCAGGCTCGGGAACCATATGAGATGCTGAGGATCAAACCAAGGTCTACCATATGGAGAATACTTTTCTGCAGAGCAAAACTGAGTAATGAAATAGACATCGCACTTATTTGTAAGATATTTTTAAAAATAGATAATATGGCAATGATACCCAAAGACAATAAACACAAGGATCAGTAAAATTGGCCCATAGTAGGAACTTGTCACAAATAGAATGGGAGTGCAGTTAGGACAGAGAAGAAACTACTGTAATAATGATAGTGGGAAATGATCACTTCGGATAAAAACTGGGTGCTGAAAAGATATAAGGTGATATAAAAGATACTTCTTTTGTGACAATATTGCAAAGCACAATCTCTAAAAAAAATAGAAAAAAGAAAAAGAAAGAGAAGAAAAATTACTGCCCTAGAGACAGAAAAAAGAAGTGCAAGGAAGGAAGGAAGGCAATAGGAAAACTGGGGCATTGGCGTCTAGAAAAGTGCACTGGAGAAGAGCGTTGGTGAAGGGGGTGTTCTGTTTATGGCTGGAACCCAACTACAATTATGTTTTTAATCTTGGTGCTTAAATAAAGATATTATTTTTAAAAAGTACACACACATAAAGAATTGTGATCTGGTGAAGAGATGGGTGTTGAACATTGTCTGAACTAAACTAAATTATGAACAACTTTGTTACTGTATCTCATGTTGTTTCAATTAAATGTTTTTTTAAATGTTAAAAATGAATTCACAAATGTGTGTTGATGCACCTTTTATTAGTAAAAGAAAATAAACATCTACAATGTGTAGTTATTCTGATCTTCAAAATTTAAATATTACCTGTGCTCTAGATTTTACCATTTATTTCCAAAAATATCTCATTACAATATTTTATATCTCTTTCATTATTTCTACTATCATCAAATTGATCATATAAAATATATCTATTTACTTTTGAATTAATAATATTTACTACTCTCTTGCTACACCTATTTTACCACTTATTGGTATTTAACAAAGCATGCAACCAAAAAGTGTGAAACAAAATTGTATCTCTTTAATTTTATATCTTTCTGTAGCCAATTCTATGTTATGTCTTTATGTGAAACTTTAATATAAGTATCCTCAAAAATGGGTCAGAGAGTTAGCTCAACGTTTGAAGGAATAGGCTTTGCAAGTGGGAGGTCTGGGTTTCATTACTAGCATCTTATGGTATCATAAGTATTTGGATGTCTCCCCACAAACCTCACTGTTAGGTGTGGCCCAAAAGAAACAACTTAATAAATAAAAGCAAAAATTTAAAGCATTTCTATTCTCTATTCTCTCTGTCTCCTCTGCATTTTTCTAAGAAATGCCTCAGAAAATAGTCTAAAATTATGAAAAATAAATAAACTATCGCACTGAAAATAAACAGGAATGAAATGTCAACAGGATAAAATGTCAACTTACTGAATGAACAGAAAGTCAATCATAGCACTAATATGGAAATGCAATAAAAAGAACTACAGTAAAAATTCAAGAACCAAAATGTATCATATGTAAAACTACATCTTCACTAGGTGGTTTTAACAGCACAATTAAGATGACAGAAGTATACATTAATAAATTTAAAGTTAGGCTAATATAAAGTATTCACAGTGAGTAGCAAGGTGAAAGTCTGTACAAGGGGCGAGGTTTTTGCCTTGCACAAGGTGAACACAGGTTTTTTTTTCCAATGCCTCATATGGCCCCTTGAACATCATTAGGATGGATTCCTGAGCAAAGCCAGCTGTGATCCAATTTTTTTTAAAAAGAAGAGCAAGGTAAAATGTTAAAACATAAAAATGAAAGTCATAGTTCCATTGGGGACTATAGAAGCTCATAAAATAATGTAAATGAATGACTAAAATTGAATTAGTAGCCAAAAAGCTGGAATAAAATATGTTTCAATAAATAATGAAGTACTAAATTTTTGAGAAAATAATTTAAATTTCCAGTTAATAAAAACTCAAGTAGCTCCAAAGATGATGAACACAAACAAACTTTAAGGACAATATAAATATATTTCTAAAATTCAAACAAAGGAAAACATCCTTAAAATCTACCAGATGCAGAGAACATATTATTTATACAGAAAAAATAAAATGAATAAAATAAGTCACCACAAAAAATACCCAAAAAACTAGAAATAACTTCATAATTTTTGTTAAGATACCATGCCTTATCAGGTAGTTCATAATACAAACATTAAATGTTCAAACACTAATTCCATCATTGAAGTGACTTTTCTTCAATAGTGTCCCAATCTTCCACCCACCACCATAGCCTGCCTCCATGGAGGCACAAACAATTTATTTGTTAGAACACAAAGGCAAATGGAATTATCAAAACCTAGATTAGCAAGGGTCTATTTAAAATGAGTGTTACATGATGTTACTAAAGTCAGTGTCTAAGGATTTACTGAACTATGTTCGGCTCTATTTGAGCCTTCTGTGTTAGTTTTAGGCTCGCTGATGTGAGTAGATTAGTAATCTACTTTCCCATCAAATATCCTGTGATGCTATTGGGCTGACACTACTATAAGATATTGACTTGTCATATGGCAAATTGTAGCCTTGTGGTCCACAAGATCTAAAACAAATTTAATGGCTTGGAAGTTTGCTTAGGTTAAGTAGGGGAGCAAGGACATTTCTGTTGAAGGGTGTATGGTGTGGCATTAGTTTTTGTAGTTTAAGCAGAAAGGGGGATCTGCCTCAACCCAACGTATCAGAGGATGCCACAGAGTTTTTAGGTTGGACCAGGACACCTGGAAGGTATTGGTGACTGCTATTTTCTTTTGGAGCTTAGTGGAGGAGCCAAGCTGGCTTTCTTCAGTGAAGATGATGATGTTAGGTAGAGGTTTCTGGGTTTTTCCAAAAGGAGAAACCCAGAATTTTCAACCCTATAGTCTGAGCACCAGACAGTATTTTCCTGCTCATTTTATTTTATTTCAGTTGCAGAGTAGGCCCATTTCTGTTGGAGGGTGTATTAAAAACTGTTGGAATCAACATTTTAATTCAGAAAAAATATCCTTCAGGAAATAAATGTGAATATATATAATTGTAAAATGAAAATGTATCATATTAATAGGTACATTGTAAATAACTATGAAAGAATTTTTTCAAAAGAATACTGATATCTAATAAAATGTGGAAAATAACAATTTTCAGAATAATAATTAAACCAGTAACTATATTCATATGTGTATATATTTACATATATGCATATATTTTATAACATTCTATTAAGTTCTTTAAAATATGTTTTTCAAGGTCAAAATGAGAGTACATTAAGTAGGGCAGTAAGTACTACTTATAAGTTAAGAGTAGATTAAATTAACTGCATGAGGCTGACCTGGATTCAATCCCTGAAACTGCATATGGGTGGACAGATCTCCAGTAGGAGAGATGCCTGAATGCAGAGCAACGAGTGGAACCTGAGCACTGCTAAGTGTGGTGTGCAAACCATTATATTATAATATTTTATTATGGTGTTTTTATACATGAAAAATGAATTCCACTGTAATATATAAAAAGTAGTTGAATTAATCCTAAACTTTCTACTTGAAACTGAAAATATTGTTATTCACCAAATCTGACACAGCATGGAAATAAAGTAATACGGGTAGTTATTTTAAAATAACATAATTTTCACCGGTGTGGTGGCACAAGCCATAAGGTGTCTAACTTGAGCGCTCTAGCCTAGGATGGACCGCCATTCAATCCCCCAGCATCCCATCTGGTCCCCAAGCCAGGAGGATTTCTGAGTGCAGAGCCAGGAGTAACCCCTGTGCATCGCCAGATATGGCAGAAAAACAAAACAAAACAAAAAAATAAACATGATTTTCTATGTAGGAAGTCCTAAAGAGTTTTAGAAAAATAATTTATAAATACTAAATTGCTTTAATGAAGTTAAAGAATTACATTTTATTACAACCTTAATTTATACCTGAAAAGTGAAAGAAAATATACCATTTGTAATAATTACAAAAATTAATCAATACTTGTGTGTATGTGCATAGATTTAAATAAGAATGGAATAGAATAATTACATTAAAAACTACAAAAAAGAATTT
Organism: Suncus etruscus; assembly: GCF_024139225.1. Lineage (NCBI taxonomy): Eukaryota > Metazoa > Chordata > Mammalia > Eulipotyphla > Soricidae > Suncus > Suncus etruscus. The sequence goes on from NC_064852.1 coordinate 126,933,626, forward strand.
AGAAAAGGAATTGGTGAACCTCTAAATATATAGATACATTTACCATAAAATAGAATATATAACATATTGAAAAAACAATTTTCCCCAAAATTATGTTAGTTTAATAGAATTACTATGAATTTAAACAGGAAGTTTGTACATGTAATAGAGTTGATTATAAAACATATACATAAACAAAAGAGACTAAATAACTAAAACAGTTTGGTATAAACAAGACTGACAGAGTAATTTATTATGACTTCTGAGATTTTAGTATGAAGTAGGCAAGTAGATTATCATCAAATGTTCAGTTAAAATTTTAAAAAATAATTAATTTTATGAGATACATTAAGAAAAAAATTTTGTTTATTTTTTGGGCAACACCCAGCAGTGCTCAGGGGTTACCCTGGCTCTAGGCTCAGAAATTGCTCCTGCCAGGCTCAGGGAACAATATGGGGTGCTGGGGATCGAATCCATGTTCATCCTGGGTCAGCCAAGTGCAAGGCACCCTACCACTCTGCTACCACTCTGGCCCACATTAAAACAATTAAAATAGAATCAGACTGAAAGTACTTGCAATTATAAACCTCCAAGTAATTTATGCTAAAACAGAATATACAGTAAATGGGTTGTGTATTTGAATATTTTATCTAAGATATTTGTGGGTAGCTAGTGAGCAAATGAAAGTTTCTCAACATCTTTAATTACTAATTAGATGCTAATAAGCACTATATGATATCAATAGATACATATTAACACAAATAATAATAAAAGATTGATATCACATAATGACAAGGATACAATGATAATCTTTTATATGCTTTTCTGAATGCAAAAGAATACAGCCTCTCCAAAAAAATATTAGTATTTTATAAAAGCTAAAATATTCCTTAATGCATAACTACTGTTGAGTATTTAAGCCAAAAATAAGAAAACATGAAAGAAATCATTGTACAAAATTTTACAGAAATTCTTTTTCTAATTAACAAATCAAATACCCAATAATGAGCTTATATTAACAAACTTATGCTCATGTCACAAATGGAATACAATTTATGATTAAAAAGAAAGGTATTGATAGATATAAATATGCTAATTTAGAGAAACAAAAATTTTATATTAAAAAAATCTTTAAAAAAATAAAAATTTGGTGTTCAGGTGGAGTTGTGTAGAGATGTGAAGGAAATGCAATTCAAATAAGGGAGCTTGGAGTTTTAAGAATTCTGTCTCTTGATTATGGTGATAATATAAATATGAATGCATTAAAATTCATACAACTGTGTTTCACAAAAATCAATTTAATTCATTATTTTTCAAAAACTAGAATTTTATAAAATGGTAATGCTTTATTTCATAGAAAAACACATTTATTGTCCTATTATTCTGAAGAAAACATTTCAGAGAATACTTTGTTTTAAATATCTAATATGACTTAGACAATATCTCAATTATCTAAAGTCTTACTTCAGGGGTTGGAGAAATAGTGCAGCAAGATGAGAGCTTGCTTGTACTCTGCTGATCAGTCAGTTGTATTTCCTGTTTAGAGCCAGAGTGATCCTAGAGCATCACTGGGTGTGATCCTACAAACAAAAATAAGTAAATAAATAGTCTTCAATAAATAGCTGGCTTATTTTTGTCACATTTTAAATAAAATAAAAAATAGCATTGTTCTACTTACATAAGTATGACCAGACTGCAACTTCTGAGCATTTTCTCAAGTTGTTTAAAACCTCTGTTGTACTTGAGTTTCATAATACAGAAAGGCCATATTAATTCTAATGGGTATAAACTGTTATTGAGGCAATTTTTACTAATATTTGAGTGTTTATTTAAAAAAACTTCCTTTATAGGATAGCAAAATACAAATTCAATTACAAGTCAATAAAGAAAAAAACTAGGTAATTTTGATGAGGACAAGCCTGATTCATAAAATGAAACTGATTTCTTGAATATTATTAAAGGTCATTGACACAGCTGTGCATTTGATGAGCAGCTGTGTGAGAGACCAAGAACAATGGACTCTCTGATTGGCACTGGACCAGCCATGCCAGCAGTGAGGGTGGAAGGATTTTGAATGGATTTAGAACTGGGTCCTGCTGTGGATACCCTGACTTTTGGAGAGTGTAAAGTAAATGGAATAAAGAGAGTGCAATCTGAGAATAATGCAGGCATCCTATGGAGACAAGGATTGGATCAGGGAGAAAATAACAGATAATATTTCCCTGAGGAACAAACAGAGTCCCTTATGTTACATTAAATGAATTTTAATCTTTCAGGCTTAAGATTATCAAAGCAGGATGTTTGTAACAACATTTCCTATAATAATAGGAATAGTCACACAATCTCACTTTCTACTAACCAGGTGATACTTCAATCTTTGTATCTTAAGTTTAAATTTTATTGTGGAATTTTAATATCCTCAGTAACATGGGATTTTTCCTTCCAAGAGAATTGGAAGATAAAGGAACACAGCATGTTCAAGTTAAACACATAAGTAAGCAACAAATGCATATATGCGTTTCTCAACAATAAAATTGGCTTTTATTTTGTGCAACATTTTTCACAAGTCAATCATGTGTATATATGTGTCAGTCTCCATATTTAATAGTCTCCATATTTAATGCAAAACGTGGGGGAAAAAAACCTCTGTGGCATATTTGGCAGTTTGCATTGCCAATCAGAGTGTACTATGGTTTATTGTCTTAATGCACATATTTCCATTGCTGTAGTTGTCTTTTACATTATCACTATCTCTGGCCTGCTCTTTGTCTGGGTTCCTCTTCTTCTTAACTTGAAGATGACTTAGTCCTAAGACTTGAGCCATTGCCTTGATTCTTCTCTGGGTGCCTTGTCTATTAAAATCCACTAAACCAATTTCTTAAAATAAGTCTATGAATTAGAGTTAATTTATTTCCTATGGATATATTAACTAAGATACCTATTATTCTGTACATAAAATATTCAATAAAGGAACATGCAAAGCTGATTGATTGGTGTCCATGAAGATTTGTTTATTTTTTAAAGATGTGAAGAGCAGTGGAAGTCCTTACTGGTTAAGTGCATGTGTTGGACGTAGAGGACCTAAGTTTGAGCTCCAACACCTTCTCACCAAATAAAATGGTTGTCAGGTTCTATGAGGATTGATTCTCTTTAACACTTTTATCTCTTACCTAGATATACCCAACAAAGAAGGAGAAATTTTCGAGAATTAGTCAATATGTAAGTTTGCCTCAATAACTATGAATCAGTGCATTCAAAGATGATAGGCACAATGCATTAGTCTTTATCTTTGCGTTTGAATCACATTTATTTTTGAATTTATACTTTGTACCAAAACTTTAATCATTTTATTTTCTACACTCTATGGAAGATATTAAAGTTTCTTAAATTCAATAAAATTGTTTCATAATTAAGTAAAATTCAAGTATCTCTGTGTTTTCATTCTTCCACAGTGGATAGTTCCATTAAATAGAAACACACATTTAAGCTGCAGAAACCAAGCAGTGGAAATTGTTTGTTTTCTGAAAAGTCCTTGAGGACATAGAGAAGTGAAACAAATACAATATTTAACAAAGTCAGCCTACTTACCTATTACATTTTTTTAGTCATTTCTAACCTTCTCAATGTTTTTCTGACCCTCCTTTCCTTCTCTTCTTCCCTTTTTCCAGAAGTACCCAATTTCATCTCTTGGGGATGTCACTCATTCAGGTGATCTAATAAATGGGTAATGAAAATTAAATTATCTTCCTTATCCCATATATCTCCTTACCTGATGAAAATATATCTTTCTGTTAGCCATAATCCAAAGTACTTGTAAAATGTGCTCTATCTTTATGATACACTTTAATATATAAAATTAAGATAACAATTTAGTGAATTTTCCTCATTTTCCCTTTAAATTGAGTACACATAAATTTTTTCAATCTTGCCATTTTTTAATTTTTATTGTAAATTTATTCCTCATTAATCCGTATTTTTATTTCAAAAATGTCTAATAAGTCTTAGTAGTGCTTCACTACACATAGATATTTTGGTGAGAATTATTATTAAACTTTACCTCTATTTCCCTGACCCTTTTATGTTTTAATTTGTTACATTATTGTTTTTATGCTCATGTAACTTACAGAAATAATAAATTCTATGTTATTTATTTCTGTTTCTTAAATATCTAGAGTAACAAATAACTGACCATATTAGTGAGTGAAGACTGCTATTTAGCTTCTTAATCCAATATCTTAAATGCCATTATCTTAAATATCATCCACTGAGAAAATTTTACAGGGAAAAAGAATTATGCTCATTCTGTGTTCTTCTGCAAATCTGCATCTAGAGAATTCTTGGAGACACAGAGAATCAACTTCTATGCAGGTCCAAGTGTACTCAGAGTACATCTTATTGGATTGATTGTATGAGAACAGGAGTCTACTTTTAAATTGGCTAATACTTATAATAAAGAACCAAATTCTAATTTTATTTCTTAGAAACTAAAAATCAGTTGAAATCCTGGACTACTTATCCTGAGTCATTACACAACAGGCAGTTATCAGCAGTAATAGAAAATGGAGATAAAGAAATTCTAAGAAAATCTCTGTATCTCATTTTGGGTCTAATTTAAATGTCAATGATAAGAAATATTTAATCTAGCTCTTACTGAAGCCTTTACATTGGAACATTAATTCTGTTATATGTTCTTCTAAAATGGAAGAGAAAAAAGAAGAAATATTCTCAAGAGAAATGAGGTTGGAAAATTCTGGGTTCAACAGTGTTTAAACCAGTTTCTCTTTTGCAAGACAGCCAGAAACTTTTAATATTCTATGGTGCACTATGCATTTCTAAAAAGGAGGTAAAATAGGCAAGATTGCTCTAAAATATGGAGTTAAAGCAGTATTTTTTCCAAAGAAGTCTTTAGAGAAACATTTTAGAGACCATCCATTTGGAAAGCACCACTCAGATCAGAATTGATAATAAATATAAAACTTCTATGATGACATTAAATTTTCTTTATATTTCTTGATAAACCTGCTGAAAGAAAGTACAATATTCCCAAGGGCAAATAAACATATGGGAGAACAAATCAAAAGTCTTAGCTAATCAGCCTGCAAGTGTTTCCGAGAAAACCATAGTTTGAGTAAAAATTGGCATCCAGATTGTTTGGCAACTGTGCTATTTACAGGAAATGTAAATCTACACAGCCCCCCATCCCCCCAAAAAAACACCTTTTGAAAATCAATAGCTATATTTTCTAAGTATCAATACAACCTTTTCTCTCTCCAAAGCTAAGGGTGACTCCAGAGCTAAGGGTGCTGCTCTCCTCCAGCGCATTCAGTCTGCAGTGGCTGGGAAAAAGTCCAGCAGAACCATGGGTGAGCGTTTTCTTACTCAAAGCAAGTGATCACATTGATTACTAGCTGCTCTGTAGGAATTGGGAGACAGATGCCTTGTTCTAATTACAGTTTTAGCACCTTCTACTCCATATTTCCCTGCTGCTAAGGGTGCTGTGAAGTCTCTGCAGATGCTTATCATTATCAGTTAAACTCCATTACGATGCAAAGTAGTGTTATTACCTCACAGGAACTCAAAAGCCAGCCTACACTGGCATGGCCTTGCCCTGGACTTCACCTGAAGAAAACACAAAGGGGATTTTTGATCCTTTGTTCACACTAAGAAGTTGAAGAAGCCATGTGGGACTGTGATCGCTTCATCCGTTTCTCCATGAAGAGATCAAGGAATAATATTTGGACAGGCTCTTCCTGGTTGCTGCACTCAATGAGCAAGGGAAAGAAAAAGAACCAAGAAAGGAAACTGAGGAAGGTTAAAGAGAACATTATCGTTCACTTGGAAAACTCCCTTTCCAAAGCTTTCAATGTACTTCCTTTGCACTGCCACTACTTGTATAGATACTCGATCATTTTAATGATACTTTTATAGTAAACTCTTGTGAATGCTAGTTGTTTCTGAATTAGTTTTCCATCTAAGCACTTTTCACTTTGCACTTTCTTAATCTACTCATCCATAAAAACCATGGCTCTTCTCTTTATTATTGTTCAGCATGTATATTTTTTTCCCTGAAGTCCTGACAACTCATGTTTACACAGTCATGTTTTCACCTTCCTGGTGAAGATCTTCTCATGGGGATTTAAGTATCTCAAACAAATTAGAATGCTTTCATGTCCATTTCCTGGTCCTATTCCTTAAAAAAAATATTAGTATGCCACATATATTTGAATGGAACTGAAGATTGCAATTTATTCAATAAAAACCCTTGTTTATTATAGATGAAATCTGTCTCATGACTAGAGTGAGAGACAGAAAATAAAATTTCAGGTTATTTTCTGTTTTATATTCCAATGAATTATAGTCCTACAATAAATAAGCAAATATATGCCAAGTCAGAATGAACAAAATTATATGAATTATTTAAGCAAATGAAAAGAACTTTAAGATGAACAAATAATACGAACAAATGTGTTTTACAAATACCAAATAGCTGTACAGGTATGAGGCCAAATAAAATAGAGGAAAATAAGATAGAGTAGAACCAGATCATAAGATGTATGAAATTACGGACTTTGTTTCTAACTCAATCTTAGCTCATTGTTTCTCATTGGATCTTTGAATGTAGGTCCTTGAATAGGGCTGAAAATCTGGATGCTCCACCTTCCAGGTGAGACATTTTTTCCTCAAATAAAAGGCTTGATTGGATAAATCACTTTCCCTTTTGTTTCCAGAATCTCCAGGAAGCAGCTTGGATTGTCAGTAATGTGGGGAAATCTAGAAAATATTTTCTCATTACATGCATGTGTGTGAATTATTTTCAAGATCGTCCTAAGCCCAGACCTGTGGCTCGCAAGCATTCCAGGGGTGAAACCCCAGGGATAAATTCAATAAAAATGTAATTGTTCTCAATTTGTTTATTCTTTATGGTTTTTTCAAAGACTGTGTAAAATGACACTTAAATTCACTGCTTGACTTGCTGTTTAGAATCTCTGAATATGTGATTCAGATATTGTATATTTATTTTCCCCGGTGACTTTAAATTTTCTTGGTTGCAAGCCATAGAAATTTGGACTTACTAATGACTTATATTTATTAACGCTTCCTTCATCAAAAAGTAGCATGCTTATTCCTAAATAACTCTGGCTGTTATGAAGAAAATAGATTAGAGATTCGAGTGACATACCATGAGGATGGAGGACTCTTGGGATTTGGAAATGATTCAAGTAAAAAAAGTTAATAGCATAAAACAGATCGACAACAGTAGAGATGACAAGAAGTGGTGTTTGAATAAATTTTGGAAGATACAACAGGATCTTTAAGTGCATTAAATGTGTATAACACAAAACAACTCAATTCTAAGTTCTAAGTTTAGATGTTAGAGTAATAAAACTGCTATAACTGAGTGGGAAAGAAAATGAGTGAAAGCATAGATGGAACTTTAATGGTTGCATTTGAACTTGCAAAATATCTGGAGTATGTAATAGATATAGAAAATAGTAAATGTATCCATGTCTGTGAAGTAAACAAATTGAGATAGAATGCAGAAGTTCATTGAAGAAATCTAAGCTTGGATGTGTACATGTGGGAATTAGCATCTGTTAGATTCATTATTATCCATAATCTACATGAGAGTAACTAGGGGCTGAGTAAAATAAAGGCAATAAAAAACTGTTGCTTGGAATAGTTTTAATAAAATCATATAGACAAAGTCAATTTGTTTTTAATGTTGACCCAATCACAATACAGACCAGGCAAAGAGCCTGGGCTAAGGTGTATATGGAGTGCATTTACTGTACATCTTCTTTCTATACAGTCAGTGTAAAGAACACAGCCTGTGGTAAGTATTGGGAGGCCATATCTTTTCTTTTTTTTCTTTTGATTTATATATAAAACCCTTCACCAGTGCACCATTCCAATATCCCAAGTGTTCCTCCTCCCCACCCCACAATGGCCTGTTGAGCTCCCATACGATCTAGCTATACCACTCTTAGGGATATGTCCTAGGAACACAAAAATACAATACAAAAATCCCTTCCTCACACCTATATTTATTGCAGCTTTGTTTACCATAGCCAGACTCTAGAAAAAGCCTAAATGTCCCTCAATAGATGAATGGCCAAAGAAACATGATACATATATACAATGGAATATTATGCAGCCATCAGAAGAGATGAAGTCATGAAATTTTCCTATACATGGATGTATATGGGATCTATTATACTGAGTGAAATAAATTAGAGGGAGAGAGATAAACACAGAATGGTCTCACTCATTTATGGGTTTTGAGATAAATGAAAAACATTTGTGTAATGATTCTCAGAGACAGAATAGAGGAGGACTGGAGGGTCCAGCTCCTAGCATGAAGCTCACCACAGAGATTGTTTGGTGCAGTCACAGAAATAATTATACTGAGAACTATCATAACAAAATGTTACTGAATGAGGGAAGTAGGAAGTCTGTCTAGAGTACAGACAAAGTCAAATATTAAAGTAAATTCCAGTCAGATCCTGAGGAAAAGAACTATAGTCATTTCTCTGGGAAATTGCAAAATAACGGGGAATAAAGAAATGCATTTATATTAAGGAAATAAGACACTTAAAGTAACTAACATTGTATGACATGTGCTTCAAACAAAAATAAATTTGACACATTGGTATTATAGAATTGTTTGGTATTTAGGTATTATAGAACAGGACTAATTCATAAGAGGAGGGATCACACTTTAGGAAAATCACCAATTGCCTATCTTCATACCCACCAAAACAAGTGGGGAGACAAGCTTTAAGGAGGGTGGCAAATGTAGTGGCAGAATTACCTATATTTTTATTTCTTGATTACCAGTTTTAAAATTTGTATAAATTACCTAGTTGCACAAATTAGTCCTTAGAGAAAACCTTATCTCACAAAATACCTTTTAATTTATTCACTGTTCAGGTATTTTATTGTCTTTATAAATAATAATCTCTCAAAATTTGATTATCTATTGTGGAAAATCACATCTTCTGAGAACTTAGTAAAGGATAGTCCTGATTCAGGTGTAAAGTATTTCCTCTATCAATCAAAGAGCCTCAGAAGTACTTTTTCCTCCAGTTCCATCTTTCTAAGAAATATCTAGTTCTTTGATTCCAGTGGACTTCAAATTAATTTGAAGCAAATAAAGGATTAAAGAATCATATATCCTGCTTTAAAATATGCTAGATAAATTATATAAATTATAAGGGATATACAAAAATAATCCAGAGGGGACTGTCTCTCATAAAAAATAAATTTTTTCATAGAAAAAATAAGTTATCAAATACCATTTTATAAATTATTGACATTTTGATTTTAAAGAAACTTTACACAATATCTAAAATATAGTATTTAACTATTTTTATATCTTAAATAAACTTTTAGAAAGTCCAATAATCAATGTTTTACCTTATCACTTTATTTTGATGGAAAGATTTTGAATGTATCTACATAATTTAGCTATTCTTTCAGAGGCATAATTAAAGGATATACATCCGTGGATTAATGGGCAGAAATGGTATCATTTCTGCCAATATTCATGGGACCATATTTAGTTTCAGTGGCCAAATTGTAAGTGAAGGTAGTGTGTTAACCCCTGTGCTATATCTCTGTACCTTAATTATTATTTTTATAGTGTGGTGTATTAGAGGGGTTTACTTAAGAAGTCCATAAAGAGATATGTCTCCCATGATTTTCATCAACCACAAGAAGGCTATAAGAATAGAAAATAAAAGTAGTAACAAATTCAGTTAAAATTTTAGCTGATAAAAATTATTCAAAACAAAATTGATTGTTAAAAAATTACCAAACTGTAGTCAGAACCATGGAATAGTGAGAAGGGCAATTGGCTTGCACTCAGTTTACTGAGTTTACTCCTGTGCTCACAAAGCGTTATTCCTGAGCTAAGAGCCAGGAATAAGTAGTATACCATGCAAAAACAAGGAAACCAAAACAAAACAAAACAAAAGTGATCACTGCAAACTTCACACAAGTACATATCTCATTTCTAGTTTCAAGACCTAAGTCAATATCGATCTGTGTTTAGTATGTTTGAGTGGACTACATACATATAATGTGGACCCATTTGTTATTTTTAATACATTTATTCTTATTATATGCATTTTCTTTGGCCATATGTCAGCAAGACATGCCAAAGACTAAAAATATTACAGTTAATTGGGTAATATTATTAGTTTAATAACTGGTTAATAAGATAAAAGTTCCCTTACTCTTCTCATCTTTGCTTCTGGAATTATTCCTGGATGCACAGATTTCAAGCTCAGTTCTCTAGCCCTCCTAGGGATTCTTTGAGCTGCCCAAGAATTTTTCTTTAACTTTTTAGAAAATGTCTTTTTCTAACTAAATTTGTCAGAGGCCATTTTTATTGTGCAAAACCTAGAATTCTGACTGAGAATCCCTGTGCTCCATGGATTGCAAAGGAGGTTTCATCACAGGGACATAGATGGACTTAGCAGCTGGGACTTAGTTGCCTCTTATCTGAACTTTGTTCCCTTAGGACAGAAGAAAGCATGTTGGGAGAGAATTGGAATAAATTGTGAATGTACTGCTAATAATACTTTGTACTTTTCTTGCAATTTTTGTTTCCCAGAGAGCTCAAAATGTTTTACAAACCCAGCATTTTGTCCTGTGGTTATTATTCCCAAGGATATTAGACTTGAGGAGAATATGTATTTCTAGAAATTGCCAAAGAATTGTTACATGTGAATAGAAGCTAAAGAAAACCTTGCTTCTGACCTATAGCTAAAAGAACATTCTTTTGCTAAGTTGATATATTAATAATTATGAGAGTGATATTTTAATATTTCATGTATGCATTGTAAAAGAAAAGAATATCTTGAATTAGTCTTTTAGTTATTTCAGCTAGTTGGACCTTTACCTGACAAACTAAAATAGTCTTATTTTTCCCTATGCTTATTTTAAAATTATTTATTTTACTATTCTAGACTGATAGTCATAATGATTTCTGTTTTTAATTCTTTCCAAAAATCCAGTTACACAACATAAAATGAAAATGGTCATGTATTTATATTTATATTTTTGGAGTTATATATAACTATTAATTAAATACAAATTGGAAAATTTCTTGAACTTGATGAATTTGAAAGAGATAACTAGAGCAGTAATTTAATTTTGGTATCCCGCTTCTATCATGATAGTTTTTAAATCCTCACATTTAATTCTGTTATCCTTCATGATGTGGCTATGTAAGAAATATATATTTTACCACATCCCTTATGCTCAGGGCTTGCTCCCTGTTCTTTTTTTGGGATCATATTTAGACGTTCTAGGGAACTATATATGGTGCCAATAGCAAACTGAAGTAGGCCACCCCTAAGTTTCCTATACCTTAAACATTGTATTATCTCTCCAGTTTTACTAAGAAATAATTGACCACCTCATTTCTATAGCAGGCAGTGTCTCTCATAAGCAAAAAACAAAAAACAAAAAAACAAACAAACAAAAAAAAAACAGAAAGAATAATACATTCGGCAGGGCTCCTACTTTGAATGCAACTAACCAGAGTTCTACGTTTGACACCATATATGGTCTCCTGAGCTCTGCTAAAAGTAACCTGAGCACAGAACCTTCTAAGAAGTGCTAGTGTGTGCAAAAAAAAAAAAAAAACATACATATGTGTATTTATATTGTTATTTATTACATACTTGACATCTACATATATATGGCAATCTCAAAATGAGTATTAGTGTAGAGCCTAAAATAATTCCTATACATTGCTAAGGGTGGCCACAAAACAAACAAAATCTAGAGAGAAGACAAAACTCTCAAGAAGAACTCTATTATATTATATTAAATCTCCCCTGTAATAATAATAAACTGCTATAAGTCCTTGACAACATTGTAGTAAGGAAGGTTTGTGTGAGCTAATAATATTAAAAACATTATATTTTTGGGGATAGATTATATAAAGATGCAATTGGCATCTAAATGGCAAGATCTGTCTCTCGATGTGTGTGTGTGTGTGTGTGTGTGTGTGTGTGTGTGTGTGTGTGTGTGTGAATCTCTTTTGTATCATATTATAAGAAGTTCACTTACAGAGTAACCACCTCTTCTGAGGAGCAGAAAGCAGAGGACTGAGAATCTAAACCCTGACAACAACAAAAAATTTGCCAAGCCTTGAGCTGAAGATTGTGCCAGGTAAAGACTTTTTTCCTTCAACCTTTTAGCCAGAACTGCAGAGAAAACTGCTTCTGAATTCATGACCCTAAGAAATTGTGTAAGATTATATGTTCTTAATTTATTATTCTAAATGTTACCGTCATTTGTCACTTAGCAACAAAGAGTTAATATTATTCCCAAAGAACTATTCATAAAAATATTATTGTAAAAGTTGTCTAGGTATACATATGGTTTGCACATGTTACATCAAAATGGAGATGCCAAATTGTCATTCTCCTCAATTATCAGTACATTCTTTCTGAATTTAATTTGTACATATGTTAAGCTCGTGGTAATATAAACAGAAATGAAAAAAAGGAAAAGGAGATTAACTTTAATCATTATTAAAACAAATTATTGTTATATAATAAATTTCCCATATACAGTATTTTCTGCCGTATTAAGATGACCCCCTAATTTTGCACTTAAAACATAGGTTTAGGCCTATATTCTCTGTATCAGACAGAACATTCCTGTGCTGCAACTGTATGTACCACAGTGAACCAATCACAACAAGCAAAGGTTCAAAGGTTATACTGTAATAGACTTCCTCTCTGACTCTGGCCAATCTGAGCAGGCTTTTGACAGTGTAGATTCGGGTGCAGAACATTCTCTAATTTGCATGCATCAATAGCCTGCTTGGATTGGCTGAGTTAGAGAGGCAGTCCGAGCAGCCTTGCAGTGATTGGTGCAGGATGAGTTGGAAAATTCGTTTTGTGGCAATATTCAGACAATATTCGTTTAGCAACATATTGAAACAGTGTTCGGGATATACATGGATTATAAGAAGACCCCCGATTTTTGGTTGACTTTTTTTTTGTTTCAAAAGTCGTCTTATATGCCGGAAAATACGGTATGCTATCTTTAAATCATTTTATATTTAAGTATCATCAACATAATTTTATTAAGCCCTTTAATCATGGGAAAAATCATTGAATATAAATTATCAAGTAGTATCTATTAAAATATTCTATTATCAATTTTTCTGACTTCCTAAAGAGATATATAAGCAACAGAAATTCCTTTATTAAATGAGTTTGTTGTCTGACAATTTCTACAAAGCATTTAAGAAGCAAATTATTTAGCTAATGTCATTGGGTTATAAACTAGATGGCATCAAGATTTTTCATAGGAAAATATTTATATTGACTGTTTTCTTTATGCAAATAATGTTTATTCACTTTAACTTTTTCTTCTAAATGACACAGTATATGTTTCTATCCTCAATTACACTTTTCCTCAAATATGTAAAGTGAATATTATTATATTATCCTGCCTATTGGTCCTGCTTAAATCTTAAGAAGTTTCACATAGTTTTGAAACCTAAAAAATATGGAAAGCATAATGAACAATGTCTGATTTCATCTAAATGATTTTAATGTGTATATAATTTCCTCTATGAATAATTTATAATATATAAAATATTATATTTATTAATATATTCATATATACATTGATATAAGATATCTATACATAAATCACCATTAATCATTTTATTGTCAAAAAGTAAAATGTTCAATTTTCTTTTTGAACTTTTTTTCTTGGGTTTGGATTATTTTCTTTGCTGTCCTAGGAATTAAACCCAAGGCCCTTTATGTTTTATTTTTAAAACATAAAATAAACATAAAATAATTCAAGCTTTGTTAATAAGGCCAGAGTGTGGTTCTTATATTGTTTCTGTGTTATGAAGACATTTGAAATCATATAAAGAATAGTAGAAAGTTGTCTACCTACTTATGAACTGAAGTATACTGTACTTTGACTATAGTGGAAGATTAAGTATTTAGAGTTATAAAGAAGTTAAAAGCTAAAAATAAGCAGGATGCCAGATGGAATAAAAACATTCTGGACCAAAGCAAAAGTACAACAGGTAGAATATTAGCCTTCCACATGGTCTCTTCGGGTTAATTCCTGTTACTCAAGATGGTCCACTGAGCCCGCCAAAACTTATCTCTGAGTGTAGAGTCAGGAATAAGCCCTGAGCACCACAAGGTTGCCCACAAACAAACAAGAGCAACAACACAAAGGACATTTTGCATATTACATGTATTATTTTGTATGAGGGTACCTATTTTTATGGCTTATCTGTGGTTCAAAAGCAAAACTTTGGTCATATAAAATATGTCAGGAGGAGGGTGGTCTGAAGTCTTCAAAATGCTACATAGCTAATTGAACTCTCTGTATTGGAGTGTCCAATTATTACTGATTCATACAATCTAGAACTGTAGCTTTGTGTTTTTTCCTAATTTAAAAGGACAATATATGACTCATTGACAGATAATGGAAGAATGTCCTCAGATGGCAGGAGTAAGAGGAACAAACATCTGGGAACTAAGTTGTAAAAAGTAATTTTTGCGTTAAGATGCAATGCCACTGTCTGTTTCCATCTGTACAGCTCTACTGCGAAATGTTTGCTTATTCTTGAAGTAGAGAAAACAAGTCTTCCTTTGTCACAGTAGAAATAACTGCTTAGACGGCTAGCACAGTTTCCTCAACCATGTAACAGAGGATTCATACATTTTTGTACAAGCTAAGTTGAATTACATAGCTTCATTATGTTGTTTCAACGCTTATCATTTATAGTATCTATATTTAGAAATATATGTATAAAAAAGAGAATTGGCAGAGAACCAAATTATAGTAGAAGTGTGACCATATTAAAATGTAGCTCGATTATAAATCAAGTGTTGACATTTATTTAAACTTAAATTAACATAGAGTACCAAATCGAATGTAGCTTGTTTTACTTGTTTGTTCTGGGAGGCTTCCCACACAGCCTGTGGCCCAGGCTCTATAGAACCAGATATTACACAGGACTGCTTCCTGGAAAGTTCAGGGTGGACTATGTTATTTAGGCACATGCTTAAAGCATACTTTAACTCAGGTGTTTTCTCCTGACACCACTCCATATATTTTCATTAAAAAATTGATATTTGGTTGCCATGTTTGTACTGGGTCAGCTCTATAGACTCATTATTTTCTTGAAAGAGATGCAAACCAATCTGTGAAAAATCATGGGTGCACCAGCCATGTAGCTGAAGCTGGCCAACTCAAGAAGAGAGGGTGGGCCAACCTCTGCCCTACCAAAGTCATGCCTACTGCATCTAAAACCCAAATTGCCACATTACCTATGGCCCTGCTTCACCACTCATCTATGATTCTCTGCAGAGATATCAATTTGACCAAACTCCAGGTATGCCATTTGGGGGGTTAATATCACCAGGTGTTTTATGGAGTGTGTGTGGGCACATTCTCACATTTTCCTACTTCTGGGAGACATGACTGCTGAGAACATTTTTCACAAAAGCCACAGAATTGGTAATAGTGCTCTGAAATCCTCAAAACACAACAATTTAGATTCCAAATGTATAGCTGAGAAAACTTAAAACAAATAAAATAACAAAATGGTTAACTAGCAATAAAAGCTTACTAAACCTTCTGCCAATGTCTTAATGACATCATTGGAGATATAATGATGTCACAAATTTGCTTGTCACTATAATTTTTTAAATATTATTGTCTTCCTTTTCTATTTTTATTTCTATAAGTTTTTAATAATTTTTCTCTTATCTGGAAAATATATATTCCAGTCAACTATTTAAACTACTTGATACATTTCTTCAAATAAAGTAAATAAAATTTTTGATGTTTATTTTCTTAAGCTGTAAACTCTATTTTCCTAGGCTTTTGGTGGGGTTGGGCCACACCTAGTGATGCTCAGGAGTTACTCTTGGCTCTGTGCTCCGAAATCGCTCCTGGCTTGGAAGACCATATGGGATGCCTGGGGATTGAACCATGGTCTGTCCTAGGTCATCCACATGCCAGACAAACGCCATACCACTGCGCCACCACTCTGGCCCCTATTTTCCTGTTTTATAATGAACTTCAATATAGAAAAATATCTGTGCTTTTAATTAGTAAAGTTGTTTCCATTTTTAAAGTTTTATTTTACAACTCCTTTAATCTAAAACTATCTAAGGACTATCTACGTTCCTTATCACATTATATTATTTATATTCATTCAAGGAACTTTTCTATTTTTTTTTTTTTTGTTGTTTGGCAGTGTAATTTATGGGCCAAATGCTACCATTCTTGAGTTTACTCCTGGTTCTGCTCTCAGGGATCACTCCTCACAGAGCTCAGGATACCATATGTGATATCCAATACCAAATGCATGTCGGCATTTGCAAGGGAAGTATCTTACGCTTGTATTATCACTCTGCTGCCTCTTTCAAGGCTCATCTACCATTAATTAGACAGAAAGTAATTATATGTCTCTGGTACAGGTTACTTCAATAAAATGTCAATATTTTTATTATTTTTTCTAGAATTACTCTTTTGCTGTTGTAGTTGCCACTGTATTTGCATATTAATACTAGTTTGTGTGTTTATGGCCTAATTTTCTTAAATTACACAGAAATCATAAAATCTTAATTTTTATAGTGTTTTTATGATGCCAACTTACCTCTCATTTCAATAAAGATGGTTCTACTAGCATTCTTAAAAAACAAGCATCTGCATTTTCCCAACATAGTTCCCTTAATTTACACTAAGAAACAGGTAAATTTAAAATAAATTATGCTCCAGTTACTGTCTTATTGCTCCAGGTACTGAAATTAATTATGTATGCAATGGTTTGCAGAAAACATCTTACTAAAGGGAGAAAATACTAATATGAAAATAACTAAAGAATGATTTGATCTGTCTCATCACAAAACAATCCATTGATTAGAAGATTATCTTTTTTTGGAAAGTCAAAAGAAAAACACAAAAGAAAAAAATGCTTGAACTTGACCTCAAAGAATTTTCCCAAATAATTAAAATGTGTGTGTGTGTGTATATATATATATATATATATATATATATATATATAAACACATAATTTTTAAAATGTACTAAATGCTCAGAATTTAAGTGTTCATGATAATTCAGTTTCTAGAATGTACATATAAAATGAATGTAGTGATTAAAAGAATAAATGTGGGGGCCTGGAGAGATTGCACAGTGGTGTTTGCCTTGCAAGCAGCGGATCCAGGACCAAAGGTGGTTGGTTCGAATTCCGGTGTCCCATATGGTCCCCGTGCCTGCCAGGAGCTATTTCTGAGCAGACAGCCAGGAGTAACCCCTGAGCAATGCCGGGTGTGGCCCAAAAACCAAACAAACAAAAAAAAAAGAATAAATGTGATAATTAAGATGTATTCTTGTTGAATTACAAGGAGTCTAAATATATCTCAAGTTTAGAAATTATCCTCCAGATGATATTAAATTGCACAAGTTTTTAAATGTTTTCATATTTTTCAAGTATGAATAAAATTTAGAAATTCTTTGAAAGAAAAGAGTTCATATAAACTTCAGAAGTCTTGGTATAGGAGTTGGAAACACTATAATATTAATAACATACTGTATATTTATTATAACACATTGCATATTATTATATATATTAAAACATGGTATAATGAGTTAATTATAAACTAAATGGTTGCAGAAAAATATAAAAAGGTATTATACAAAAATTAACATATGCCACTATACGTTAAAATCACAAAGATCTGTAAACAATTAAACAGGATATTTTTTAAATATATATATTTTATTTAAACACCTAATTACATACGTGATTGTGTTTAGGTTTCAGTCATGTAAAGAACACCACCCATCACCAGTGCAACATTCCCATCTCCAATGTCCCAAATCTCCCTCCTTCCCTACCCCTACCTGTTCTCTAGACAGGCTTTCTATTTCCCTCATGCATTCTCATTGTTAGGATAGTTCATAAAGTAGTTATTTCTCTAATTTAACTCATCCCTGTTTGTGATGAGCTTCATGAGGTAAGCTGTAATTTCCAGCCCTCCTCTCTTTTGTGTCTGAAAATTATTATTGCAAGAATGTCTTTCATTTTTCTTAAAACCCATAGATGAGTGAGACCATTCTGCATTTTTCTCTTTCTCTCTGACTTATTTCACTCAGCATAATAGATTCCGTGTACATCCATGTATAGGAAAATTTCATGACTTCATCTCTCCTGACAGCTGCATAATATTTCATTGTGTATATGTACCACTGTTTCTTTAGCCATTCATATGTTAAGGGTATCTTGGTTGTTTCCAGAGTCTTACTATGGTAAATAGTGCTGCAATGAATATAGGTGTAAGGAAGGGATTTTTGTATTGTATTTTTGTGTTCCTAGGGTATATTCCTAGGAGTGGTATAGCTGCGTCGTATGGGAGCTCGATTTCCAGTTTTTGGAGAAATCTCCATATTGCTTTCCATAAAGGTTGAACTAGACGGTATTCCCACCAGCATGGATAAGAGTTCCTTTCTCTCCACATCCCTGCCAACACTGCTTGTTTTCATTCTTTGTGATGTGTGCTAATCTCTGGGGTATGAGGTGGTACCTTATAGTTGTTTTGATTTGCATCTCCTTGATGATTAGTGATGTGGATCATTTTTTCATGTGTCTTTTGGCCATTTGTATTTCTTCTTCGTCAAAGTATCTGTCCTTTTCTTCTCCCCATTTTGTGATGGGATTAGATGTTTTGTTTTTTTCTCTTGTAAAGTTCTGTCAGTGCCTTGTATATATTGGAGATTAGTCCCTTATCTGATGGTTATTGGGTAAATAGTTTCTCCCACTCAGTGGGGGGCTCTTGTATCCTGGGCACTATTTCCTTTGAGGTGCAGAAGCTTTTCAGTTTAATATATTCCCATCTGTTAATCTCTGCTTTCACTTGTTTGGAGAGTGCAGTTTCCTCCTTGCAGATGCCTGTAGTCTCAATGCCCTGGAGTGTTTTGCCTACGTGTTGTTCTATATACCTTATGGTTTCAGGTCTGATATCGAGGTCTTTAATCCATTTGGATTTTACCTTTGTACATGATGTTAACTGGGGGTCTAAGTTTAATTTTTTGCAAGTGGTTAGCCAGTGTGCCAACATCATTTGTTGAAGAGGCTTTCTGTGCTCCATTTAGGATTTCTTGCTCCTTTATCAAAAATTAGGTGATTGTATGTTTGGGGAACATTCTCTGAGTATTCAAGCCTATTCCATTGATCTGAGGTCCTGTCCTTATTCCAATACCATGCTGTTTTGATAACTATTGCTTTGTAGTAAAGTTTAAAGTTGGGGAAAGTAATTCCTCCCATATTCATTTTCTCAATGATTGCTTTAGCTATTCTAGGGTGTTTATTGTTCCAAAGAATTTCAAACGTGCCTGATCCACTTCTTTGAAGAATGTCATGGATATCTTTAGAGGGATCGCATTAAATCTAAACAAGCTATTTTTAAAAAATATATAAAAATAATGGGTATGTGTATTTCTCTTTTCAAATAATTTCAGTGAATTTTGGCCAATAAAAATCTTTAATTATTTAGTTCTATAAAGTTATAACATGCTTGGGATATCAACTTTTTTCACATAAAGGTCTTTATCAAAATTAAAATTTCTTGTCTTTTTTAAATATTTTATTTAAGCTTGTCAAGCTCATGCTCTTCTCTGATCATGTATCAATTTCTCCTCTCTTTCTCTTTTTCTTTCTCTGTGTCTTTCTTACCTTTTCTCCCCCTCTGTAAAAAACTGTGTTCTCCTTAACACATATTCCTTTCTCTTTTTTTCTTGTCACACATCTTTCTAAGTTCATTTAGTAAAAAACTACCGTAGTTTGGGGACAGAACAATCATACAGTGAGCAGCAAGGCATGTGCCTCACATGTGGCCAACCTCAGTTCATAATCTAGAACTCTATATGGTACCCCAAAACCACATAGAGTAATTCCTGGATACATTGTCAGGAGTAAGCCCTCAGCACTGACCAGTGTGGTTCAAAAACAAAAATAAACAAAAATCCCGTTTTAAAAAGTGAAAGTAAAATTTAATACAAATGATGTTGATATGCTGCATTGCATTCTATCATAAAGTCAAGTTAAAATATCATAGTGGTATTTTTATAAACTAGAAATTAGTTTCAATTAAATTTTCTACTTACTGTACCTGAAATGTTCATTTTTTATACTTTCATTCTTAGGGTAAAAACATCTTAACTCCGATTTTGTTGTTGTTGTTCTAGTCATTGCCAGAAGCTATGCTTATTTTATATCCTTTCTACTCTTAAAAGATGATATCTTAGCAGGGAGGATTTTTGTGATTACTAGCAAGGTAATTAGCTATAAAACTGTTTACTCTATATGATTGTATCTGAATTTTTAAGACCAATAGCTTCATATCTTTTTTATGAGAGGCAGCTAATACTTTGGGGGGAAATATAATTATACTCTTACATATTCATTACTAAACAATTAATTCTGTCATCACTCAATATTTATTGATAAATGTGACTCTACTAATAGATAAGGGTATTGTCTTTAACTGTGGCTATAAGAAAAAACAAGTTTTCCTTTCAAGGGAACAATTATATGAATACATAAAAGTCTAATATGATAAAAGTGATAAATAAATTTCTCAATGTGCTCAATAGCAAAGGAGGACATCAGTCTGTAAGTAGAGTGACATGCAATCAAATTCATATTGTGAAAATAGCACTGGTGATTTCTATTTTCTTCCAAAATAGCCTACATTTTAAATTCTCTTTAGTTTTCAATACAATTATTTTCTTTCAATTCCCAGCAAGGTACTTTATCTATAAAGGAAATAGGAGCCATAATAATTAGAAAATATGACTATTTGTTACAAAGATCTAGAAGAAGGGTAGCATAGCAAAGTGGAAAAGTCATGCTGGAGCATATATAGCATTATTATTGTTTCTGTCATCTCTAAAATGAAATACAGACAATGACAATATTTTGTACTTTTGACCATCCTGAAAAAGGAAAGGGGTGAGAAAAATCCTTGTAATAGAAGTGATCTTTCTCATGGTAAATGAGTCTTTGTCATTAACTATTGCTGATATATACTATCTCTGTATGACATTGAACATTTACTTCAAAGTAAACTTTGAAGATAGTGTGTCAAAATGAAAGTAATTGTTATTAGAAATGCAATCAGCATGTCTATAATTTCACACCAAAAAGGTTCACATTTTTCTAAATAATGATGAATGATGTCTATTATTAATACTTCAAGTAAATATATATGAAACAATTATTGTGAAATAAATATTATTATTTTAATATACTATTTAATTTTATATTATTGTTATGAAACAACATATTATGAAGCAATATGTTTTACATGTAAAAATAAATTTGTCAGATACTATTTGAATTGTATGAATTGTCCCTGAGCAGGCACAAAATAATTTTTTTTGTTTTGTTTTTTTTGGTCACATTCAGTGAAGCTCAGGGGTTACTCCTGGCTATGAGCTCAGAAATTGCTCTGGCTGGGGGGAGCCATTTGGGACTACTGGGATGAGATTGGGGGTGGGGGAAATCTAACCTAGGTCTGTCTGAAGCTAGCATGCAGTAGACGCCTTACCACTTCTGCCACCGCTCCTGCAAAAGGCTCAAAATAGTTCTTATGATAAAAATGCAGGGGCGGAAGTGAGAGTACAGCAGGTAGGGTTTGCTTTATATTCAGCCAACATGAGTGTAAAATTCAATCCCTGTCTTCCTCAGCAGAGAGCAAGATGGGTACAGATAGGTTGGCACCCGGAAACATAAACGTAAAATGAGCATTAGAATTAAAGTTTAATAAAAAGGCTGAATAATTTTGCTCTTAGTTTTGATTAAACTTTTCTCAATACATCAATTCAAAAAATTCAGATTTTATTTTATGACACTCCAAAATGAGCACTCCATTTTGATTCTGTATTTAACTAGGAAAGAAATGTTTACTGAAATTTGAACTAAAACTGGAGAAAAACTAATTTCTATAAACAGCTCTATTTCCATAGAGGAAAATGTCTGAAAACATGTTTAGAATTTGTTACTTACTTTAAAGAACTTGACTTAAGATGTGATAAGGTATAGGCATAGTTTTATCTGCTGTATATAGTTTACAATTATTTGTGCCAAAATATTTTCACAAATTGTTATATATTTTGTCAGATAACCAGACTAACCAGATAACCAGATAACTGCATATTTAGCATACATCAAGCCTTAAATATGATCCTAGACACAGTATGGTCTCTAGAGCACTGCTGCCTTTATAAACAAAAAAGAAAAAACGTGAATTTTTATTACCTTTGTTTTTTGTTTTCAAGAAAATTTCAAGTCAGGATCCTGAGAAGTGATGAAAAAATAGAAATGCAGAAGACAACAGAATGTATACAGTTAAAGTTTGAGCCATAGAGAGGAACAATGAGTTAGAGTGAAGGTAAAAAAAGAAAATACTTTTATTTTATTGTCATGCTTATTAACAAACAAGCCAATGTCTCTTCAGTGTTCAACCAAGAACAAAGATTGACAATTTCATTCTTTTTTTGTTTTCTCTCAGATAATCTCATTTGTTTTGTTTTTGTTTTTGATTTTGGGGGCCATAGCCAGTGGCGCTTGGGTTACTCCTGGCTCTGTGCTCAGAAATCACTCCTGGCAGGTTCAAGGAACCATATGGCACCCTACTCAGCTGCTTGCAAGGCAAACGTCCTACCCTCTATGCTATTATTTCAGCCCTAGATAATCCAGATTTTTTATTATGTGATGAGTGACCTAAGTTTCTCTTCTATAGCATCTTGTTCCAAGCCACCAACTATTATATTAATCAAACTCTATGGCAATGTTTGTCACCTATCTGCATTGTTTTTAACCTATTAGGACTCTGTTTTAGGCTGTCAGAAACACTTTGATTAAAGTAATTGACATAAATTTAATAATAATTTTGATTATATGCTTTCATATTTAATATTCAAAAATGTGTCTATTGAATTCATCAGCAGAACAGGAAGCAGCTTTATGATATTTTTCAAATAACACCCATGGTATGAACCACTATTCCATTATCACCCATAAATCATGTCTACAATTAGAAAATTAATGGGGCCGGCGAGGTGGCGCTAGAGGTAAGGTGTCTGCCTTGCAAGCGCTAGCCAAGGAAAGGACCTCGGTTCGATCCCCCGGCGTCCCATATGGTCCCCCCAAGCCAGGGGCAATTTCTGAGCGCTTAGCTAGGAGTAACCCCTGAGCATCAAACGGGTGTGGCCCAAAAAAAAAAAAAGAAAATTAAAATTATAAAGCATCTTACTGATATATGGAAGAAATAATAGCATAAGAAAAAATTGAATTATTATGGAACTGTTAATAACAATAATAATAGGAGCATATATAATTTTTTTCCTGGTTTTTGGGCCACACTGGGTGGCGCTAAGGGGTTTCTCCTGGCTATACACTCAGAAGTCGCTCCAGGCTTGGGGGACCGTATGGGACGCCGGGGATTCGAACCACGGTCAGTTCTAGCGCTGGCAAGGCGGACACCTTACCTCTAGCGCCACCATGCCTGCCCCAATTTTTTTGTTTGTTTTTTGGGGGGCGGTGCTCAGGTGTTACTCCTGGCTATCTGCTCAGAAATAGCTCCTGTAGGTATGGGGGACCATATGGGACGCCGGGATTCTAACCAACCACCTTAGGTCCTGGGTCAGCTACTTGCAAGGCAAACACCGCTGTGCTATCTCTCCGGCCCCATGGAGCATGTATAATTCAAATAGGGAATTTCAGCAGAAATAAAATATCAAGAATAAAATTTTAAAATATCTAAAAGAAGGAAAAGATAATTATCTGTTATTACATCTGAAGAAAGATAAAACAATAATCAATATTTCCTTTAGATTTATTAATTATTGACATTTTAGATAATAGAAATAAGCAAAACTCACAGAAGTGACTGTTAAGTAAATTATGAAGAAATGACAAAAACTCAAGTGAAAAATGAGAAATGCACATATTACATAAAAAATATGACAAAGATCAAATAGTTTAGTATAAAATTGGTGAAAAGGACACCAAAATTAAAGGATGGGTCATAATGAGATAAGAGTGTTATAATGAACAGTAAGAATGACACATCACAAAATTTCATATACAGTTTTACTTTAAACATTAGTTATCTCTGCATTTAGTAATTTATTTTTATTGAAATAGTATTCAAATCTCTTGCTTATATGTTTTGTGTGGGTCACAGATAACTCTGTCAAGTGTTTAGCTTCAGCTTTGTGCTTAGGATGTATTCCTGGTGTTGTTGAGACTACATGTACTGCTGGGATTTGAACCTGTGTGTCAGACAAGCACCGAAATCCCTGAACTATCTTTCCTGCTCAATATTCCAACTTATAAATGTCAATAGGAATAATGTGTTTTTCTTGTTTGCCCATTCTTGACTTAATGAGGTAATTGTATAAAGCTTGCGTTTGGAATGAGCTAAACACACAAAAATGCATTTCAATTAGCGCCTACTTCTACTGGCGCTGATGTTAATGATTAAAGGAAGCAATTTTGATACATCAATTTGTCACATTTTTCCCTGTTCTCTTAAATTATGGTTGACTTGATGGATTTTACTCTGGATATATTTGCTATTTAGCAATAAAGCTTTAAAAACTACACATCAAGAAAGTACTTTTAATGTTTTGTGTTCTCACAAAAGACATATGGAATATGTAATTAGGTTTTTCAACATATCAAGGAAGAATAAAATAAAATCTAAAAGAATTTATCTTTTGATAGCTATGGTACATATGCTCATTTTCCTCTCCAATTCTATATTTTAGGCACGGAGTGAAGGGTCATTAATAGTAGTATACAAAGGTCGATTTAAAAGTATTTCCTTGGGATACTTGCAATAAATATGTATTGTGAGTATGTATTTAGACGCTTTGGTCTAAAAAAAAATGTTGTTAAATTGGTTATTATAGTAAAACTTCTTAGTTGAAATACTTAAGAACAAATCCACAGAATTTTATGCTTAAACTAAAAATAATAAGTACATTTTCAAGTGATGGGATCTCTGGAAAATAAGTCAATAATCCTTTATTTTTCTGAAATAAATGTTATAGTAAATAGTCATGTTCTCTATAAAGCACTGAACAACTTTAAGTTAGGAATTATTTGGAGAATTCTTTTAAGAGAATGAAAATAAATGTAGACTTAATAAACAGTATTTATCTTTTATGAAATAATATTAACTGAAAAATATCCCAACTGGTTTGGAAAAAAGTGAAACAGTAAGTATAAATGTGCTTACTTTTTACTAGTTCTATCTTTTACTTGTGTTATCCATAAACAATAGCAATGTTTAAATTTTTATTTGGGCCCCTTGAATTTCTATAGATTTCTTTTGATTCTGGTCTATCAGCTAATGACTTTCTATCAGTATAAATGTGCACATTCATTTTTGTTGTTTTATAAAAATGCAGTTACTATTCATTTGGAGGCTTAGGATGGTAGACTGAAATGGTCCCTACAGACTTCAAATAATCAGAGTTTAATTCCAGGATTACTTATCTCTGTCACACACATAGCTCCACAGACTAGTGCTCAAGGGGGAAAGATAGAAACAATATTACATAACATATAGTTTTCTTATGAAAAAATTAATTTACAATCTCATGACATTAATGACTTTCATCTCATTCCTGAACCATGCCATGAATTTCTGGCATTTAAACTTTCAACTTTACATTTAACTTATTTACTTTTTTGTTTCTTTGTTTTTTGGGCCACTCCCAATGATGTTTATGGATTACTCCATACTTTAAACTCAGAAATTCCTCCTGGAGATACTTGGGGACCAGATCGGATGCCAAGGATTTAACCTGGGCCATCTGTGTGCCAGGCAAGGGTCGTTCCCACTAAACTATTTATTCACATTCACCTATATACTTTTTACTTAGAAATATCTTTTTTGATGCCTGGTTAAGATAATCCCTTCTCTTTTTATTTTACATCTCAATTAAATATGTTGAACATATTCATAAGTTAAGTTAAAAGCAGATACTACCATGGCATTAACAATATCTGTCAGAATTTCAAAAAATGATCATTGTTCTATAACCTTTAGTTGACTTAAATAAGAAACACCAGATGAAAACCATGGGTATCTCATACATGATATATCTCTATATATGGTAGATTCTAATTAATTAATTTTTATTGAGTGATATAACTTATCCATATAATATCTACATTTATTTTATTTATTTTTATTTTTATTATCATTTCTACTAAAAGACTGCTGCACTACCTGTCTATAATCTCACAGCTATTGACAGGTATAGTTTGCATTGTAATCCCAAAGCCCACCATCTTTTGCCATAAATCTTAACTAACATAGAAATAGTTTGAAAATTATTTCACCAAAATATTTAAAAACAGGGACTGTATAGGTAGCACAGCTGATAGGGCATTTGCCTTGTGCCACCTGACCTGGGTTCAAGCTCTAGCATCCATATAACAACCCATTCAGCCAGGAGTGATTTTTGAGCTCAAGTCAATAGTAACCCCTAAGTGCCATTCATTGTGTGTGGCCCAAAAGGCAATATTAAAAGTAGAAGGTGGGAAAATATTTAATATTTTAAAAATAAAATTTATATTGGGGCCAGCATTTTTGTAAATAATAATCTAATTTTATGGGAAATGTAAATGTTGTTAAACATAGATCCTTGCCACTTTTTAAAACTGCATTAATTTTATTGTCTATTTGAATAATTCATAATCCAGTAGAAAAACTAACAGTGTAAGATTTAGTTGTCTGATCTCTATGTAGTTTATTAAATTTTAATTGTTTGATTTCTGTTACTCATTAAGGAGGTAAAAATTTTAATATATTAAATCTTTATTTAAGCAACATGATTACAAGCATCATTGTAGCTTGGTTTCAGTCCTAAACAGAACACCCCCATCACCAGTGCAGCATCCCCACCACCAATGCACCCCTCCCTCCTTACCAACCCTTGCCAGTAGACAGGCATTCTACTTCTCTCACTCACTAAGTTTGTCATGATAGTTGTTAGTGTAGTTATTTCCCTAACTGCACCACTATTCTTTGTGGTGAACTTCATATAGTGTGCTGGTCCTTCTGGCCCTCATTTCTATTGTCTTTGGGGATTATTATAATAATGTCCTTAATTTTTCTTAAACACATAGATCAGTAAGATTATTCTGTATATCTCTCCCTCTGACTTATTTCACTCTGCATAATAGATTTCATGTGCATCTACCAATAGGAAAATTTCATGACTTCATCTCTCCTGATGACTGCATAATATTCCATTGTGTGTATGTACCACAGTTAGCATATGTTATTATCAAAGTGAAATTGATACTGTTTCTAGCATGGTATTTGAATAAAGACAGGCCCTCAGATCAGTGGAATAGGCTTGAATACTCAGAGAATGTTCTCCAGACATACAATCACCTAATTTTTGATAAAGGAGCAAGAAATTCTAAATGGAGCAAAGAAAGCCTCTTCAACAAGTGGTGTTGACACAACTGGCTAGCCACTTGCAAGAAATTGAACTTAGACCCCCAAGTAACATCATGTACAGAGGTTAAATCCAAATAAATGGATGAAAGACCTTGATATCAGACCCAAAACCATAAGATATATAGAACAACACGTAGGTAAAACACTCCAGGACATTGAGACTACAGGCATCTTCAAAGAGGAAACTGCACTCTCCAAGCAAGTGAAAGCAGAGATTAACAGATGGGAATATATTAAACTGAGAAGCTTCTGCACCTCAAAAGAAATAGCGCCCAGGATACAAGACCCCCCCCCCACTGAGTGGGAGAAACTGTTTACCCAATACCATCAGACAAGGGGCTAATCTCTAAAATATACAAGGCACTGACAGAAATTTACAAGAAAAAATCATCTAATCCCATTTAAAAAAATGGGGAGAAGAAATGGACAGACACTTTGACAAAGAAGAAATTCAAATGGCCAAAAGACACATGAAACAATGCTCCACATCACTGATCATCAGAGAGATGCAAACCAAAACAACTATGAGGTACCACCTCACACCACAGAGATTGGCACACATCACAAAGAATGAGAACAAGCAGTGTTGGCGGGGATGTGGAAAGGAACTCTTATCCACTGCTGGTGGGAATGACATCTAGTTCAACCTTTATAGAAAGCAATATGGGGGCTCCGAGAGATAGCACAGCGGTGTTTGCCTTGCAAACAGCCGATCCAGGACCAAAGGTGGTTGGTTCCAATCCCGGTGTCTTATATGGTCCCCCGTGCCTGCCAGGAGCTATTTCTGAGCAGACAGCCAGGAGTAACCCCTGAGCACCGCTGGGTGTGGCCCAAAAACAAAACAAAAAAAAAAAAAAACAAAAAAAAAAAAGAAAGAAAGAAAAAAAAGGAAAGCAATATGGATATTCCTCAAAAACTGGAAATTGAGCTCCCATACGACCCAGCTATATCACTCATAGGAATATACCCTAGGAACACAAAAATACAATCCAAAAATCCCTTCCTTACACCTATATTCATTGCAGCACTATTTACCATAGCAAGACTCTGGAAACAGCCAAGGTACCCTTCAACAGATGAATGGCTAAAGAAACAGTGGTACATATACACAATGGAATATTATGCAGCCGTCAGGAGAGATGAAGTCATGAAATTTTCCTATACATGGATGTACATGGAATCTATTATGCTGAGTAAAATAAGTCAGAGAGAGAGAAAGATGCAGAATTATCTCACTCATTTATGGGTTTTAAGAAAAATGAAAGACATTCTTGGAATAATAATTTTCAGACACAAAAGAGGAGGGCTGGAAGTTACAGCTCACCTCATGAAGCTCATCACAAACAGGGATGAGTTTAGTTAGAGAAATAACCACGTTTTGAACTATCCTAATAATGAGAATGTACAAGGGAAATAGAAAGCCTGTCTAGAGTACAGGCAAGGGTTGGGTGGGGAGGAGGGAGATTTTGGACATTGGTGATGGGAATGTTGCACTGGTGATGGGTGGTGTTCTTTACATGACTGAAACCCAAACACAATTATGTATGTAATAAAGTTGTTTAAATAAAATATATGAAAAAAGTATACATCCAAATCTATAATGCTTGGTGGCATTATAAGTTGCAATTTGGTCATGGAAATAAAATTTTTACATTAAATTTATAATTGTTGGCATATCTCTGCTGCCTACATCACAACCTGGGATATGAATTTTTCTCTCTTTAGATTAACTCTTCCTGCATTTTTACAAAGAACTATTTTTTGTTTCTTATTGGTATTTTCAAATTACATTTTTTTTATTTTTAATATTTTAATTTTTACTTGATAAAAAAGAAATTGATACTGTTTCTAAATAAATGCTATTTCAGAAAAGAATAATAGTTCATGAAAAGCACACTCACCAATACTTTCTCTTCACTGAAAAAACTTTAGCCATCTCAAATTTTAAATTATAAACTATACATTAATCTCTGATTTACATTTATGTAATAATATTTTCAGAAGAAACAAAACGTTCTTTAGAGGAAAGTAATAGCATTCTCAAAAATGCAAAAGCTTTGTTTTTATTGACGAATAACATGTTAATTCTATGAAACCTAGTCAGCCTATATTTAACTATGAAACATTGTTTTTTTTTAACAAGAATAGTAAAGAAAAGCAATTCTAGTAAAGTAGGTAATAATTATTACTATTCTAGATCTTGATGTAAAAAACTACTCCAGAAATTACAAGATTAAAAGAGCTAGATCTGTTGTTTAAAGAATTGTCTTCACAAATTATTGTGTACAGGTTAACACAAATGTTAAAACTATCTTTAGTCTGACCTTAATGTTATCAAATGTTGACTATGTCACTATTAAATGCTTAATTTTAAGTAAAAATATTTTTAAAGCCCTCCAGAAAGATCCTGGTCCAATTTCATAGAATACAGCAATTGAAATGAGAATGTTTCCTTCTTTTCACCAAATTTATAAAAGGGACAATAAAAGAATAAATACAAAATAACTTAGGGAAAGGATTCCAAGCAGTGCTGAGGTTCCCTCAGGGCCAGTGCTGGTGACACTCAGCCATCCAGGATTGATGATCCAGTGCTTGGGCCCACGGGTACATGCTGCTT
The DNA here is from genome assembly GCF_024139225.1 of Suncus etruscus. Taxonomy (NCBI): domain Eukaryota; kingdom Metazoa; phylum Chordata; class Mammalia; order Eulipotyphla; family Soricidae; genus Suncus; species Suncus etruscus. Next base: position 126,963,788 of record NC_064852.1, read on the forward strand.
CCATTAATGCTGGGTGACCTTCATAGTAAGCCAGGAGGAGACAACCTTTTTAGTTTCCCTGGCCCCAAAGTAATATCTATATAGACATAGCTTTTATAAATAGTCCTTATGATTCTTGTATCCAGTTCCTTAAATTCAATAATCATTCCTTTTTTAAATGAAATAATTACTCAAGCCCAAATAATTTTCATTCTAGATTTCAGTGTCAGTATATTTAAAAGTTCAATAATTTACAATATATTTTCTTGTGAAATACTAGTGAAGAAGTAAGATAAGAAGTATTTAATAGCAAACATAATATATAAACATAAAAACATAAACAAAGCCAAGTAAGTCAGAGGTCTTATACAAGGAATTAAGCAGAAATAGGCATTCACCACCATGTCAAGACATTTTCTTAAGGCATGAAAGAGAAAATAGCAAAACACCAGGGAAATGCAGTATATCAGGTGTTCTGTTCTAATTGCAAGGCTTTCAGAAGAACACCAAAAGAGCAAAGTATGAAATACATCAACAATGTTATAGAAGTCAGATCTCAGCAATTTACCTTTTAAGAGGAAAAAGAGAGAGAAATACCATGTATAAAAGTGTAAAAGGTAAACACTCAAAAAAAAATAAACCTCCTGCTTTTATCTATGGATCTGCCAATATCATGAAAGTAGAGTCAAAGGCTTGGAACTTATTTACCTACTAGACATCACTTCAGTGTAGTACATTAAGAGTATGAAAAACAACAAGCACAGTGCAGAGTATGCATAGCTGTCAAGCCTAGTCATGGGAAGCTAAAAGCCATTAATTTAGAATAGAAGGTTCAAGTCTCTGATCACGACTATAAGACTCATCAACTGAAAGAAATGCAGAGAATTAAGAGAGAGAGAGAGAGAGAGAGAGACAGAGACAGAGACAGAGACAGAGAGAGACAGAGACAGAGACAGAGAGTGACAGAGAAAGACAGAAAGAGACACACAGAGAGAAGTGAGAGAGAAGAGAAGAGAGGAGTGTATGTTCAGGGTAGAATGAGAACAATAATGTAGACCTCAAAGGAAACATTAAGTTGAATCATTAGCCAGGAGGAATCTGAGAAGCTGCATATTTATTGATTTTTAAACAAATTATGGCTTATCTCTCAAAGGAAAGGAGTCCATACTTTGTACTCCATTGGGCATCACAAAAAGGAAATGAATTTAAATTGAACTATGAGATATTTAAGTTAGCCATAAAGAGATAATTCAGGTAGAGAGAAATAGTGATTTAAAAAAAATTAACTTTCTCTGGAGGTCATTAATTGAGTTAAGCCTAATGTGGTCTCTAATTCTCTGTTCTATCAAGTTTCCTTCAGTGCCGCTCTATTAGTGTTCTTGTTATTTTGACATGATAACAAATTATATTTTATTACAATGAGAACTATTTCTTTTATTTAATGTCTAATTTTTTCAAAATGTCTGAGTAAAAAAACAAAATTAAAGTGTTGGTACCAGCTAATATTTTTTTGTTTTTTCTTTAGCTATAGCGACATGCTATAGAATATTCTTATCATATTGATTTTAACTTTTAAAAAACCTTTGAACAGATAAATTTCAGAAAGCTTGAAAATGATAGAAAACAATAAAATTAAATTTAAAATAAAAAAATTTGTGAGAGTCAGGCCCTGCATGTTGTTGAGTATGTTTCACTGTCTCATGAATCATGAGATCTCATGTGCACTACCAGGATTGATCACTGGTCATGGAACTTGGAGTAAGTCCTGGCACCAAAATGTGTAGCCCCAAGACTAAAATTAAATAAGTAAATAATATTCCAAGTGTTTAGTCAGTTGACATTATGTAGAGTGTAACAATATAATTCTTCTAGCCATCAACCCTCCAGCATTAGGGATGTCTCATTGCAGTATCTTCTCTCCCCAAAATAGTAAACCTTGTGCTTATTGTTACTAATCAACAATATTATTCCTAGCAAACCAAGGCACTAAGATATCTGGGCATAGTTAAATAAAGTATATTGAAACTTAAAGAACATGTACTTTTGCAGGTAGGGGACTGAGAATAACTTTTTTATGCTCAATAATTTTAAACTCCATTTGGGCAATCTTTGTTGTCTGTTTTTATGAATATTAGCATAAAAATCAGACTGTTCAACCATTTTTATAAACTTGCCAACACAAAAACTTCCACTTTCAACATCTCGAATCACATTTTTCCTCATTTAATAATCACACATTATTCAAAATTTGGAATATTTAAAGTCAAAATGAATTAGATTCTTTCAAAATCAAGTTTCAATTTTAACATATTATATTTAATATAAAATATAGATTAAAATACTGAAACTAATAGAATTAATGTTAACCTTTAAACTAATTCCTTGTCAAGAATATTTTGCCAAATTATGAATATCTATAGATCCACCATCTAATATGATAGCCACCAGGCATGTGTGCTATTTAAACTTAAATGAACTAAAATTAAATAACATTAAAAGCCTAATTATATTATCAACCTGACCATACTTCTATTGCTTCATAGAAACATATGGTTAGTGATTGCAATATTATAAGTTAGTGGTACCCTGAAATTAGCTTTACTCTGTATCAGAAATGGTCAGTTTATGTCATGTTAATGTTTTCCTTTGAGTGGTTAGATTATTTCATATCATTTCTTTTTTTTTTTTTGGCCAGGTTTCTATTTTTATATGTGTCAAGATAAAATATAATTGCCAATTATTTTTATTGCAAAAATTTTATTGATACAAAATTAATTTGCAAAAATTTGTTAGTTATGCAATATATAATTTTATACCTAGATATGTGACATTATGATCTTCTACCTAAGGTTGAGATCCCATCTACTGCCATATAATGATGACCATACCTTATGTTTTCACTCTTTCATTCTGTCCCTTAGGTCTAAACCATTTCATTCACATACTTTGCAATGTTGTAATACTATACAATGTCCTCTTAGGGAATTTTTTTTGTTTTCTTTGGTTGGGGCCACACCCAGTGACATTCAAGGTTTACTTCTGGCTATGCTCTCAGAAAACACTCCTGGCTTGGGGGATCACAAGGGACGCCAGGGGATAAAACTGTGGTCAGTTTAGGTTAGAGCGCTCAAGACACATGCTTTACCACTTGCGCCACTGCTCCGGCCCCCTCTTAGGGAATATTAAACGTGGTTTTTCATATACTAACTATATAATAAGTCTTAAGTAACTAACTTTGCTATTCGTGAAACTTTTGAAAATATGAATTATTTTTACACTCTTAAATAATTAAGAGTTTTTTAAACTAGTGTGAACATCTGTATCTACTTCTAGAAGGTAGCCTAAATGCTTATATTTTCAACAGTATAAAATATTCCATTTTATCTAGAAGTAAGCCCCCATTTTGAACCAGTGTTCCAAATAAATGGACCTCAAATGATCATGTTTTAGCAGAATTATGTCAATAACATGAAATAGTGCTTTGTAAAAGGGGATAGTGATCAAAGCATCACTCTAAGGCATTTACACTTCTTTGGGATAAATAGGTATGATGCAAGTAGCCTTAAACTCTCCTTTTACACAATTTATAGGAAGGCAGACAATTGATGTGTGAAGGGTAATGAAGTATTTACTAGTAATTGTATTGAACTGGATCTATTAATTTATCTTGTGTTTTATTATTTAATTATTTTAATCATGATAAATCATTTTAAAAGACAAATGGTGGCAAGCCAAAAGCAATAAAATCATTATTATACCAAAGTCTAGCATTCATTTTACTTAATATATGCAAATATTCAATATCCAATAAAGAGACATTTAGCGTTAGCAAAGATGGTGATGCCTGAGAATCTACTACTGAAATATATATAGGTATACAGAAATATATCTAAGTTAACTTAGAAAATGAAATACATTCTTTTTATGAAATCCATTTAATTAAATCTATTCAAAGCCTTATGCAATCTACTTGTTAAATTTTTTTTCTTGGATTCATCACTGAAATCTTCAAACAAATTGAATTTTATAACAACTACTTGTACACCTTGTCTGTTTACAAAGAAGTGGTATTTCCATAAGATGCCATTTGGAAAAACAAAACAGAAAAACTAACATGTGGGTATTATGAAGGATGGAACCCTGATGGTTCTAAGAGGACCAAATGAACTGTTTACTATCACTCTGTCACTTTTATTATACTTTATATTTTAATAAAATATTTTCCAAGGTCAAAGCATTTGATTTGATACTTGATAAAGTAAAAATAATTCAAAATTCTAATACTGAGAATCTTTGAAATGCTAGAGAGAAAAAAGCCACAAAATCTATGGGAAATTAAATATTGCACAATGGTTTCATAAAGTTATGAAGAACCTATAAAAAAACAGTAGAATGAATGACATAGTTCAAGGGGGGAAATGAAATTGTAGGGAGAACATAGAATGTTAAAACCATGGGATCAAATTCTAAACTCAGGAATCACTAATAATTAAATCCCACATAATTTAAAAGTTTTATTTCACCTGAAATGCCTTTGTAATAATTTATAAGGAATATGTAGATTAAGTACTTTATAGTAAAGTTTTCCATGTTATTCAGTCAGGAACTACTCGTTTTGTTTCTTCTTCATAGCTAGAGAAATTACACTGAATAAGTGAAATAGCTTTATTTTCTATAATTCTTTTGTTTCGTTTTGTTTTCATTTGGAGACCACAGCTGCATTGCTCAGGGATTTCTTCTGGCTTTGATTTTTTTTAAAAATCACTCCTGGAAGACTAGTGGCCCATATACAATGCTGCAGATTAAACTGGGTCAGTCGCGTGCAAGGCCTCTATAATTCTTTGAGAGATAAAATATAATTTGATTCTAAAACTAAAAAGAAAAAGTTTGTTAGCATGTCTTCTGTGATCCATGGTATATCTTCTTATTGTTATCATCCCCATTTTTCCAATCCATCAGTCCTGCTTTAAGCTATTTTCTTCACTCTTTTTCATACACCTCTTTGGATTTTTCTGAAAAATTTCTTGCAATATTATTCTACACATTTACTTCTTCTACTAGTTTCTAAGTTCTGCTGTGTGTTCAGATATCAATTATTGACTGAATAGTATAACGTTTTTAATTGAGATTAAAATATAAATTATAGTTTCTATTTTCTAGAAAACTGAAAATAATGAATTCTTATCTATGACATCACAAATATATTTAAATGAGTGATTGTTCATGCCTATATAAGGTAAGTACAGGAACAAGGTGATTGGCTTGCAAGCTACTGGCCTCAATTTAGTCTTGATGACTACTGGTTCCAAAGACATCAGAGTTTACATCCTTAGAGGATTTTGAATTCCACTGGGTGGCCCTGTTTATTCCCAGTATCTCAAGTCCAATGGAGCCTTTCATGCTAGAGTGTTATCCCAGTGAGAATCACAGAGGATAAACCCCAGGTCATCATTACACTGACAGGGAGACACTGTGATAATGATTGATGATGATGATGAAGAAGAAGAAAGAGGAAGAAGAAGAAGAATATGATGATGATGATGATGATGATGATGATGATGATGATGATGATGACGACAAAAAGCGGATTCAGTCAAGGCAACCCATAAGATTCCCTGAACCAGGAGTAATACCTTAGTGCTGCTGGGTGTGGCCCCAAACGAACAAATAAACAAAAAAGAATGATTATTTCTATCAAATGCCTGTTGACCCAAATCCTCATTTTTAAATGATTTTTGTGCAACTGCATTCAGTACTTAATTGAATGGCATAAGTTATGTGTATGCAGGCCTTTTTGGTAGCATTTTCATCACTACTACCAAGATACTCTTCCCTTAAAAGTTGGTGGTATTGTCTCTTGATAGTACAAAGAAATATCTAAGTCTTATGCTAATCATGTCAGACATTGATTACATTAAGAAAAAAACCTTGCAAATTTGTTCATAAAATTAAGATTTGCTTCTGGCCTTTTGCTTTAGTCTCATGAAATATGAAAAGAAAATGTGAATATATAATAATACCATGTTCCTGACTTAAATTCTTGAGCTCATATAAATTCCTTACACATATTTTATTTTATTTTCATATACTTGAATTTAGGGAGCAAAATTCTCTAATTTTGTTCTAACTTTTTGTATTTTTTTTCTTTTTGGCCATAGACACAGTGATTACAAGAATGTAGGGGATTCCAAGGATCAAACCCAGGTCAGCCATTTACAAGATAACAGCCGTAGCTATTGTACTGTATCTTCAGCCCAAAATTTCAAGAGGTATATATCATCACAGATATTTTATATGTAGAGTTAAGAAAATAGTATGGCCTAAAATTATATATAACATATTCTTACCACAAAAGTGGATTGTTTATTTTATATGTAGAGTTAAGAAAATAATATGGCTTAAATTATATATAACATATAGTTATTATTACTACAAAAGTGGATTGTTTTTGAGCTTGTGGTTTCTTGAACATTCTATGGAAGATTCGTATATAACTTGGGTGATCAAGAAGTTATAGGTTAAGTAGATGGATCAGGGTCCCTCCTCAATGTGTAGGCCTAGTCCAGATTAAAGTCTTTGTGCTGTTTAACACCATCTCATGTCCTCTCCTCCATTATACGTACTGGTCTTGTGCCTGGTCTTGTCTAGATGCCATCCTCTGTCTGCATGGTTAGTTACCCTGTAACATCTGTCCACTTGCTGGATCTTACTGTTGTATAACCAGTCTCTGTGAGACTCTGACTCTTCTCCAATAGCTACATTTCCCCTTGGCTTTCCCTTAGTCTTGGTCTCTAGTTATTAACTAAGAGTATTGGTAAGTGTGAAAAGAGAAAGTTTCCTCTCTGGGGACTTCTAGATCTCACACTATCTGCAGCCCCCATAAATACTACTACCTGTTTTGACTTAATGACTTTTTGGTGGGAAAGATTTAAAATGACCAATTAATTGATCACCACCCTTTCTCTTCAACCATGATGGATTTTATTTTGTGGGGTGTATTTTTATAATGTCAAAAACATTTTACTGTGACTGATTTAAATACTGAAAGCACTTTTATTTTCACATTCTAGTTTCAATATATTCTACTTAAAAAACTTGATCATTCTATATATCTATTAGGATGGTTGGAAGTCTTCTATATTTTATTCTATATTTCATCCCTCAGAATTTTTAATGAGCTTCTCAATAACCAGCAATGTCACACTAAAATACATTTCTCTGAAGTTAATTTTTATTTATATTTTAATTTAAGACTAATACAAAGGAAAGCAGTAATCAGTAAATTTTACATGTTAGAGGAAGAGTTATGATGACAAAAGATCTTAGGATTTCTAAGTGTGAATATGAGTGAATTCAAATGTACCATAAAGATAATTTCCCAAGTAAATGTTTGTTCCAATCTTATCAGGCCTTTGAAAAGTGCCAGTAATTTTATACTTTCTCCCCTCTAAATATTTAAGCTTTAGATGCTATTTCATTAGTTTTTTTTATAAATTGATTATTAATATATGTTGCTTTTTGTTCTCTAACTCCCCAAATAATCCAGACTTCTTGCTAGTTAAAGCTGACATGTTTTAATAGGTATTTCAGTGGCACTGCTATTAAGTGAGCCTAGTCAATAAATAGAGACAATTATCTTTACAAGATTCAGACCAAGTCTAAAGATTATCAATTATTCTCAAACCACTAGAAATGTTCATATTTTGGATTGTGGTAATATTTTTAAATATCAAAACAATAAAGAAGGTAATCAATCTGGAGATATATTGCTGTTTACACTTTTCTCAGTATAATCTGTTTTTGTCTTATATAAAGCAAGTTCAAAAGTATATAAAATATTCAGTGGGAGCAATGATAAAATAAAATGTCCCATTACAATAATTTGTTCAAAATATATTTTTAAAATTAATCCTAAAATGAAATATTTCCGTGACCTTTAAATATTTTAGGTGTCCAATTGAGTGAAATATCTATTTACTTTATTTATTTTCTTGGGTTTCAATATGTTTCCAGCACAATAATGTTCTCTGCAGGATGACTGACTTAAGCCTTCTTATATATATGGTCAAATAAATAAAAATTAAGTCATATTTTCTTGTAGTTACCCCCAAATGCATATGAAACCAATCGAGTCTTCCTCAAGTTGTATTAATCCTGTTCTCTTCAGGTGACAAGTATACGTGTTTAGTAGAAGTGTCATGTCACTTACAACAAAGGAAAGGAGCAACCATGTAGGGAACTTTAAAGAAAGAGATATTAGAACTGTGCTCTGAAGTGGAAAAGTGAAGAGGGAATAAAAGTAATAGTTCTTCCAAAAGAAGTGACCTTGCTTGATTGGATTTACAGTTTCCAGCAAACTAACCTGCTTAGTGCCCCAACACATTATACATCTATATTCCTCTATGTGGGTACTCTGACTTTTTCACTTTACGCTGTTATCCAGCTGGGTTATATCTGGTGTTCAAATATTTGACAGAAGGCTTATGCAATAGTGCGACCTGATCATTTTGCTCATTGAGTAAGCTTATTATCTATTGTTCTTGACTCTGTAAAGCATCTCCCTGATAGTGAGAGCAATCCCTCTCTCTTAACTCTTAACTTTTACTAGCTCAATGTTTCAAATTGAATCAACTATTTACAGTCCCATTGGCCAATATGAAATAACAAGGTCGATTCTAACCACATTGGTAGTTGTTACCTTAAACAAGCAATTTGTGTCTTTATTTGATATTTTAGGATTTATGTTTATGTGTATTTAGCTGTGTTTTGAACTTAGGGCAAGAAAAAAATTGTATCCTCAATTATGTTTATTTAGTCTCATTTTGAACATAAGACAAGAGAAAATGCTGTACTTAATTGATAACAAATATTTAATAACAAATCTAAGACATTTCTTTATAATGTTGAAAAGCTATCCTCAAGAAATAAAAATGGTATGCAGAGAGACGACAAAAGAAAAAGAGGAGAATTTTGGAATTGAATGTATAAATGTGGAATTTCAAATTATTTCACAGTAATGGCAATATTTTATGCTTCTTGTGCATGTCTATGCTATCAGTACCATTTTGGAAAATCAGTGAATACTTTTTAATTTGGGAAGCTAATGATTATTTCTAACTACTGAAGTAGTATTTTCTCAGCTAGTAGTACTGATATTAATAAGAGAAAGAGTTGTTTTTTTCTTTATTAAAAACAATGCAATTATTAATTTAATTGAGCATATGCATCTATACATAGGGAGAGAAATTTTACAGGTGAGGAAAATTTCAAGAAAACTGATTAGCTTATTCAAATGTATACGATTATAATTTAAAAATCCAGTTCACTAAAATTTACTTTTATGAATATTTACACCTCTTAATATTTAGAATGTTATCTGTAATTAATGACATGTGACTTTTATCAGGGTCTAGAGAGCTAACAGATTTTCGAGAACTGCCATGCACGGAGCTGACCCAAATCTGATACCAAAACCCCATAGGGTTCCCCAAGCCCCTTTAAAAAACAATCCCCTAGTGCAGAATCAGCAAAAAGTCCTGAAAACCCCTGCAAGTATGTCCCACAAATAAAAGATTTCTATCTAAATAGTAAGCACATTCTTTACTAATGTATTTATGTGGGACAAATATATCACCATAGATGAGATAAACTTATGTTTTGCTTTACCTAAGCAAAAATGTCTTTGCGGGGCCGGAGAGGTGACGCTAAAGGTAAGTCATCTAACTTGCAAGCACTGGCCTAGGACTGACCGCAGTTTGATCCCTCGACGGCCCATATGGCCCCCGCAAGCCAGGGGCGTTTTTTGAGCACATAGCCAGGAGTAACCCCTAAGCTTCAAATGGGTGTAGCCCAAAATAAGAAAACAAAACAAAACAAAATATCTTTGACATTTAGAGTATTTGTTTCTAAATCCTCTATAGTTAGATTTCTTAATCAAGCTTATAGAAAAATGAATTTTTCTACCAATAGAACAAAATATGAAAGAGAACTTCAAATGAGATGAAATAAACATCAATTACAGTAATAAACCTAGAAAAATAAAAAGCAGTGACACACTAAATCCATTCTCTTAGCTTTCTTCTCTGTCATTTCTTTGACATGATGTCACATAGTGAAGTTTACATCTGTCAGATCACATTATTAAATAATACTGATTAGAAATTTAAGGTAGAAAGCTCAACTCTGATTTCACACCTGGCCTTCCAACAAAATGTTCTTTATTATGACATTTTAGACTATATGAAGTACACACAAAATTATCCACCTGCTAGTATAATTTTCATCTAAAATATTTTTTGCTTGCTTCGTTAATGGCAATTGTGTTGCATGAGATAAGAAAAGCAATTTTATTGTTTAAAAATGATTTTGAATATCTAAGCTCTTTTTTTTTGGAAAACAGTAAGATTTTGGAAAGGACTTGAAATTCAAAACATTTGTTGTCAAGTGAAAAAATGGGAAAATCAACAAAACACTCAGACTAGGTAGATAAGTGTTCTATTATGTTTTTCACCATTGGGAGGTCAATTATTCTTGGCTGCATTTCTTCACAGGTGATTTTTTGATTTCTCCAGAAAATATTTCCTTATCCTAATTCCACTGTTTCTTTTCAAGGTCTCATTTGATCTACTTAATGTTTATTTATACTTCTTGCTCGTTTATTAGACATTAAAGTTGAAACCATCATGGAAACTACTGTTTCTTTTCATTATAGTCACATTCATGGTCATTCCACTTAAAAGTTGCATTCATTTGGGGCTGGAGAGATAGCACAGTGGTGTTTGCCTTGCAAGCAAGCGACCAAGGACCCAAGGTGGTTGGTTCGAATCCTGGTGTCCCATATGGTCCCCAGTGCCTGACAGGAGCTATTTCTGAGCAGATAGTCAGGAGTAACCTCTGAGCACCACCGAGTATGGGCCAAACACCAAAAAAAAAAAAAGTTTGCATTTATTTTCATTAGATAATATCAAGATTTTAATGTGGCATATTAATGCAGAGGTAGTTTATTAATATTTTATAATAAACAACAAGAATATTATGTGAATTAATTATGATAAATTTATTTTGGGGTCGGTATATATAAGCACTGATTAAAACATCATGACTTTTCTGAGCTGCACACCAGGAGCATATTAGCTAATATTAGTAATACAACATACAACATTTTTTGAATGATGAGATAAAAGTTTAAAGATCTAGGTAAGTGTTGATTGCTAGAAATATATTACTTGTTTTATACAAATGTTAAAAAAGGTTAAGTTTGTATATATTTTAGTATAGTAAAGTTAATAACAAGTTATTTAACATTTGCATTCCATTGGCTAATTGAAGTTAAAGAAGCTTACACACATATTCAAATTTTTTTTCTTTTTATCTTGTAATATTTTATTGACTAACAGACACTATGCATTTATATTGTTGAGTGCTAGATTTTAAAATATTAAATCATTATTTTTTTCTGGCAGGCAATTATCTTACTTGAAGCTTAATGTAATGTTTTTATTCTTGATCTTACATTACATTAAGTAAAATATAAAATTATCTGAATTCTAAGGTTGGGATCTCTATAGCTAGCCTTTCAACACGTCTGCTGCCCAGATTTGTGGCTGCAGGTTTTGGGGGCCAATCTTGCCCAGAACCTACTGTGTAAGCCACGTGATCAGAGGTGAGCTGACCCCGCCCAAGAAGGGTGGAGCCAGAGGAGCACACTCCAGGACCACACACATTTCCTAGTCAATGAACCATAGCAAAATACTCAGAAAAAAATCACACTACATGAGCGACAACGAGGAAGCAACACAGGCCAACACTAGGCATAGAGGATGAAAATGACAACTCTGATGATCCAAAGTGTGCCAACCACCTATTTAGCCTCTCAGATAAGGAGTTTTGAGAAGAAATGTGGAGGATCCTCATAAAACTCAAGGAACGCATGGATCGAACTAAATGAATTCTAAAGTTGATTAATCCCTTCTATCCTTTCTAGGATATTTACTGAATTTCAATGTGCTTAATATGCTAGCAAGTTAAACAATCACTAGACCAAATGGAGGTCTAGGAATTTTTTTATCTTATATCCCTGAATTAAGATTTCTTTTCTGAAAAGTTGAGATTGTCATGAAGATTTCTTTCGGTTCATGTATAGATGGCTCATTCAGTCCCAACAGAAACACTCTACTTCACTCTTTCTCTCACCTCCCCTTCCTCTCAGGGATTCTATATTGTAAATTCAAGCTTTGATGATCTTTACAAACTATACTAATTTTATTATTGCTTAATTCTATTTGCAACAAGTTCCTCTTTCGTTGGATCTATTCTTCTACTATAAAAATCACTAATGGATAAATTTTGTAAAATTAAGTCATTGTCCTTTGCCTAAAACTTTTTTTTTTTTGGCTCGTACCTGGTGGTGCTCATGATTTCTTCTGGCTCTACTTCAGAAGTCACTCCTGGCAGGCTCAGGGGACCATATGGGATGCCAGAATTTGAACCAGGGTCCTTCCTGTGTTGGCCATTTTCAAGGCAAAGGCCTTACTGTTGTGCTATTGATCTGGCCCCTGCCTAAAACTCTAAATTAATTATAATGTTGAAATACATCAATGTGAATTTTAAAATACATTGATATATTTAATGTTAATATTTTTAAATAGCAATAATTTGGCACTTTAATTTTAAAAAATTGTTGCATGATAAATACTTCAGAGTTACTGAGTCAAATTTTTGTCATTCTGTTCCAAGAACAGGACAGAATAGTAGAACAGGTTTTAAGTTGTTTATATTCTTCTCCAAGAAAATCGTGGGATGACATTTAAGAAATAATATTTTATATTATCTAAGAATATGATTATAAAATAAATGAATCTAGAAGTTATCAAAGCAATAGTGCAATAACATTGTTCTATGTTGATAAACCAGACCACTATTTTGGGGGCACACCCAGCTTCACTAGGTGTTACTCTTAGCTCTGTGCTTAGAAATCTCTCCTGGCAGGCTCAGGGAGACCATATGGGATGTCTGGAATAAAACCCAGGTTGGCTGCTTGCAAGGCAAACATCATAACCACCGTGCTATAGTTCCAGCCCCAGACTAATATTTTTCATTAAAAAATTATAGTTAAAATGTAACTTGAATGTCTGAAAATTGTTACCAACCTAACCTGTATATTACCAAATTTATATTTTATGCTTTCTTTCTATCTGTACATAAAAATTTTTATTCCACTTATTTGAAGTTAAAAAGAGTTTTTATTTGTTTATGAGGACCAAAATAGTGATTTCTTGACTAGTTTGTTTTCCTCGTTATTTTATCATGTCCACAAATGTAATTACTATATATATTAAATTTCAAACAATTTGTAAACATTATAAATTTGAGAGAGGTTCAATTTAATATTCAATTACCACAATAACATCAACTAAAGAAACAGAAGGGGGAAATTATATTAAAAATAAATATAAGTGGTACATACATATTATTATATATCCATATAGAGAAACAAATATAGAGAAATGTGTTAAATGTTTGATAATCCTGGCTGAAGACTGGCAAACTTTTTTTTTTTGTTTTTGTTTTTGTGTCACACCCGGCAGTGCTCAGGGGTTACTCCTGGCTGTCTGCTCAGAAATAGCTCCTGGCAGGCACGGGGGACCATGTGGGACACTGGGATTCGAACCAATCACTTTTGGTCCTGGATCGGCTGCTTGCAAGGCAAGCACCGCTGTGCTATCTCTCCGGGCCGAAGACTGTTTTAGAATTTAGAACTTTACCATAAGTATATAAATATTAATATCAATACTATATTGAATTCAATTGAACTTGAATCTAGTTTGGTGGTTTTGTTCATTACAAAACTTTCACAACAGTAAAGAATGTCTTAGTTTCATAAATAAGAGAAGAATAAATTCAAACATTGATATCATAACTTTTAAGTCCTTAGCAATTTTAGTATCAGCTTCTAGAGATAACAAATCTCATTAAGATGAGTTTATATTTATCTAGACTAAATATATAAAGGGAATGTAGAATTGTATCAATAGATGAGAACATATGATTAAAAATTACAAGGAACTAAAGAAAATTAGCTTTATCAAAACTAAAATAAATAGACTTAAGACTTTTGACTATTTCTTTTTGTGGAAGCTTTCTGGGTTTGAGAGGTACATATGAGCTCTTAGCTCATAGGATATAAACATTTCATGTCTTTATTCTCAAAACACAATAAAACTTATTGTCAAAAGTGTGCTTAAAATTTGGCAAGTATAAATGGCTTTATTCTGCCTTCATGTAATGCTGTATTGTAGTTTGTATAATTAACATAACTAAAGTGTCAAGCTCAATGAATGAGTGCAACTGTGTATTGAGAGAAGAGAGTGTAACAACAAAAGGATAAAATCCACTGCAAACTTTATAAAAAAAAAAAACCAAAACATTCAAACTTTTTAAAATTTATATTGGTTTTATATTGGTTTTGTCACTATTGAAAAGGTATGTGATATATAGCCTATCTCTTGGCATTTCCAGGAACACCTACTTCATCTGAAAACAATGATGGGGGGACTATGTGAATTCTTCAGTTCACAATGGGGTCCAAAATTTTATGATGCAATCATTTTATAGACTGACAAATATATGGCCTTTGGTGATTAAAAGTACTGTGTGAAATCACACTGAACATATGTTATCTTTAATTAATATCCTAAATATCTTGAGATTATGCTGCAAAAACTCTCAAACTAAAATAATATAATATATGCTATTTGGCAAATGAGAACCCAGGAGATTCCAAGTTATATCACAACTAATATAGGAGACATTCTGAGACTTAATTATAATAATTTACTCTGCCAGGAGGAAAATAATAGGAATATTTTACAATCATGAGTCAATAGTATGAAAAAATGATAGTTTCAATAAATAAAACTATAAATTAAACATACAATCTTTTATTTATTCTTCTGAAAGTAATAGAAAATAATTAAGATTATTTCAAATTTATGTCCAAAATAATTTATTAAATTAACCTATTTATTACCAGCCTGCTTTCAGCACATTGGCTATTTTCTTAATAGAACATAAAAATATAAAATCAAATATTCAAATTTAAAAAAGAATATCTATTTTAACGTCTTGTCAAAAATAAAAAGAAAAAAGAAATTAAACAAAAGCTGTATACTGAATCCGCAGCTGCAGTTAACACTCCGTCATTGAGGTATGATGGACAATACTCGTACTGTATAAATTCACACTGAATTACTGCTGTGAGATTTTGTTTCCAGAGACAAAAAAAAAAAGTGTATGAAACAACTTCCGTTCCCACTAAGTTGAATCTGTTATTCCATCTGTTCAAATTTCATGCTTTAAGTGGGGAAAAAAGAAATAAATCTTAAAACAAATCTCTTTCATCCTAATAGTATTAAAATATTCATAATGAACACTAGATAAAATATTTGCACTTTTATTCAAATGGAACAACTTTAAATAATGAAGAAGCCATTGTTTTGTTGTATCTAGTGGCAGCCTTCTCTTTAAAAGCAATATGTGAATGAACCAGTAAGATTAAGCTATATTAAGGAATGTTACCTCAGTCTTCAAGCATAATTTGAGTACTTAAAAAATAGTTGAAGAGTTATAAAAATAATTATTCTTAATTATTCCGTTTTATAAAAGGGAAAGAGGACACATGTCTAAAACTATAAATTAAAAATAACGAATTGTTTTCTTTTAATTTTAAGTGAGGTTTAAAGAGTAAATAAATATCCATCAAAAATCAATGCTTCCACTTTATTTCTTAGCAGGAGATAATTTGATATAAACAAAAATCTATTGCCTAATGAAATGCTTGCTAGAGAATAACTAAGTGGCTTAAATAGTTTAATAATAGACTTGATTAAATTTTTTTCAATTCTTGTGTACATTAGCTTCCTTGTGCAAAATATATTGTTTTTCTTTAGGATCATGTTTTCTTTAGGATCCATGATTTAATACGATCAACGAAACATGGTTCAATTAGAGAAAAAATATGTAGCCTATAATTTCTCATAATTATGATTATTTTATTATTAGTGCTTATAATGTTTCAATAACAAGCTTCAATAATTTTCCAAAATATTATACACTGATGAACTTGAAATCTACAAAGTATAATTCATTTTATAAATATTTTAGTGGGATTTAAATAAATGTTTTATAAAATTCAATGTCTAAAGATAATAAAATGTCTAAAGTTTTTTTTAAATGGGAAAAACTTTATTTTTAAATGGGAAAAACTTTTGAAATTATTTTTAATTTTAATTAAAAATATAATCAGAATTTTTAAGACATTGTATGTGATTCATACTTTTGTTCACTGATTAACTTGTGGGTCCTGCAAAGATTAGTATCAATGGTCATGAAAGTCTTCCAATTGCAACAAAAGAAAACTATTTTTTATAGTTTTATCTATGTAAGTTTCTCAGCTACCAAGGACCAATATGATATTTCAAATTACCATTTAATGAAAGTTACCATAGGTTTTCTTGGGGTAAAAGTCAATAAATGTGTTACCCATTAAATATTTACATTTTGATCTAAGACAATTTAATTTGCACATGTGAAAGAGAAATGCGCATATGCATTTTATGCCTTAGAATAGAACAGAATTATTTATAAAGAGCAAAAAAATAATTCAGAAAATTTAGTAGATAGAAGAAATAAATTTATGTAGTGTCATTAGATATTGCCTATAGCAATGTTTTAACTTGGAATACTTGCAACTCTCTGTTTTACCTAAGTGGAATTTTTTTTTTCAGAGAGCTTAATAATAAAAACACACCATGTATTTTGTACATCTTTATGATTAAAGATAGGTTTCTCATTAACAATTTCACTTGATGGGGGCTGGAGCAGTGGCGCTAGAGGTAAGGTGTCTGCCTTTGCAGGCGCTAGCCTCGGATGGACAGTGGTTTAATCCCTTGGCATCCCATATGGTCCTCCCAAGCCAGGAGTGACTTCTGAGCTCATAACCAGGAGTAACCCCTGAGCATTAACAGATGTGGCCCAAAAATAAAACAAAAACAAAACAAAACCACACACACACACACACACACATAAAATTACACTTGATATGGTGAAATAATGACTGTCTTCACTTATTATGAAGCATCAGATATCAGATGGAGTTTTTCCTAAAAGGCACTACATAAATTCTTTAATATAAGATATTTTTAAGCAGCTTGTATCAAAGGATATAGTCTCTAAAACAAGTTATAAGTTCTCTTTTTCTTTCTCTCATCCTTTTTTTTCCTTCAGGGGTCCTCAAACTTTTTAAACAGGGGGCCAGTTTACTGTCCCTCAGACCATTGGAGGGTCTGATGATAGTAAAAACAAAACTTATGAACAAATTCTTATGCACACTGCATATATCTTATTTTGTAATGAAAAAACAAAACAGATACAAATACAACATGTGGCCCGTGGGCCATAGTTTGAGGACCACTGGACTGGTTTGCAGTATTTTTATTACAAGGGCATCTTAATATCTCTTTACTCCATTTCACTACCTATTTCTTTTACAGAGTAATTATTTCCAATTAACATGATCATACTGGTCCCTTCTCTGCCATAACTACACTCCCCCACTGTTTGTCCTAAGCCTCCTACCATGGACTAGTCCAACTGGCCCTGCTTTCTTTTGTCCTTGAGTATTATTAACATACAATGAATATTTTTTTTCTAGTCTGTGAGTAGTCTTTGTATCTGGTCTTCATTTCCTTTGAGGTGCAGAACCTTCTTAGTTTATTTTGTTTCCTCATGTTTGGTCAATGGCATTACATCCTTGAAGATGCCTTTAGCAACAGTGTCATGGAGAGTTCATTTTCACCTATGTATTTTGCTCTTTTATCTAATATTAATCAATTATATGCCGAATTCTGTCTCAGGATATTTAAGTCTATTCCATTTATGTGAGAGTCTTTATTCTGATACCATGGCTCCTATTCTTTGCCCAAAAGTGTTTGATCCTTTAAAAAATAGCATAGATATCCTTATAGGTATCGCATTAAATCTAGATAATATATCAGGATAGTACTGACATTTCAATGATGTTAGCAATTCCAATCCAAGAGGAGGGCATTTGTTTCCAATTTCTTGTATCCTCTATTATGTCTTTCACCTCTTAAATTGATTCCAAGATACTTGATTTCCTGAAGTACAATTGTCAATGGTATTTTTAGTACATCTTTTTTACTATTTTATTATTTGTATAAAAATAACATTATTTTATTTAAAAACTATTTTATGTATTAATTTTGTAGCCTACCATTTTACTATGCAATTTTATTGTTTCTAGAATCTTTTTTGGTAATATCTTTAACTTTTTTTTAATAAATCTTTATTTAAGAACCATGTTTACAGCATGTTTGTAGTTGGTTTTCAGTCATAAACAGAATATGCCCTTCACCAATGCAACATTCCCACCACTGTACCCACCTCCCCAACCCCTGCCTGTGTTCACGACAGGCATTCTACTTCTCTCATTCTTTAATATTGTCGTGCTAGTTGTTAATGTAGTTATTGCCCTAAAAGCATTCACCACTCTTTGTGGTGAGTTTCAAAATGTGAGCCAGTCCTTCCAGCCCTTCCAGCCCTTAACTCTATTGTCTGTGGACCTTATAACAACAATGTCTTTAATTTTTCTTGAAACCCATAGATGAGTGAGACTATTCTGTGTCTATCTCTCTCCCTCTGACTTATTTCACTCAACATAACAGATTTCATCTACATCCACATATAGAAAAAATTCATGACTTCATCTCTTCTGATGGCTGCATAATATTCCCAGTTTCTTTAGTTATTCATCTATTGAAGGGCATCTTGGTTGTTTCCAAAGTCTGGCTATTGTAAATAATGCTACAATGAATATAGGTGTGAGAAAGGGATTTTTGAATTGTATTTTTTTGTCCCTAGGGAATATCCTTAGAAGTGGTATAGCTGGATCATATGGGAGCTCAACTTCCAGTTTTTTGAGGAATCTCCATATTGTTTTTCATAAAGGCTGGACTAGATGGCATTTCTACCAGCAGTGAATTAGAGTTCATTTCTCTCTGCATCCCGGCCAGCACAGATTATTCTTGTTCTTTGTGATGCGTGCCAGTGAAATGATACCTCATTGTAGTTTTGATTTTCATCTCCCTGATAATTAGTGATGTGGAGCATTTTTCATGTGTCTTTTGGCCATTTGTCTTTCTTCTTTGAGGAAGTATCTTTTCATTTCTTTTCCCATTTATTTATAGTATTAAGCCATATATCTTTATTTGTTCTTTCTTTTTTTATGTGGATGCACTTGAATTATTTTTCTGGCCTAATTGCTATGGCAAGTAATTCCAGTACTATATTGAACAGCAGTGGTGACACTGGTGTTCTGTCAGATCTTCAAGGAAAGGCTTTTAGTTTTCCCCATTGAGCAAATTGTTTGCTGTGAGCTTGGGTAAATGGCTTTGTCTGTATTGTGGAACATTACTCCAATTCTCATCCTGTAAAATACTTTTTGTTTTTGCTTTTTGGGCCACACCCTTTGATGCTTAGGGGTTATTTCTGGCTATGTCTTGGGGGACCATATGGACGCCAGGGGATTTATCAAACCTTGGTCCTTCTTAGGTTTGCAAATGCAAGGCAAATGCCCTACTGCTTGTGCCACCGTTCTGGCTCCTGTTAAGTACTTTTTAAAATAATGAACAATGCTGGATCATATCGAATGCTTTATCTGCAATCAACTTATTTGATCATATGATTTTTCATTTTCTTTATAGATATGGTGTATTATGTTAACTAACTTGCATAAGTTAAAAATACCCTTGCATTTGTGGAATAAAGATTTCTTAGTCATGGTGTGTGAACTTTTTGATGAATTGATGGATTTTATTTGCTGGTATTTTGTTGAGGACCTTTGCATCAAGGACATTGGCTTTCTATTTTTTATGTTATCTCTGTCTGCTTTTGGCTGCCTCATAGAAAATGGGAATGTTCCCAGTCTCATGGTAGAGCCTAAAAGGATTGGCAGTAGGTTTTCCTTAAAGGTTTAAAAGCATTCACTAATGAATCCATATGGGCCTGGATTTTTGTTTCAGAGAATTTTTATTCCCATTTCAAGTTCCTCAACACACATAGGTCTGTTCAGATTTTCAAAATTATCTTTTTTTCAATCTTGGGAGGTAATATTAGTTCAAAAATATATCTATTTCTTCTAGGTTCTCTTGTTTCGTGGCATAAAGATTGTCAAAGTAATCTCTGATTATCATTTGAGTTTCTATAGTGAAATCCTTCCTTTTCATTTCTTTTTTTTTTTTTTTCTGGTTTTTGGGCCACACCCGGTAACGCTCAGGGGTTACTCCTGGCTATGTGCTCAGAAGTTGCTCCTGGCTTGGGGACCATATGGGACACCGGGGGATCGAACCGCGGTCCGTCCAAGCCTAGCGCAGGCAAGGCAGGCACCTTACCTTTAGCGCCACCGCCCGGCCCCTCCTTTTTATTTCTAATTCAGTTTATTAGGGTCTTTGCTCTTTAAGTCTTGCTAGTGCTTTAATTAATCTTGTATATTTTTCAAATAACCAACTCTTCCTTTTTTGAATCATCGACTTTTTTGGGGGTTTTCAATTCATTAATTTCTGCTCTTTATTATTTTCTTCCTCTTACTTGTTTGTCCTCATTTTTTGCTATTTTTCCAATTCCTTAAGCTGCGTGTTGTATATGAAAATATTTCCATAAGATTATCCTTTGCCTGTTGTCCCACCTTGACCTTCCAGGTGGGGGCGCTATTGAGAGCCAAATAAATAGCTTAGCTTCCTGGCGTTGGGTGGTCTTTTGCCAGAGTTGGCTGGCTGGCTCCAGGTGTTTTGGAACTAGCAGCAGACTGACAAAGGACTCTCCTCACCCACCCTTTTAACCCTTAACCCTTATGTCCCTGTGGATTATTTGCTGCTGATAAATATTACTAAGATCACCCCCCCCCCAAAGAGGGGACAAGGGAATGGGAACCAATTTCTCATTCTGGGAGCTCTTTGCAGATACTCAAACAATCAACAAAGGTGTAGACGGGACCCAACAAATGGGGCAACATGTGTAGGAAAATTTTTTTACCTGGGTCCTTTCTTCCTGATCAATGCTTATAAATCTATAAACTTTACTTTAAATATGACTATTTTCTATATCCCACAAATTTTGATAGCTCATGTCCTCATTCTCATTAATTTCCAGGAATCATTCGATTTGTTTTATGACTCTCTGGTTGTTCAGTAGTGAGCTGTTTAATTTCCCGATGTTAGAGTTAGTTCTCGGTTTATGTTGTAATTTAACTTCTATTTTCAGTGCATTACAATCTGAGAATATCATTTGATACAGTTTCTATCCTCTTCATTTTATTGAGGTATATATTATGACCCAGCATGGTGAATGTCTTAAATGTCTTTGAGAAGTATGTTTATTTGTATTTTAGGAATTAAAAGGCCTATATATATATCTATATCTATATCTATCTTTCTATATGATTATATACACATATATATTAACTCCTATCCTTCATTCTTCCTTTAAAGTCAGTATTTTCTTGTTGCATTTTAACCTGGATGTGACTCTGTGTTGAAGTCTCTACCTACTGTTGTGGTGCTGCTATTGATGTCTTTTTCCAAGTCTTTAACAGTCGTTTTTAGTGTTTTTTCTGGCCCCTCATTGGGTACTCATCTATTTGGGAGTGTGATTTCTTACAGATGTACAAATCCCTTATTATTAAGAAATTATTTTCTGTCTCTTATAAACTTATTGAACCTGAATTCTGCATTGTCTTAATATTAGTATGATTACCTCAGCATATTTTCAGAGAATAGTTTGAAGAATTGTCTTCCAACCTTTAACTTTGAGTCTGTGTTTGTTGTCACATACAAATGTGTTTCTTGTAGGAAGCACAACATTGAATTCATTCTCTATTCCATTTTGCCACTTTGTGCCTCTTAATTGGTATATTTAGTCTATTGGCACTGAAAGATATTATTATCATGTACTTTTGTGCTAGTTTTTTTGTAGAAGTTTGGTGTGTGCATGGGGTTTGTAGTGTTAGAAGGTACCCTCCTAAATTGTTTTAAAGTTGGTTTTGAGTCTATAAAGTTTTTCAGCTGGTGTTTTTCCATGAAGCTCTGTATTGTTTCCTCAATTCTGAGTGAAAGTATGGCTGGGTAAAATATTTTTGTTAGGTGTTCTTTTTATTGATTTTTTTTTTCACTATATCCCACCACTGCCTTTTGGTCTTTGATAAAACTAAACCTTAAGGATACTTTTTTTTGTTTTTGTTTTTAGGGCCACACCCGTTTGATGCTTAAGGGTTACTCATGGCTAAGCGCTCAGAAATTGCCCCTGACTTGGGGGGACCATATGGGACGCCAGGAGATCGAACCGCGGTCCTTCCTTGGCTATTGCTTGCAAGGCAGACACTTTACCTCTAGCGCCACCTTGCCGGCCCCAAAGATAATCTTTTGAATGTTTTTTTTTTCCTTTACTATTGCTGTTTTTAATACTCTATAACTATTGTTTTAAAAATGCTTATTGGCATTTGTCTTGGAGTATTTTTATTTGGATCTATTTTAGCTGTTGCCCCTTGATCTTCCATGTTGTAGTTAAACATGCTTTACTGTTTGGAAACTTTTCAGCAATGATATCTTTATTACTTCTTCATAAGGGTTTTCTTCTTGACTCTCTGGGATGCCAATTATTGTATTATTCCTTGCTAATTCATCTCAAACTTCTCTTATCAGCAGTTGTTTAAACCTCCTTTGCATCTTCTCTATTGTATGTAGCTTACTGTTTCTGTCTTCAGCAGCTGTTACTATGATAGTGAGACCATCCATTGAGTTCTTTTCTTTTCTCTATTATGTTTTTTAGTGTGAAAGTAATTATTTGGAATCTTGGCTTGCAGTTTTGCACAAGAAATCATAAAGAGTCAAATTTGATTTTATTCCAGGGTCTTGGATCTTTCATAGTTATCCAAACTTCCTTTTTTTTTGCTTCCCTGCCACTTTTTTAGCCACCTGAGGGTCAGGGTTGACATAATTAAGGATACTTGTGTAATTAACTCAGAAAAGATGAAAGAAAATTTAAAGTGATTTTATGGGACCTCAGAGATAGCACAGCAGTAGTGCATTTGCCTTGCACGCAGCTGGTCCAGGATGGATATTGGTTCAAATCCCAGCATCCCTGAGTGCTGCAGGGTGTGAACCAGTAATAAAAAAAGAAGTAAAGTGAATTTATATGTGTATGACACATTTCAGTCGTTATTTCTGTTTGAAATCTTCTCATTATTGTTCTTATATCCTCTTTAGTATTATAAGTTGTTTGTTTCATGCTCTCTGAGTTCCTTGAACGTTCTTAATATTTAATATCTTAATTTCTTATTTGAGAGAAAATATAGCTGGCTTATACTGATTGAATCTTCAGAACTACCATTCAGAACCTCTTACTAAATGTGTTTGGTTTTTATGTTGCTGTTCCATTGTGACCTTTGCAGTCTGGTGGTGTTTATTATTATATTGTATTATTATATTATTATGTTATTATTATATGTGTTGCAATGTGGCTCACTAACTGGAAAAAATGAGCACCCTCTAAGTAAAGTGAACTAATCTTTATTGGCTCACTGACCTGGGTGAATGAAATGGTACTCTTGAGTCATAAAGAGGACCCTGCCACTGTTCTACATGCCTTAGTTTCTTGGAACACTTTGCTACAAAAATAGATTTTATATAATTGCATGTTTATATTTTACATCACTGTAGAAATTTTTTGCTAGCAGACAAAATAATTTAAAGAAAAGAATATGTACTTTGCTTAACACTTAACCCTTATACATTTATCCTTAATCTGATTAAGGATTATTATTAATTAAAGCCTTATGCATTATTTTTCATAATCTTTCTTCACACCTTTAAGTTGTAGACCTTATTTTTAACATTGAATTAAACTTTGCCACTTATGCATGGGTTGCAATCTCAAAACTGAATATGGGTATAGTAAAATAGTAATACAGAAAATATACATGGAAAAATTAGTATGTAACATGAAGTTCGTGGCTCTGTAAAAATATTAGCTAAAATTATTATTTATCATTCTTTTGGATGGCAAAAACTTTTTGGCAATGTCATATTATGGACAAATTGAAATCAGAAGCAAAAATAGAACCATAGCAAGGATTAGCTTCTTAGGTGTATTTTTACAAGAGATAAAAGGGATAAAGATTTTATGTTGACTGTAAAGTACAGTGGATTAGTATAATAGTTCCTGGTCTCTCATTAAAACTATGAAAAATCCAAGAAAGTGTATGAGGGTACAAGGATGCTGGGGATTGAATGAAGAATACACAGGAGCGTAGAAATCATGAGAAGTAACTTGACCTCTTTGAGATTAAACATATTTCTTTTTAATATTAATCAATCATATTTTATTATATATGGATATATATATTTTATTACTACTGATAAGCTTTGCCTTTTCTTCATAGCTGAGGCTTAAAGGATTCTACTACAGTATAAAATACAATGAATATAACTAGCTATTCTCAAAATATGTCTTTTGTTAGAGACGGTAATGTTTGAAATGTATATTTGTAGATAATTTAGTGTAAAATATATAACCTTAAAAGTTACAATTTTGTGAAATAGTTTAAAGATGATGTAAGAAGTTATGGTTTGCTATATTTTTGGAAGAGAAAAGACAATGAGATAGAAGAAATGTGCAAAAAAGGATAGTTATTTGGACAAGTTTCTTCCTAATCTCCAAAATTCAATGCAAAGCTTGATATAATAAATAAAAAATGCTTGATGTTTACATTACTTGAAGATGAAATTGAATTATAAAAATCAATGATTACCCCAGGTAGATGGGATTAGCAGATAAAATTCTCAAATAACTAATAACAAAATCAGAGGAAGATATATGATAGCTAACTTTTCAATTTAGAGTGGAGGCTTTAAAATCCATTATGGATAGGTTCACTAGAAATGATACAAATGAAATCAGCAAATGAAATCTTTGAGAGTAAGAAGCCCCATCATAAAAATGATAAAACAATTAAAAAGACATTCCAGTATGCAAGTATCTTACTTATTTGTGAGTTCCAAACTAGCTCTATTTCTTATTTCTCCACTAACCTGGGCAGAATAAACTCAAATCATAACATTAATTATATAACTTCCCCATTTAAGCCCTTTCTACTCAACAAAACAGGTGCTCATCTTTCTCTGGCCTCTAAATGCCTTGAACTGTAATACTCTATCATTTCTGAGTCTATATATATATATATATATATATATATATATATATATATATATATATATATATATATATATATAAAATAAACATGAGAAAAAATCTCTCCTTATTAAACATATTAGTTTAATTTTTCTCTAGCTTATCTTTCTGATACTCAAAGCTTATACTGTTCACCATTGTAGGATTTATCCATTCATAATTTCCCTCATATCATATTAATTTTTTCTTTTTCTTTTAAACTGTGAGTGCAAAGCCCAAATCTACCTTGCTTACTTACCACTCTTACTTTAATATTAGCACAGTCTTTTGAATACAATGGAAGCTAAATAGATAAAGCCAGTGTTGTTATTTGGTCAGAGAAAATAAATGATATTAACGCTTCATAAATGGACATGAATAGACACTTCCACAGCAACTTGAGATACTAAACTTAATTTTTACTTAATGTTTGCCTCTAAGGTTTGAAATTGTACTCCTAAAACATACACAGTCCTGGAAATAGTCATTAAATTAATGTGACCTATGGTATGATATTTGTTTTATATATGAGTAAATAAACAATTTTTCATAGGTTTTTGAGGTGCACACCAATGATGATTAAATTTTTGGTGTCAAGGTTAAACCTCTAACATACAGAATCCCATAAGTAATGGGTCAGTCAATACAGGCCTGTGGTATAACTCAAACTTAGGCAAGGTCTTGAGTTCCATCTCCCAAGTACTAAAAGGCCAACCAACTGTGATCTTAGAAGCACTGCTTTGTTGATGTCCAGAACAGCGACATAGAGTGTGATAGTAGGCAAACCTCCTTAAGAGTGCGCAAGCACAAGTAAATGTGTAACTTTTCTCAAGAATCTAACCTAAGTCCCTTCAAAAACCACCTTGCAACAGAATAAAGGAAGGGGAGTAATAAAATAAAAATACATTAATCAATTAAAAACGTGTTCCTTGAATTTCCTATGACGTTTCACCTAAGCAGATGATAAGTAAACTAAAGGAACAAAGCACAAATTTCAAATAAACTCCAATATTTCACTGCACAAAGAAAATAAAGAGAATGAGCTCTAAGTCATATTTTCAACTGCACTAAAATTGTGCAATGCTTTTTAATGGAAATTTTGATATACTTATTTATACAACTACTTACTTTTTCTGTTTCCAACTAAACCATTTGACCTAGTAAGCCTAAGGCACCCAATAATGCTTCTTCCTGTATCTTCAAAGGTAATTCTGAGCCTGACTCATGGAAGACATTCATTATTGTGGGATAAATAAGTATATAATCCTACATATGTTTGTATGCTCATCTTTATACTTTTTAGTGAATAGTTATGTGATTGGGTATATAACTTCCATCCAGATGGTAAGAAAAAATAGATTAATGCCATAAATTACAAGCATTAAATCAACATACTGAAAATTAAAACCATACATATGTTATGATTAATGCCATAGAATCACAGTTTAGCCTAATTATATCCAAGATAATTAATAGAAATTAACTATTTCTTTTATTTTATTGTTTTAAAATGACTTATTCTTTTTTGCTTGTTTGTTTGTTTTGGGTCACACCCGGCATCGCTCAGGGGTTACTCCTGGCTCTATGCTCAGAAATCGCTCCTGGCAGGCTTGGGGGACCATATGGGATGCTGGGATTTGAACCGATGACCTTCTGCATGAAAGGCAAATGCCTTACCCTCCATGCCATCTCTCCGGCCCTGACTTTTATTCTAATAAACCCAAACATCTTAGAAAATAGAGACACTTGCATCATAATTAAAAGTTGTAAAATGAATGTATGAGGAACTAAAGTTAAGATTAAATACAAGACTAACATAAAACTGAAATTTTACTCTACCTTCCTCTATTATAAAGTGTTTCCTTACTTTCCTTATTTTATCTTATCACAAATTCACATTATATTCTTGTAGAAAGTAATGTTGTCTAAAGGTAAAAATATAGAGTAATATTTAAAGAAGCAACTGAAATAGAACTTTGTATTGACTATACTTATTAATAATAATTATCTTATGTAGAATGCTGAGATAACATTTATTTTAAAATACTCAAATTATTGATGTTAATCTAATTTTTAAAACATTGTCTGAAATTTATTTATGTGACTTTTATGTTTTATAGCTAACATATTTTACTTTGTTTGGGGACCACAAATTATTAATTATGGGGCCATAAATTATTAATCCTGCTCTGAGCTCATTTCTGAGATCATTTCTACCTGAACTCTGGGTCCCATATGCATTGCCAGGGATGGACCCAGTGTTGGCTATGTGCAAGAAACCCCTTTACCTCTATACTTTTTCTCTATTTTTTATCTGCATTTTATTTTTAATGTAATAACATTACATTGAGGAATAACAATAACATTGAGGAAGGGGACTTTGATGTTGATACATATGTTTTGTTTGTGGTGGTGGTTTTGATTTTTGAGCCACTCCAAACTGTGCTCAGGACTCATTCCTGGTTCCCCATTCAGTGATCACTCCTGACAGTGCTAGCTGGAGTACATGCAGTGCCAGAGGCTATGTGTTTTGCAAGCACCCCACCCGAATGCTCCAACCTCCCTCATTCATGTTTTGTAGGCTAAACAGTGTGTGTGTACATATACATAAAATATATATCCTTATCTAACTATAGTTTGATATATTTATATAAGATTAAATGAGCAAAGGCATAGTAAGATTTTCTTTGGCAATAAAATATGCATTCGAAATTTTCATATTTTCATATTTCTTCTCAATACTCAGTTCAAATTTACACATAATTTAACGATAAACTATGTAAAGGGGTGAAAAGATAGAATAACAGATAGGGTATTTGCATTGCATGCCACTGACCTGGGTTTGATCTCTGGCATTCCCTACCTTTCCTTGAGCACTATCAGTTTAATTCCTAAATTCAGAGCATTGCAGGGTGTGACCCAAAAAACAAAGAAAAGAGTTATTTAGAATGCTAACTTGTTCACTAATCACAAGCAACCAACTTTTTCAGTTACTTTCATGAAAAGAAATGCCTTTTTAAAAATTAAAAAGTAAATTTATATAAAATATCTATAAAGAATATTAAGACATTCAGAAACACTCTCATTTCCTAACAGATTACTTCATATTTAGTGAAAATACAGTTTACTTAAAGGTCAAGAATCAAGTTGAATAGTAGCTACATAGTTAATGTGTCTCATATTTGTGAATCCCCTAGGTTTGATCCCTGAAACAAAAATTACAATCTTTGCAATTGGTGATGCTATCTTCTATATAAATAATAACAAACATAAAATATGCTGCTCTCCAAAGCGTCATGAATAAATTTATAGAAGGTCTTTGATTTAATATAAGTACATACAAACATTTTGTATGTATATATAGTTAAGAAGATTTTTGAAGAATTTGTTTTTAGTTAATTTTATTTCATTCCATTGAAGTAATGCTACTTTATAAGACCTTAGAATGATGTCACCCATCACCAAAGAGCAAATATTTTTTTATCAAAGTTCATTGGGAAATTTTTCACTTCCAATCTACTCCTGTGTGCTTTGTGCTTTGTTATTATAAGGAAGTAACAAATTATAATTAACCACTTGTCAATTACATGTTCCTCCAATGTTTTAAATATTAACAATAAATTAAAGAGTCTGCAGTGAAATAAACAATGAATTAATTAAACTTTGGAAAGAAATATCTCACTATATATGTCTTTCCATTCTCATTTAAATAAAGTGAGTTAGATTTCATGAGGTCAAAACTTATGAGAAGATCAGGAATCTGACTGAAATAACATGAGACATGTCTAGAAAAGCCAGATTTTTAAATGGTTCAGCTAAATGATTGCTACCTCCTGTGCAAAATTTCATAGATATCAAAATGGTAATGACAAGTCAACTAGACAAAATTCGTCTTATATCATCCCTGAAAGAAAGTGAAATTGAAACAAATTCCATTTAAAATGGAGAACTGAAACGAAAAAGTTACAGGGATATAATCTGAGCAAAATTTTATAGATATCAAAATGATAATGACAAATCAACTAGGTAAAATCTGTCTTAAATATTCTTTGAAAGTAGAATTAAAATAAATTTCACTCAAAATAAAGAACTGAAACCTTCAAAGTTACATGAGAAAAATTTCAAAGATATCAAAATGATAATGACAAATCAAATAGATAAATTTTGTCTTAAATCTTTCTTGAAAAAATGTAGAGAAAAATATATTTCATCTAAAAACTGAGCTGAAACCTTAAAAGTTAGACAGAAATAATCTGGGTCTCTAGACAGATAATGATTCTAAAATGTATTTTATGAAATATACATTTTGTAGCTTCCTACCAAAGTTTATACTCTTAATATGTTTATATGTAATAGAAATGTATATTGTACACAGAGATGAGAGTGTTATGTTGTCCTGTCAATAAAATATAGCATCCTCTAATTTTTTACCTTTCAATCAGATGACACATAATAATATTGATTAGAGAAATAGAACTTGTTAGATAAATAAGTTATTGTTATGGAATGTAAGAGTATTAATGTTGTAAATTTATCTTCAGATATGTCATGTACGATGCATTAGTAACCATTAGATTCAGGTATAAGCCAAACATTAGTGGAACTATTGTTGATATCATTTCACCACAATATCCTCCCAATTGTATGTGCAATGCCTCTGAACAGTTTTCTCCTAAGTGGTAGATCATTCTAAGCAATATGCAATTAAGAAATGTGCTATTCCACTGCATTAAAGCACAAGCCAAATACAAGTTATTAACATCAATTTCCAGTATTACTTTTCAATTGAGAGAATGTGTGTAACAAGGAAGTGATTACTTACCTTATAATAAAAACTTAAAAAAAACTGATACTTACAGTCCATAGAGTATAGCTAGAAATGCTTATTTATTTATTTGTAGGCCTCTTGACAAAGATAAATTTATCCTTAAAGAACATTTTATCCTGAGTTAGAGAGCAATAGATACATCATTTCATCATAATTCCAAGACCCCTGAAACAAAGAACAATATCTCTGCTGTAAGGATGAAGAAACATTTTTATAGTAATTCAGTTCTGTGTAAATATGTTTAACATTAGTACAAATACATAAATAAAAATCTGTTCTAATTCAAGTCTTTTGGTATTAAAAATTTTCAATTAAATAATGGTACATTTTTCTCCTCACCTACCAATTCCATCAGTACAATATCTTAAAGATATTTCAATTACAAAATTTTCTCAAAAGATATAAATGCCTCTAATCGGGGGTCTCAAACTCAATTTACCTGAGGGCCGCAGGAGGCAAAGTCGGGGTGATCCTTGAGTGCAAAGTCAGTAGTAAGCCTTGAACATTGGGGGGTGTGACCCAAACAACTAAAACAAAACAAAACAAAGAAAGATTCCTCTAGGGCAGGGTCACAAAACGTTGTATGGAGGGCCGCAAACGGCCCACGGGCCGTGAGTTTGAGGCCCCTGTGTCTAAATTATTTACCTGATGAGAAGCCACAGATAAAAATTTAGCAACATGATATAAAGTAAATACCTTCTTTGCTACTTTAAACAAAACAATTTGATTTAATGTATATACTGTCTAAGTTATTCTAGTTTTTTGGAATTTATTAGTCCACGTATTAAATTATGAAAATCCATATATCAAGTGACCTATACTTCATTCAAAACAGACTCATCATAATTTATTTTATCTAACTTATTCTTGCTAGGGGGCATTTCTCAACACAGTATTTAGAGTTGTCATGTCACCAGTAACTATTATGGTTTTCTGGCTTAGACTACAGCAGCAGAGATCAAATCATATAAACTTCTTAGGCTTTGTATACACTTCAGTGAATTGCAGATAATACCTGTCGTATTACAAAATGTCTTTTGGATTTCAAATCTTATTTAACCCTTGTAATTGTCAAGTTACATATAAAGAAACAGAATCAGATGAGGCTCATATAGTGTCAAAGATGAGAGAAGTTGAAGTCTGATTCAAACCAAATGGAAAGTCCTGTCTCTTACCCCAAAAGAGTTTGTGTAATTGATAATCCATAGCAATGTTTTATTTCTAGAGAAAAGGTGCCATTTAAATAGTTCTATTACTTGAAAAAGGAAAGATAGAGCTTTGTGAGGGAAATAAATTTAGTCATGCTGATTCTACTATATATATACATTTATGTATATGTGCTATATATATATATATATATATATATATATATATAATTTCATACCTGCCAAGGCGATAGGCATTGCATTGGGTGGAAATATGGTGAAAATATGGGGATAATTGTAGCTAAACACCCAGAGCACAAACCCTGCTTTCCCTTAATCAACTAAATATACAGAGTTCACATCCTACTTTTCCCTAACCTGATGGGCTGAATCACACTATAAGTATCCCACTCTACTTAGATAAATCACCTAAATAAACCTAATAATCTTCTCTAAGTTACTCTAGATGGTTTGGATCGATATGTCTTTGTCCTCTGCTGTCCCACCCCCATGCTAAAACCCCTGGTCAGGAACTCATCCAGGACATGACATCACCAACTTCATCTACAAGGAATGGTGAAAGAAATTTTGCATTAGCGGTGAGACTGGTCTTGGAACAAATATTGTATGAGAACTATGCAATACAGGGGTGACGAACACACGGCTCTCCAGCCGCATGCAGCTCCCTGCCAAAATGAATGGGGGCCCTTTGCATCTTATCATTATTTTGTACACTGTGGCTCTTTGCCAAGTTCAGATTTTGTTCCGCTGCTTCTGAGGAGGGACCTTTGACGAGAGATCTTTGAGCACAGACGTCATCCCGTCTCCCATCCCTCGGAAACAACTGCACTGGGCCAGCGAGCAGGGAGACCAGTGTGTCACATGTTGGGTCACACCTTGCCGCTAGTTCTTAGTGTGGAGGACGCAGCACACCCTCACCATCACTGCAAGATTTTGACCCTCACTCGAAATGGCAAAATGCAATATGTGTTTAATATATTATTGTTAAAATTAGATGCTTTTGTGTGTTTGTTTTGGCAGGTCTCTGACTCTCACAGTTAAAATTTTGGCTCTTTGTGTCGAACTTGTTTGCCACCCCTGATGTGATACATGATATTTAAATAAAGTAATTCATAAATAATATTAAAAATGAAATGTCCATAAATATGAAACTAAGTACATAATTATTACCCCAAACCCCATTCTTCTTGTAACCTTACCTGCTAATAGACCTCCCACTTCTGGGAAGGGTATTTGGTAGATAACAAAAGGCTGGAAGGGCAAAAGAGGATTTTGATTGAGGAATTAGGAAGAAGCAGTTAGAGGAAAATGGCAGGAGGAGAGATGGCTGAAAGAAGCTAAGATGCAGGGCAAGCTGAGGATAGCATGCATAAATGGTTATGCTATAGACCACACATGTTGGCCAGGGCCTGGAATAAGGATGATATACCCTGACGTTTGCCTGTGAGTTTTCTACCCGCCACTCTCCTGAACCCAGATACCCACCAGCTGGAGGTGGTTGGAGCCACGTGGCCTGGGCTAGAGGAGAAAGACCTCTAACCTTCCTTCACCATCCACCACCATCCAAGCCCATCCAAAGGGCTTTCATGCAACAAATGGCGCCCAAACAAAAACATGGGCTTTCATGCAACACATTATCAAACATTCTACCTGAAATTCCACCTAGTCATACAGTATCAAATCTTATAATTAAGTGAATATAGAAAGTATTATAACAACATATGTGGTAAAATCTCCTTTGTAATTCAAAGTATATACATAATGCATACATGTATAAATAGGTTTGTGTATCTAACTGCTGTCTTTAGTTTAGCATCAAGGTGCAAAATAACATAATTTAGGTATTTCTACATATTTAATGTTTGAGAGAGGGAATACTATATATACTTCATATAAGTATATATATGTAGATGCTTCTCTGGTAAACCTATAAAGAATCTGAAAAATTAGTGCACACTTAGTTTTGTAGAATGAGAAAATCCAGAAACTAGAAAGGTAGTATGTTGCTGAATACTTTCTATGACTTTGATCCTTTATCTTATGTAGCAATATAGATGCTCACAAAAGTATTTATACTCAAGTGTATGGATTACACATACACAGAAATGCATACACAATCATGTGTGAATGAGATCCAAATGCACTGGCTTTCTACCTTTCACTCTTCTTTTTATAATTTAAAAATTCAAAATCAACATTCAAATATTTGTGTTATAGTCTGTTTTATAGTTGATCTGCTAATTTGAAGCAATGTATGTACAAATGTAACAAAGAAATAAAAGCAAAAATATAGGCTCTGTCCATGAATATAATGCTGCACAGAATAGGTGCTGAAACCAGTAACCACTTCTACAAGAAAATCTGAAAGTGGCATATCTATCAAATTGTCCATAGTTGAGATATCCTGTTCTCTAATGTCTAATATCTCGGCTCTTACCTACTTAGCATTAGTTTTATAATCTAAAATGAGTTATCTTAATAAAAAAAGGTTTACACAGAACTTCAAAAGTAATTTGTTGTTAAAGGTTCTATTAGACCCACTCTTTTTTGGAGTATTTATTAACTTGCTTAGGTTTAGCATTTCAATTTAATTCAGCATCATCAGTTGAATGTCAAATACATAGAAAGCATTTTGATATATCCTTAGGGTGAACATAGACAAAGCTTGATGTTCTTCAACTATAATTAAAGGTCTTTAAGGTGAAATATCATTTACCTAATTATAGTGCATGCAAAAATCACATATTAAAGAAAAGTGAAAGTAACTTGGAACAGGGATTGGAGAGACAGCAAAGTGGGTATAGGGATTGCCTTATATGCTGCCAACTAAGAGTTGATCTCAGCATCCCAGATGGCTCCCTTAATACCGCCAGGAGTGATTTTTGAATACAGAGCTATGGGTTACCCTAATCATCACCCCAAACAAAACAAAAGTAAGTTGGAATATACACATAAATTAAAAATTGAACAAAGTTCATACTTATGCAATTATCTTACAAAATTTTCTAAAATCAGACATACTAAACTTAAAATGCATAACAAGTTCACAGTAATGTATATATAAAAAAAAAAAAGAAATGTGAGTAGGCTGTGCAGAGAAACAAATCTCTGATATAAATACACAGTGATACCCTTGTTTGTGCTGGGTTCCAGCAGTTTCCCGAAGAAGACAAATCATGGCTTAATAATAATAAAAAATTTCAACTAAGAAAAAATATTATATAATACACATAAACTATATCTAAATTAAATGTATATATTTATCTGGAATAGGCTGTTAAAATTGCAGAGAAAACTGTGCTATGACAGAAAGAAAGAAAGAAAAAATGAAATTATCTTATGTTAAAAAAATTTTAAATGATGCTGTAGTGGAAAAATTAAAAATTGGAGGTCAGGGCCAGAGCAGTGGTGCTAGCTGTAAGGTGTCTGCCTTGCAGGCTTTAACCTAGAACAGACGACAGTTTTATCCCCCGGTGTCCCGTATGGTTCCTTAAGCCAGGAGTGATTTCTGAGCACATAGCCAGGAGTTACCCCTGAGCATCACCGGGTGTAGCCCCAAAACAAACAAACAAACAAATAAATAAATAGATAAATAAATAGGAGGCCTTCACTCTTTTTATCATTCACTCCTTAACTAATTCTCCTCCTTGAGAATTTGACAGATACTTCCTCCCTCTTGAACATGGGTATTTCTCAATAGCTCAATTAATAAAGTAATTACAAAAAATCTGGCCAAGAGTGAAGATGCTCATTGAGAGAAACCAAGCCAGTTGCCTGTCAGTATCCAGCTGATGAGTGTGAGAATAGAGATTTCAACTAAAGTATGCACAGATGCCTAGCCCATGTCATATGGCATTTGCCTTGCTTTTATAAAAGACGTTCTCATAATAGTCAGTGGCTAAGTGTCCAGATTTATGCCGCAAAATAAAAGATAAGTATAGAGGTGTAAAGAAGTCAATTAAATTCCCTTTACAATCCTGTGAAATTTTCTATTTCAACTTTTTTAGCATGTTCAACAATGTAAGATATAGCTTTTCAGAAAGGAGTGTTATCAGAAACAATCTGTATATGATCTTATGTTACTGCTAAGGAAATTGCAACATGCAACTAAGAGTTTAAATAAGAAAAGTTGAAGAAAAACTTTAAATGTTTTCAGGGACTTAGACTGGCTTTAAAACATATCTCTGATATGTTGATAGAAAAGGTTGCATTAATGGAATGTGTTAATGTATTAATGGAATATTTATTAGACTAGGTGTTAACTGGAATATTGTTTTAGAGAAAGAGATGTCAGAAAGAATATATACCCTTTTCTTCCAAGTTATCTAGGTGATTTTAATGTGATTTAAAAAATTATTATTAATAATATAGTATATGCTTTAAAAATAAAACTTTCATATCATAAAATTATTTAAGTAACTTTTCATTATGCATCATTCGCTAGTTGCACTAAAGTTTGGAAAAGAATATTAACGTATTGTCTGATAAATAGAAAAAATTATTATGACCTATCTAAAACACACTAGCTACAAATTAAACAAAATGTTCCAATATATATTAATATTAACTGACAGTAGCATATGGACTAATTTATACTGATAAAGTATAAATGAAAATTGATAGAATACTAATTTCAGACATCCTATCTCTATCCGCTGAAGTAGGTTAGAAATGCAGACAAATGTCGAGGTATTGGATTAGATGGAACAACGACATATGTGTCACTGTCAATTATTAATATTGCATAATTTAATATCTTATACACAGACAATTGTATTGGTGGAGAATGAGATGGGAAATTTGGTAATAAAATTAATATATAACTGACAAATTTTGATTTATATGATGTGGTGTTACTTCAGGAATGTTTACTATAGCAAACTTAAACACCTATAATTTTGTATTCTTTCTGAAAGTTATGTGGAGTTTTAAAACAATGGCATTACCATTAAACCATACATGATGTTCACTTAAGAGGTAGTTGTTACTTTTTAATAATATCTACCATTTTTATTTTTGTAAATGTAGAAATTTTCATTCACAAAGCTAGTTAATCAGACATTTTAAAATTTATTTCATATTTAGTTATTCAAATAATTAATGGGAGCTAGAAAGATGCATATAATAGTGTATGGTACACTGAGATTTTAGTTTATCTTTGAAATCTCTGTCCAAGTGCTGTGAAAGCTGATCAAAACATTTTATTTTTATAGGCATTGGGCACACCTTAGTATTCCAGCAAGTTCAACTGTCAAACCTATATTTTAGTAATACATATTTTATATTTTGAGTCTTACCATTGATATTCATGGGTCACTCCTGGAAGTGCTTGTAAATTCATATGGGGATCTAACTCTGGTTAGCCACCTATAAGGAAAACATTCAACCTACTGTATATTGCTCAGTACCTACCTCCTAAATTTTGAATTATAATTCCTGCTAATAAAATCTAGAATTTATCATTTTTTTGAAAAGTCTTTAAAACTTTTAAAGTGCTTTAAAAGTAATTTACAGAGAGGGGAATGGAGTGATAGTGCAGCGGTGGGGGGTTTGCCTTGTATGCAGATGACCCAGGACGGAGGACCTCGGTTCCATCCCTAGCGTCCATAATGGTTCCCCAAGCCAGGAGCATCACTGGGTGTGGCCCAAAAATAAGAAAAGTAATTCATGGAAATTAATTGATAGAAATTTTCCATATAAAATCACTATATCTTGTTTCTTAAGTTTGATATTACTTAATTGGGGGAGTGTCTGACTAACACTTCATAAAAGGGGCAAAGTGGATGTATAGATAAAGGAAATATGCTCCCAGTTACAGATTCCTTTATTAAATGCTAATATGTATCCCAAAAAGTTAGTGTTTAAATTTGTCAAACCCAGTTAAGTGGAATGACTTGCTTTAAAAGCTTCCATATGAGCAAAGATTCTATTTCTTGATTCTACCTCAAAAGCCCTAGAATATTTGTTTCAAAGAATGTCTGCACCCATTTGCTTAATGATGTGCTGTTCACAGTGACCAGTAAATGGAAATACCTAAACTCCCAAGAATAGAAGAGTGAATAAAGCTACCATGATATTTAATACAGGATGAGACACTATCAGCTGTAAGAAAAGATGAAATCCAGTTGCTTGCTGCTATATGTATAAGGCTGAAAGGTATCATGCTGAGTAAAGTGAATTAAAGTAAGAACAAATATTGAGTGATCTGCCTCATATTTGAAGTATAAAGCTGCAATGTAAAGAAGAAAATAGCAATCCAAAGAGTTGGACTAAATATCTGAGTTTGCTAAAGGGATGAAGTGTAAGAGAAGACCCTGAGTCTAGTGGGCAGAAGCTGACTGATAATCTTCTGGTAGTTGTGTTGCATTCACCAATACAACATTTTATTCCTGAAAATTAATATTAAAAATATTACACATTGTGGTGCCTATATTTAGTAATTAAATAATTATGATCAGAGAGATAGCACAGCAGATAAGGTGTTTGCTTTGCAAACAGCCTACCAAGTTTTGATCAGTGGTATTGCATCTGGTCACCCTAAGCAAAATCAGGATTCAAACCTGAGTTTTTTATTCTAAGGCCCTGTCTGCCATATGCAGCCCCTGCAACATGCCTGCCTAACTCATGACTTTCTTTATTTTATCTGACTCCAATGAAATTTTAAAACAACAAAATAATAATGATAGAGAAGAAATAGATATTTAAACATTTCATTCACAGTACTGCCAGAGAAACTCAAATACTGTGAGTCAGCTTAACTAACGAGGTAACAGACCAATACAAAGAAAACTACAAAACACTGCTTCAAGAAATAAAAGAGGACATAAAAAAATGGAGACAAATGTAATTAACACTATTTAAAATGGCAATAAACCCCCAAAAGCATTGTACAGATTTAATGCAATTCATTTAAGTCTTTATGGAAAACAGTATGGAGATGCCTCAAAAACTGGAAATTGAGCTAACGTATGATCCAGCTATACCACTCCAAAAATATACCCTAGGAACATAAAAACACAATACAAAAATGCCTTCTGCACACATATATTCATTGCAGAGCTATTTACAATAGCCATATTCTTGGTTTCCAATACATGGATATCCGGGCATGGAAACTATTGTGCAGAGTGAAATAAGTCAGAGGGAGAGAGATAGACACAGAATAGTCTCACTCATCTATGGGATTTAAGAAAAATAAAGGACATTATTGTAATAATACCCAGAAACAATAAAGATGAGGGCTGGAAGGACCAGCCCATAATATGTAGCTTACCATAAAGAGTGGTAAGTATATTTAGAAAATTAACTACACTAACAACTAGCATGACAATGGTAGTGAGATAAATAGAATGTCTTAACTACAAGTAGAGTGTGGGGAAGGACGTGGTTGGGGTGGGAATATTGCACTGGTGAAGGGGAGTGTTCCTTTTATTAAGTGAAACTCAACTACAAACATGTTTGTAATCATGGTGCTTAAATATATTTTTAAAAAATGATTTGAGTCTTTTAACACTTGAAACTACTGTATTTTCTGGCATATAAGATAATTTTTTAACCCACGAAAAACTTAAAAGTCAGGGGTCATCTTATACGCCAGAATAAGGCATGCTGAAACTTACTCCAGCTTCAGGGACGAGTGATCTGTCCCCCTTTTACCACTGCATCCCAACCATATGCCAGGAGTCATCACTCAGTCCTCTGCTTGTCCTTATTAATCTTTCAGGGCACACAGAGGAGCTGAGTTACCAGGCGCTGCATCCCATCCAGCCACCTGGTGTCATTGCTGGTATGTGGCTTTCCAGTGCTTAATCCTATGATTGTCCTGATTCATCTTTCAGGTCACACAGAGGAGCTGAGTTACCTCTGCATCTCATCCAGCTGCCAGGTATGCAGCTTTCCAGTGCTCAGTTCTCTGTTCAGCTTTTATGGGGCACAGAGGAGGTGCTCTTTCTCCCTCTAGCTATCCTATGAATCATTAAACTGCAGCCAGCTGCTCTTAGAGGAGCCCCCTCTCCCTACTCTCAATGTAGATCACAATTAAAATATCACAGTCACTCACTACAAATGACAAATGTAAAATGATTATTGGCACTCCAAAGTCTAGATTTATTAGACATATATTGTTAACCTTTGAGAAAGAGTCTACTCTTTTTTCTCTTACATTTTTTAAATTTAAATTGGTGTGTGTTAAAAATAGTTAGTT
Organism: Suncus etruscus; assembly: GCF_024139225.1. Lineage (NCBI taxonomy): Eukaryota > Metazoa > Chordata > Mammalia > Eulipotyphla > Soricidae > Suncus > Suncus etruscus. The sequence goes on from NC_064852.1 coordinate 127,003,263, forward strand.
CTATACAGCAAATATAGCCCAAACCCTATATTTTAACAGGAAAAGTAGGGGTTGTCTTATACTCCCAGTCATTTTATATGCTGGAAAATATGATATTTAACTTTTTGCTTTTTGCTGTTCAAATTTTTCTTCTACAGTTAAAACTATAGAGGTGACCCTGCCACCTACCCCTTGTCAACTTTCTGTTCCCTCGAAGGAGAATTAGAAAGTAGAAAGGATCTGGGAACCACAGCACCAGAGAGATGACTTGATCTCTTGTGTACAAAGCAACCATTTTGCTGGTAATTAAGGTGGCCAACCCAGCTGTTTCTAAAGAAACTGAGCTGGGAGGAACTGAGACAACACCAGATTATGCTCTAGAGGGAAGGAAGAGTTATAAGCTGGTCACACAAAAACTTTAATGGCAGTTGTTAAGTACCAATATCAGCTAGACCAGTCAGTAGAGCACCATTTTGGTCACTAAGGGAGCTGTGTTGAGTCTAAAGGGAGTAGGAAACCAAAGACAGGATGAACAAAAAAGCCATCTGGGTTACTGGGAGAGGACAGAGGGGTTGTTGGGGTAGTTATGTTGAGTAACAGATTATACTAGGTCTAGAATATGACAAGAGAAGAATAAAACAAATTGGGCCTGCCACAGTAAGATGGCAGTCAGCTTAGCATGTGGTCCTAAAACAAGAACAAAATAACAATATTCCTCTTTCCAGAATGGTGTTATATGAATCAAATACAAACAACATCTTCCTTTACAATACAATATCTGACACATAACAATCAATCTACCCATCTTACTATTATTGAAATATTAAAATGATCAGAGATCAATGAAGCTACAGAATTCTGATTGGCTTTTTTTCTCAGATTTATTTATATTTAAGATATATTTTTCTAGAATAACTTCCTTTTCTCCCCAACACCCTCTGAAGTTCTGACAAACCCTACAGTTCCTTAATGATGACCTTCCCAAGTAGGAAAAATAACACTTTAAAAAAATATATATTCTCTGGAGTTTTTTTCTGTGCTATTTCTAAGTAAAAATATGACAGCTTGACTTTACTTCCTCTCCTCTGAGTCAATTCTAGAGTGTATAGCCCATAAATACATTGTTTTAACACAGGAATAGTTGAAGGCAAATATTGGGCATGACTTTAAAATAAGAAATCCTGCAAATACATAATATAATTGGATTGTATGATGAGTAGTCATAGACTATACAATGCAAACTGAAATCGTAGACCTAGTTTTAAATTCAGTTCCAATAAATAAACTGATTTGACACTACTGAGAAAAAAATGGTTGAAGCACTAATCCAATCACTAATCTAATCTTTATTGCCATAAAATTTAATGCCTGTCTACTTTCTTGGTACTAATGATGAGTCTAAATAATGTATATATATATATGTATATTTTATTTACGTGCTCAGTATTACTATGCCTTTCTCAGTGAGTGATGTTCTTCTGCCACTTGGTGGTGCTTGCCAGTTTTAGAATGTGTTTCTTGGTGGCACTGTAACACTAAGTACCAAGTAAACTGAAGAAAATCACAGCATTCCTATTGGAAAGGCTTTGCTTCAAACTGTTTAATAATTTAAAGAACCTCTGTGGAGGCAACTGCATTTGTTAACCAGTCACAACCGGTAATTAACTCCTTTGGAGCTTTAAGTTACTTGGGGCAAAATGTCTTAGGAAGAGTACATATTATTAGAAAGCATGCCAAAAATTTACTTAGCAGGGAATTCAATAACAGTTTTACTCTGTTAAGAGGTTCTGTAAAATTCTACTTATATAGCCAAGGACTGGAGTCCTTGCAGATTCCGTTTCATGATCATAATTACTGCGTAAACACTTTTAAGGACTTTGCCTTTAGTTTCAAGCAAAGCTTCATAAACGTGATTAGTTGTCACACCAACCTGCTAGGGAAAAATGACATGTTCTCAGTTGAATTGGGGGAGTGCTAAATCTTCATTCTGATTAAAGGCATGTTTATGAGGTTGTCTCTGCCAAAATGGTACAAGAAAAGAAAGTAATCTCCCATTCCCTATTTTGCAGTAGTTGTATTGTATCTGCTGGCAACTAACTCATATCTAATGGGCATTTAGTTTCCTTCAAGAATTTAGCTGCGCTGTCTAGAAGACGTTTTCTGATGCCTGCAACGTCTGGTCAAATTGATCTGTTTTAATGGAGTCTTCATCGGTAAGGAGCGAGCTGCGACTGAGTGAATCCTGGAATCTGCTGCTTAATTGCCAGGAGTGAGAGACACTGAGATGCAAAAAAAAACCCTTTGCAGGTGGGGTGGGGTGGGGGTGGCAATCTCCGGGCGGAGGCGGAGATGTAAGATAAAGCATTAGATTTCATCCTTGGAAGAGAAAAAAAAATGTCTTTGAGGTACGGAGGTGCAGCAGCTTCGCATCTCTCGAAGGAGAAGTTAAAACGCTAGGAAGTGGGAGGAGGTTGGAGGTTAAAGTACTTAAGAGGATGGCGAGGCACAATTTGTTTTTCTGGTGGTGTCTGCGAAGGCTAGATAGTCCCAGTTTTCAAAGTGGATTGGGGGGGTTCTTTTAAGTGATCGGAGATGGACGCTAATTGCCTGTGAGATGCGATCGAACAACGCACTCTTAAATTCAGGGACGCGAGAGTGGGAGAGAAAAAAAAAAGCAAGATTTATGCGGGGGAGGGAAAGGAGAAGCAGGAGAGTGAGAGAAAAGTGAGGAGGGGGGTAGGAGAAAGGGTGGAGAAGGAGCGGGGAGAGGAGGAGGGAAGAAAAAAAAACTCGATTCTCTCAACAGTCACATAGAAACGAAAAGTCTTTCGTGAAAAGCATCGAAAAAATAAAAATAAAAAAACACTGTGACTGCAATCATGACCCAAGTCAAAGCAGAAAGATGCTCCGGTCCAACCGAGATCGCGCAGTTCTGGGGCTGACCGCGGCGACTAAAGTCGGATCAGGCTCCTGCCGGGGTGTAACTGCGTGAAGAATGCAGCAAGCAGCAGGCCGGTCCCGCCCGGGTGTCTCCGCAGCGCCCGCCGGAGCAGAGAAAGCGGAGATCACGGAGCGAGACTCCGGCTTAGTTCTCTGGGCGCCGGAGCGAGTCCTCCAAGACCGAGCCAAGAGCCCGGAGCCAGCAGCCTCTGAGCCTCCAAAGTGATGGGGCTCTGCTCCCCGTTGGCGTGCGCGGTTCTCCAGTCGGTGCAGAGCCGAGGAGCCTGGCCCGGGTCGCTCTTCGCCCGCGTCCCGACCCAACCTGCCCTGGAAAGACCTTTTTTCCCACCTTTGCCAGGCCGGGAAAGTGTGTGACCGCTGGGAAGCTTCCAATCTGGGGGCTCCGCGGGGGCTGAGTCGGGGCTGGCTGCAGGGGCCGGGCAAAGGAGATGCGGAGAGGAAGGAGAGGAGGAGCTGGGCAGGCTGGCTGTGCCCGAAGTGACGCAGGGTGGCAGGCTAGGGGATTGGGGGGGGAGCAGGGAGAGCACCCGCTTCCAGGCCCGCCTGGAGCTGCTTTTCCCACTCTTCTTGTCCTCTCTCCAGCTCCCCCGTTCCCTCCTAGAGAAAAAGGGCTCTCTAGTGTCGGGGCTCCCTTGCAGAGGGCTCTCCCCAGTCTGGGTCCCGTTATCGCGCAGTCCGGGGAATGCGGGGCGCCCCGCTCACCCCCTCCCGCCCCAGCTGGGTCCCCTCCAGCTTGGGGCTTGGAGAGACGCCACCCAGTCGCCGCCGCAAAGCGCAGCTCAGCCCCGGTGTCACCGGCCGCAGAGGGGCGCTCGAGAGGAACCCGCGATCGCGAGGGGGCAGGTGGTCTGGAAAGGTTTGGGGGCTGTTGGCTGCGAGGCGCGTGCTTCCCACTTGAGTCATCCCCGCGGAGCCCACTCGGGCCAGCGCCCGGAGGGCTGGTCCATCTGTAGCATCCTCCGTCGCCTCCTCCTGGTACCTCCTCGCCCCCCCTCCTCCCTCCCGGGACCTGCATCCCGCTCGGCCAATCAGCGCCCGGCTGCCTCTTCCCACGTGACCCCGGGCGGGCTAAGGACCTGCTGCTTCCCAAGCGCAGTGGGATGCGGGCGGCAGAGCGCGAGAGGCGGCTGCTGGGCTGCAGAGCGCTTGCACTTCTCCCCTCCACCGGCCTCCCTGGGCATCTTCTCTTTTCTCTCTCTCTCTGGACTCCCGTTCTTTTTGGCTCCCGGGGCTTCCCAGATTCTCTCCCCATCCCTTCTTCTTATGGCTGAATCTTGCCGCCACTCCGGCGCAGCTTCTCGGCGAGGGACCCTTTCGCTCCTGGGGCTGAGCCGGGTCGCTGGATGTTGCTGAAAGTCTGGAGATCATGCGCGGGTTTGGTCGCTGCTTCCCCATCGGGTGCCACTGCCACCGCCGCCGCCTCTGCTGCTGCCGCCCTCCGCGGGATGCTCTGTAGACCAGAGCTGCCTGGTTTGTGCCGCGATCCCGTGTTCTTTTTCGCCAGCCGTTTACTACTGCAGAGTTGAGAAGAACTAGTCATGGTGCTGTGGGAGTCCCCGCGGCAGTGCAGCAGCTGGACACTTTGCGAAGGCTTTTGCTGGCTGCTGCTGCTGCCCGTGATGCTGCTCATCGTCGCCCGCCCGGTGAAGCTAGCGGCTTTCCCTACCTCCTTAAGTGACTGCCAAACACCCACCGGCTGGAACTGCTCTGGTAAGTCACAGCCCCGGCACCTGATCCTTTCCCCTAGCCAAGCCCAAGAAAAATGCCCTTTTCAGCTCAGACCAGACAACTCGAGCGCGTCTTCCTGACCCTTTGCCTGCCTCTGCCCCAACCGCCAGATCCCTCCGGACTTCCACCCAAATTAGCCAACCCCCAGATCTGACTCTAGTCCCCCTATCAAGTGGTGAAGAGGCAGGGTCTGGTTTGGTTAAAAAAAAAAAAAAGTGCAGGTGTAGGCGCCTTTGCGTTCTTGCATTTAAATTGGAGATGTAAAGATTTTATGGCATGTTGAACTGGGAGGTTTTATTCATGGGGGGGTGACCAATTTTTGAGGAGACACTAAAATAGAATCTTCCTCATCATTAAAGAATAATAAAGTCTAGTCCTATTTAGACTAGGCTAGTCTAGTCTTTAATGAGCAAAGGATAACTTTATGGGAAGGAAGGAGTGAGAAAGCAATGAATACAATGGCGACTGCGGGGTGGCTAGTGGGGGCCACTGATTGCTGCTGGAAGTAGTCACAGGGTGTGCTGGACTGGCATTCAGGCCCAGGTCACAGGAATTCTAAAGGAGACTGTGTTTTCCAGAGCATCTGGAAACACATCCGGCTCCTCTCCTATTGCTTCCTAACTCTCTTACTCCTTTGCTCTTTCAAGCTCTCTTCTCCTTGACAGCAGAAAACATTGTTTTTGCTGTGCAGAGATGTCCTTTGCTTGTCTTGTCAGCTATTACCTGGCGGAGGGAAGTTGAGAAAAGAGTCACTGGTGGGTTTCACAGGCTCAGACTGAGGCCAGGCAGTTTTTCACGCAGGGGACAGAGGACAGAACGGACCCCAAAGGGGCCTGATTCCATTTCTGAGCTGACTTCCTTGGAATGGGTCAGACACTCCATTGGATCCTTTCAGAATCTGAAGGAAATTGCTTGGCAGCCTTAGTTCTGCTAAAGCTTCCTAATTAAATAGGGCCTAAAGATGGGAGTTGCTGCACTCCATTCAGCTGGCTTCACATTTCACTATGACAGCCCAATAGTATACCAGGAGGGATTGTGGTGTGATTTCATTGGCATTTTAAACTCCATTAACATGCCTGGATATTGTCCCCTAAGTCTGTTCTTTTCTAGTTTTAGCAAATATGTATGTAATTTTCACCTCTGTAGATATAACTCCACTGTCGCTAAATCTGGCTCTGGATAAAGTAGTTTTTAGGGATATATGTGAGCTGAAGTATATGGAACTTTGAAGAGGAGGGACTTGCCAACTCAATTCATCCGATGAAAGGATATCTAGTCCCTGGGTCATTACTGATGCCATGAAAAAAAAAACCCACATTTTTGCATCAATTTAACTTGTACTTTTAAAAATCAAATTGGGATTTGCAATGCTATGATATTTGGGTCAACAAATAGCCTTTGTTCTATTTTGGTAATTTAGAAATGTGCCATCATAATAAAATGCAACATGTTTTTATAACTTTCTTATTATTTAATGCACAAGTTAGTTGAGAAAGTATGTCTTACTTTGCTCTTGTCTAATCACTTTTTTAATATTTTAGCAGAAGAATACTAATAAACAATGTGAAAAATTGTTTGAGATGTTTGGTAGCCAACATGATCAGCTTTATGTATCCATCTGGTATTATTCTAGGAAATAACTAACTTCTATGAGAAATTGGGGTTGGCAGACAAGAAATTCATTATTAACGTGGTATCTTAAAGGGTTCTGCCAAAAGTAAAGAGAATGAACTGGTTTCCAGGCAGACTGTCAGGAACCTGGCACGCCCCCCTACCACCCCTGTTAACTTAGAGGTGATCAATCTTCCATTGAGCCAGACAGACCATCACCGTAGACACTGTGCCTGTTTATCTTTATTATTGGCGCTTTGTTTCCTCTTTGTCTGGGGAAATTTCAAAGAAAAGATTGTCTCAGATCTTAAGCAAAAGAATGATGAAAGGAGAAGAAATGGTAAAATAGAATTCAGAAACCATCACCAGTTCTTTTCTAAAAGGTGGAGTTTAAGGATCATAAACTATAGTTCATTTAGTAAGAAAATAAGAGGCCCATAAGTGAGCATTAAAACTTCACTCCTGACCTCTAATAATTTTTCAGCTGAAATTAAATAGTATTATTATTTTTAAAAAGTACTGAAAGAAAACTGACTCAAACTAAATGGTGACCAAAGAAACAAATAGAGTTTATTTATCTAGATGTCTTGGGTTATCAGTAAGGAATTGCATTTTATTCCAACTATTTTTCTCATTCAAGTGAAGGACAATTCTTTACAAGCTTCAAGGAGGTGGGGATTTTAGTTCAAGCCCACAAGATTTTTATGTAATGACTGGGATGTTCTCTTTAAATTTGAGGTTATGATGACAGAGAAAATGATCTGTTCCTCTGTGATACCAATACCTGCAAATTTGATGGGGAATGCTTAAGAATTGGAGAAACTGTGACTTGCGTCTGTCAGTTCAAGGTAAGACATCTGATACTTGAATTCATTAGAGAATATAAGAGAATACAAGGCAGGGAACTTCCTTTGTGACCCATCACCGGGCAATTTATTGCAGTGCCACCTAAATGGAAAGCTGGCACTAGGTAAAAGTACTGGCAAGAGAACCAACTGATGTCAAGAAGTCATAGATTTTTGGAGAAATATACATGCTATAGCTGTAACTGCCACCAAAGTGAGAGAGGTTCAAGTTACTCTTTGTCTTGCCAAAGGAAAATAGTTGTGTCTTTGGTCCTCCAGTAGGCATTTTATTAGCCAAATACTACAGAAAATAATCTAACTGGTCCATGGATGAACAGCATTGATTTGGACTTTTGTTCTTTTTGACTAAGGTTATCTTTTGATTATACTGATCTTTTTTTTAATGTTGAATTTCATTATCTTGGTAGGCTGGTTCAGATAGAAAGAAAACTCTTGCTTAATATGACTTCACAAAGTACTGTGCAGTTTTTTAATTTTGGAACTTATTAATATATGTCAACTCTTTGTGGGTATTACAACAGAGTCTAATGGAATTTCCCAGGGAGCCCAAAAAGCAAAAATAAACCACAAATCATTTCATAAATTGAGAAGGGTATATTTTGCTTTATTTAAAAATATTGATTTTGGGTGGGGAAGGTAAAGAGGGCTGGAGAATGGAGGCAGAAAAGAAAGATTGAGCACTGGTAAAAGGTTATCAGTGTCTAAGTTTATTTTCATATCATTATAGTTATGATCTGTCAAGAAATTTCATTATCTAACAAGCACTCTCTATCTTAGAAGTTAAAACATTTTTTCTTTTAAAATATGACTATAATTATGTATATCACTTTAAAAATATATTTGAAGACTAAACAATTTTAAGCAGTATATCAGAAAAATTACGTAGAAGGGCTCATAGAAAACTTTGTAGATATAAATATAAATTAACAATACAATATAGAGAAATAAAGTACACAAATAAAATATTATAATTTAGTTTACATCTAAGTAGCTGTATAATATTTAATAAATTTGATTAATTTTATATAAATCGAATTTAGCTTCCCAGTAAGACACAAAGCATTCACATTTAAAAGTAGTTTAAGTAGCTTATAAACTAACTGCTTCTTGGATATCATTGTCTTCGTTCAAAAAAATGCACTAAAACAATTGGTATTTTTAAAGTGCACCATCTCCTGGATGGTAAGCGTTGTTATGCCCATTCTATAGTCTTTCAAACAAAAATTAATGTCAAAAATATATCTGTGCATATTTAATATGCAGATGACAAAAACTTCAAAGATGTGCAGCGACACTAAACTAGGTAATTACATCACTTCAATGTGAAAAGCATGAGGGTTCTCCAATTCATACTTTCTCCAGATGTTAACTCAATGGAACATAGAGTTAGATTAATGATTAGTTGAAGACCCACAGGAGTTTGTGTCATTTCCTCATGCAACCTCTAATTCTCTTAAATTTCTTATTTTGTAATGGAGTTGAGAGGGGCCAGTGGCCTACACAACATAAAAGTAACAAAAAAAAGTTTCTAAAATGGAGATTTGTGATTCTAACAAGTATTCATCAAGCAGAAAAGGCTTATTACATTCTACATAGATAAATGTTGCTGATAAATACATGTATGTGTTTATATATGTAATTATATATGCATATATATCATACATATGAGGTTTATTTTTAGTATCAGATGATTTTAGTTGTGGCACCATTGCTAGTGGTGATGATGGAACAGAGGAGATGCCAGATTTTCTTCAGAATGCCATGTTTGTAACCCAAATCTATACATACAAGAACCTCATCTAGCACTTATTTCACATCCCTGCCCCTGGTAAAACTGCTATCAGCAATGATTTATTTTGTTTTCATATATTCAGAAGTTATAGTTATAATCTATTTAAATAAATTTAATGATTACATCTTCAAATTTTAAATGAAATTGTAATTATCACTATATTTGGGACAGGTCCTTCTAAGCAGTGCTCAGGAACCAAGAGGCCACACATCACAGTGTTCAACCAATCAACAGGAATGCAGGGCCCAACGTAGTGCTGTTTTGGCTGAGCATCTGGGAATTTAAAGGCTGATAGTACTAACAGATCTCCAGGATCACACCCAGTAGTGTTTTGGAGGTCTCTAAGGTGCATCCGAGTGTCACTCAATAGGCTATATGCACTTGGGGTAGGACTTGAGTGAACCCCAGTGGGGTGCATCTTCTGATCCCAAAATTATTATTTTAAGATTGCTACTAGATTACTCCTGCTATAGTTTAGATTTTGCCCTAGTTGTCAGTCTTGTGAAAGAAAAAAATCTTCTCCCTAGTGGAAAATTTAGACTGAAAATGCCAGGATTATAGAGTGAATCAATTAAGTTGAAGATTAAATAAAATGCACAAGTAGTGCATCAGATAAGAGATAACGTTTTTATCTGAGAGCTTCAGTATTCTGTCCTTTTCCATTATTTACTTATAAATTTGGTGGGTCATGTTTTGTTGCTTATATTTTTTACTGGATTATTTTGTTTTTAGCACCAGAATCTGATTAAAAAAATTTGTCCTTAAAATATATGTTCTTACATGCTATCCTAATTTTCAGGCTGATAGTTATGAATTAATTTATATATTCTTTTTTCACATATAAGCAAAATTTATATCACTCAAAATAGTATGCTAACTAGTTTTTCTGGTTGAGAGATAAATTTCAAATAGATACGGGCATATATTTATATAACCAATAAACTTTCTAATTTGAATTATTATTGGAGCATGCAAATAAATATGTTTTTATCCATCTCTGATACAATTTGAAATGTGTACTTCCCCTCAAATATATCATCCTACTTATTTTCTATAATCAAGAGAAGTATTAGCTCCTCATATTAAAGATCATCAAATTAAGTGCTATAAGTATACATAATTTCCCATTGAGTAATGATTTAAAGTAAAAAGCTAGGTCCTTTGACAAGAAATCTGTTTGTTCTAATTCAAGACATTATATATTCAAGTAAAAGCATTAGTAAGGGCATAACGGAGCATCCACCTTAAAAGTGTGAATCCTGAGTTCAACCTGACAATAAACATGCACACAAAATAATAAAGAATGGAATCCTAAGTAATACTAATGAAAGTACATGTTAAACCATAGATAATTCTTTATACAAAAAATCATAAACTGTACTGGAGTGGTAGCGGGAGGGCTTTGCACACAGCTGACCCAGGAGGGACATGGTTCGATCCCTGGCATCCCATATGGTCCCCCAAGCTAGGAGTGATTTCTGAGTGCATTGCCCAGAGTAACCCCTGAGCACACTGGGTGTGGCCCCCAAAAGAAAACAACAAAATAATAATAAACTGACATGTAGGTGCTGAAATGAGTTTCTAAAATGATCTGTCACCTCATGATCCTTACCTTTCTATTGATTTATCCACTAATATACTGGTGAAATCTGGAAATCAGTTACATTAAAATTTATTAATGAATGGATGAGAAGTTGGATGGATAGATAATGAATATATGGATGAGAAGAGGAAGGAAACAAAGAAAACAATTGTCCATAAGGTGATTACTTATGGACAGTACTATTCATATAATCAGGTACTAGTTTATAATACAAATATCAAATATTAGGTTTTAAGCATCAAGTCAAATACTGAAAATTTTTATTAAATAAGTTCCATTAGATCTGTAATTGTTCTACTTTCTCAGACAGCATAATTTTCCTGGCATTTACTACTTTTAAACAATGAAGCTTTATTTTGCATAAGAATCTATCACTGTCTAGGTATAATAGCACCACTTTAGGAGTAGTAGGAATGCAAAGGTTGTCTTATTCTTATCCACAACTCACACACTGATTTTCTACTATCAGCTGAAGTTTTTGGGACTTTACCATATGTATCTGAGTTCTTGCTACTTGAGAGAAGACATGAGAGAGAGAGAGAGTGAGAGAGAGAGAGAGAGAGAGAGAGAGAGAGAGAGAGAGAGAGAGAGAGAAGAGATCAGTAGAGAGAGACAGAAACAGAGACAGAGTCAGAAAGAAGCTATATTCTTTAGTGGGCTACAATGACAGATCTTCCTATTTTAAAATCATGAACATTTTTTTACATTTTACATTTAAAAAATGTAGTCACAGAGAAATAAAAGTTACTTGTGGAATGATCAAAGGATTGAAACATATGCAGGGTATTTTTTTTAAATCTTTCTTTTTTGGAAGAGAAACACACCATAACCCAAGCCATTATTTCTAAGCCTTTGACAGCTATGAATATAACAGAATTAACATCTGCGGAGCACTTTTTACTTGCCAGATTTTATTGAAGGTGCCGACATTATATAAAATATAACTTGTACATGGATCCTAGATGTTGAAATCTCAGTTAAAAGAAATCTTCATTAACAAAGCAAGTTCACAGTTAAATTAATTTCATATAGTCTAGTATGTAAAAGTTATTTAATGTATTTGTATATACGTAAATACTTTCTTTCCATTTTGTGGGGGCTAGAATTTGGGCCATACCCAGTTGTGCTCAGAGATTGCTTCCGGTTCTGTGCTCCTCCTGGGACTCTGGGGAACCAATTGAGATGCTGGGATTGAACCTGGTTCAATACATGCAAGGTTAGCATCCTACCCACTGTACTATTTCTCTAGCCCATAGCTGCTTTCTTAAGCAAGTTGATGTATTTTTTACACTGAAGGGAAGTTGAAAAATATTACATTATAGGCCTAGTATCTGAATCTCTGAATCTCTCCTTTTATTGAATTGGATTGTAGTATAATAACCAAAGGAAATTATACCCAATAACTGGCATATTTATTTACTAGTAAGCATATAATATATAATATAATAATGCTTAGCATTATTTTGTTTTTATATTTTTATTTTAGAAATGCACATTTTATGTTAATGTGAGATGATAACCTTGCTAGTTTTAATGTTATAAAAGAAAACTCATTTGCATTTCTTCTTATATAGATAAAGAGTTTTAAAAACACAACTTTTGATTTACCAAATGCCCTAGTTAAAGTCTCTATCCTTGCCCAAATGTTCCAGTTGACTTTTTTCAAATGGGAAAACTGAGTTATAAACATATGAATTATCTAATCATGAGTAATGTGTACAAGGAAATACACCAACATAGTGAGAGAAATGCGGGATCCTAGGTCCAGACTTTACTCCTGAGACTTAATAATTTCAAGTTTGCTTCCTCCTTGCGTTATTCATATTAATGAGTGCAAGTCATGGTACTAATGGCCAAAAACATTGTGCTGATAATCTACTGTTAAGCTCTTTCCAGCTCCAAACAAATCTCCCTTTTGGCTTCTGTGTAGAACTTGGCAGCTCTATTTTAGCACTAGTCACATTTGGCTTACTGAGTCCCTGAGATGTGGCATTGGAGAACTTTATCAGTTTATTCGATATTTCAAGATGCATATCGGCATTGTGTACTAGCACTTGACAGAGATAATAAATACTCCCCACACCCACTTATTGACTGCATCTGAGTAATCTGTAAAAGTAGATGAGAAAGAGAAATAGAGAAATTTTGGAGACTAAGGAAGAGAATATGTGAATACACATATCTATAAACTGAAACTTAGAGATTAAAAGGAAACCAGAGAAAAGAATGCCGATGTTTGCACATGCAAAACAAAATAATGCAATTGTTTATACTGACTATGGCCCCATCTACCTGCTGAAAAAATCTTCTGATCTATTAACTATTACATATACCATCTACTCAATATTTTTGGCCTTTCTTCAGTATGGTTAGAAATTCTAGTGTATGTCATTTAACATCCTTCTCAGACACTCCTGTCTCTGTCTGAAAGTAATACATTGACCAAACACCATCTGCCATCTTAAGTCATGGATCTTAATGGCAACACCATCAGTCTCATTTATTTAATTCTTACTTAGTACTAATCATTCGGAAAAATATGTTTTATTTATGTCTCTACTATGTTTTGAAATTGCCATTTTTTATTAGTGATTGTACTGAAATCCTCTGGGAAACCCATTTTCAAATGCAGACACATGTATCATACTGTATTTTATTATATTGTATTTTGAATACTACTTTCATATATTATAATATATATTGTATTTATAAGACTATTTACCATCATTGTATTTTACAAGAGAAGACGGCTCTTTCACAGATATATTCTAATGAGAATGATTTACAAACAATTGAATAAATCAGTTTTAAATTAGAATCACATAGACTTGAATATGGGAGTTAATAGAATACTTCTGTAAACTGTTGTATGTGTATTTCAGACTTTTTACATAAGAATTTATAGAAAATATTTTATCAAAATTATTTCATCTGTGAACATTTTAAATTATTTTAATATTAAAGTAATGCATAAGTAGATATGATTTGATCACTAAATCTTTACACATCTTGCCAGTAATAATGACTATAACATGAGTATTGTGAAATTTGAATTCACTATTGGGAGAAAATTATATTACTAATAGAAAAATGATATATTTAAGTTTTAAATAATAGATACTATGTAAAGCATATAATAAAACTTTCATTTCAGTAGCTTTAGTTTATACCATTTATATTATTAGGATAATTAAGATATGTAAAGTCAAAGAGGAAGATTATATGATTAACTAAAGAAGAGAAAATATAATTATTTTAAGGAAACCAAATAAAATAAAATCTCAATTTTTATCTATTTGGTTGAAATTGGGCTTTTCTGTGTAAATGACTGAAAGTAATTTATAGTAGAACTTTCATAATATAATATATAAAATTCTAGTCCATGGTAAATAATTGATTTATTTTGTATATGCTAGTAATAAGTATGCTGGTAATTAAAAATTCAAATATTTTAATAGAAATATAAAACCTCAAAAATCTATATACTTTATATGAATTTCTTTTTATTGAGATTGGTACATATTTTTAAGTAATAAGTTGATCACTACAATATGTTCTAATTAAACAAGAAATGCTTTATAATAGTTATCATGAAATAATCTCATCTTTGGCATAAAGAGCCATCACAAAGAGCAAAAAAAAAAAAAAAGAACACGATTAAGCTATTCCTAATGCTTTATGGTGTGATAATATTTTGATGACTCTACCCTGAGGGTTGTCAGATCTCCATTATAAAATGTGTGTATTTTTAATGAGACTTTTTAAAAACCTAAAACTTCATAAAACTATAGATCAATAACCATACTATTGAATAATCAAAGTTAATATAGTTAGTAATTTTTCCACGCTATTTGACAATGCTTTTTCCTCTCTATACTGCCAATGACTTAAGGCTATATTAAAATTAATTAGTAATCTGCATGTTTTATTCAAAATGATTCAAAATTTATATTACTTTCAGAAGAGAAAATTCAGAGATTTTTTTACTTGAGATATAGTACAGTTTATAAAGTTCTTGCCTTGCAAGGATACATCCTGTGTCCAATGCTAGGAACCCTATTTGTTCCTTTGATCAGCCAAATGATCCCTGAGTTAGAGCTAGGAGTAAACTGAGCATAGACAGATGTGGTGACAAAGCCAAAAGGAAAAAAAAAAAAGAAAACCCAGCATTCTCCAGCATTTTAACTATACATATATTAACTATACATATATATATATAACTATTCATATATTTAAAACATATATATTAACTATACATACATATTATTATAGAACATACTCTATGTTCTAAACATAGAAGATAATTACCTATCTTTAAATTCAGAATATAAATACTGTAACATTTCACAAGTTTTACTTTTTCCCCTTTTTACTAAGTCTAATGGATCATACATTTTTAAAAACAGCTTTACATAATACTGGTGTTTTAAAACAATTTTTATTGAATCACTGAGATACAGAATTATAAAGTTGTCGATGGTTTGAGTTTCAGTCATACGGTGTTCCAACACCCATCACTTCATGAATTTTCATTTCCTGCCTCCAATTTCCTATTACCTGTTGTATCTACCCTCATCAACCTTCCTCTTTAGTAGATAACTTTACTTCTCTCTCTTTCTCTCTCTCACTCTTTCCTTCTCCCCATCTCTTTGTGTCTCTCACTGTCTCTCTTTACCTCTCTCCCCCTCTCTTTTTTCCTCTTCCCTCCCCCATCCTTCTCCATTTTCTCCCTCTTTTCCCCTCACTTCCCTTTCTATCCCTTTTGGTTTGCAATACTGTTACTGAAAAGATATCATGCATATTATTTGATCTCATCTGAATCAAATACTGATTTTATGATTTATTTTGGGGGCTTTTGTGTATCTTTGAATAATGACCTTACAAGGCCAAAGATATAATGAATACAAATGGGATAAAGAAACACAAAACAAGTGCTTGGTTATGTATTTCTTTTCAAGATGTCAAAGATTTGCCAAGTGCAGTCCTAACAGTAGGCTTCTATCTTTGTGCTTCCCAGTGCAACAGTGACTATGTGCCTGTGTGTGGCTCCAACGGGGAGAGCTACCAGAATGAGTGCTACCTGCGACAGGCTGCGTGCAAACAGCAGAGCGAGATACTTGTGATGTCAGAAGGATCGTGTGCTACAGGTATGTACCTTTCCCTACAGACTACCTCAAGTTTCCCTCAGTCTATTCCTTCTGAATAAATTCTGACACCCAAACCCACCAATCCAAAAGTCATGCTTTACCCATTGTCTCCAGATAAATAATTCAGAGATCCTACTGGCTAGTCCCGTTTCTTGTTCTTTGTCCCTGTTCCTTTCAATCACATCAGCAGTAAAGAGAAAAGGTACTCTAAGGATACTGGTAGATTTTGATACATGTTACTTAATAAAGTGCAGCAGATAAGATTATAATTAGAAATCAAGATTGAGTGCCCAGGAGCCAGATATACAGAAACCTACCTAGGCATGAATGAAGTTTGTTGTTTACATTTAATAATAGCTTTGTCTACTAGAGAAAAGCTTTGTGGATTTGGATTAAGAATTTAAGAAGTGAATAATTTTAGCAGCTCACCCAAATGCTCTTCAAACCATTTAGCAGATTATAATGAAGAATATATTAGTGATGGACATTAATTCTAAGAATGTCAGTTCTCTCTGTCACAATAAGCCTGGGAGTTGACAAAGCTTTTTAGTTATGTTGTACCATGAATGATATTAAGAAAGAGAAGAGAAACTGTGGCTTCAAGTTCTCTTTAGATATTTTGGCTTTCCTTTTTTTCATTATGGTTGAACAGTATTAGAGAGAATGAAAGTGAGAACTAGTGAATAAACAAGAGAGAGAAAATAACTAAGCCCAAACTGATAAAAAAAAAACACTCCTTTGATAAAGTCTCTAAATACTTGATGTTCTATTGACAAATGATTTTATTTCTGAAAATTCTTAATTTCTGGGTACTTGAATAACTTAAGAATATTCAGGAAAAAGTAATTATGAAAGAAAAATGAATTTTCTTTAAATACTGAAAATAGAGTAGTACAAGAAAAGGCTATTTTATTCAAAAAAACCCTTTTTTAGGCAACAGGCATTTTTAAAAGATACATCTATAATGGCTGACATGGATGATATATGGGGAAGGATAAAGTCACTTATTCTTCTAAAAGTTCTCTTGAGCCTATTTATTTCCAGTAAAAATGTTATTATTGTTGTTTGCTGTTGTTTTGGTTGAGCGCCAGAGTTTCTGATAATTAGTAAAGGAACATGTTTATTACTCCTCATGGGCAATGGTGGAGGCTCTTTTGGCTTTGGTTTTGGTTTTGTTGAGGTCATTATCTTTACATAATTTTTTAACACATGATGTGAATATCCTTCCTGAAGGGAGGATTGGGAAGAAAGCTGAACCAGGGCTCCATTTGCTTTTTGTCTACTAGTACAAGCAGATCATTGCTGTTTTTTCTGCAAGAAGTCATGAACATTACATTTTGAGAGCACCATATGAGAGTCATTGGTCTAGCTTTCCCTGGAGAAAAGAAAAAACAAAATGCTGCTCATAGCAAGAATGAGACAAATGGAAAGACAAGAAATAAATAAGTGATGGAAATTCATTCTGCTCTACATCAGGGAGATAAAATTGTATATAGTTCTCCAGGACATATGTCATAGGGAAGATTAAAAAATAGGAACCTCTGACTCCCAGAAACCAGGAATGATTTAAGCAAATTATGAAGAGTTTCTTGGAAGGAATTACTTATTCAAGATTATATTGGATATCTGTCTTTCTCTGATAATGGCTATTGGAGGAGCAATGAGTAATAGTCCTAGTGAAGAGTCATACATTGACTAACGTCATTTGGTAGCAAATCAGTACTTTCTGACTTCTCAGTCTCCAAGTTCTTCTCAGTATATGCCGTCACAGTTCCCTTATTTGTTCAAATCTTTTCATTTCAATCCCTTATGTGTCAATTATACTATGAAAACAAATACTTAATCAAGTATAAATTTTAATCACAATTGAGTTATCCATCCCCAACTCATTTATATACTTAGATTTCTGCAGGATTTAATTAGTAAGCAAATTTTCCTAAATCCATCATCCAGAGTCTTAAAAATTTGAAAAGGTTTTTGATTTGAGTAATGATGGAGGGGAAAAAAGTAATTTTGATTAACCACATCTGACTGTAAATAAATTGGAGTGCTAACTTTCGATCTAATAGAGCTTCTCATCTTTTCTTCATAGATTTTTTATTTATTTTTAATGTTGTTTGACATATAATAGAGGCAGCTAGTTCAGATATGTAAGCATGAAGACATCTACATATGTAGATAACTTATTTACCATAGTTTATTGAACTTACAAATATTGTTGTGCACAGAAAGTTTCCTATACTGCAATTTCATGTCTTTATGTTGAAGAAATACATTGAATACAATCCTACTTTGATGTAACAGCATACCTTCTTAGGTGTTTCTCGCTAAAAAAAAAAGCCTTTTAGTGGACTACTTACCTTTGTTTTGCTTAATTGATTTATCTTAGGTAGAGAAACAATAAAATATTTTATCTGTATTAAATAATGATGCTATGAATTAAGTAACATTTTTTCTAGCTACTTGTATAGTTCAGAACATGTACCATTGTCTAAGGCTCATAGCATTTATTTTTTCAGTAACATGCAAGTTAAGTGCAAGCCAAACTACTACTGCCATTAAAGTATTTCTAGGAATATATATTTATTATAAACCAGATAGAGTAACAGACAATAAAATATATGAATTTTAATTATGTCCTAAACAGTATCTATGCTAAGCATTTTAAATATGCTGTTGTTCAACAAGTCATAAAATAACCCAATAAATATGTACTGCCATCACATTAATTAGATGGCAAACATGTTTAGAAAGTTTGCATAGAAATACTGATATCATTCAATGAGTAATCAATGGATTTTGGAATCCCTAAGTCTGTAGATATTTTCTCTTGGCTGCATATATGTACAAAGAAAAAAGTTATATATGATACTAGATTCAAAGAAAATGGCATTGTGAGAAAGTAAAAGGAAGATGATTACAGTGAACTAAAGTTCAGATTGAATGTATTAATGTATTAATGCTATTACAGTACAATCTCTGTTTAGCCTCTAGCAATATTATGTCATACTGAATTAAAGTTTAGAATTAATTAAAATAAATTCAGTAGAAATATTAGCTTTGAAAGTATAAAAAATAATTCTTAATAATAATGACCATTCAAATATTTGTCCCATCTAAAGAAAATAACCTGTGACATGATTATCAGTTGAAGTACTTCAAGGAATATTTAATTATGGGGAAAAAGCATCCACCTGCATTCATTTTATATCATTAAGTAGTCAAATTCTATGCTTTATAATCTTATTTGATACAAAAAAATTAAAGAGGATTTACCATTAGTATCTTAGCTAAATTTCTTTCTTCTGAAGAAAGGATATGCTGACCCAAGTCAGATAATCAGTTAGTTAATTATTTGACTTTAGAATTTAATATAATGTTAGATCTATGAATTTAATTACTCTGTCTCCACAAGGCTAAAGTTTCTGCTTACTGCTTTTTTTTTTTATATTGTAGTTCTAATGCTAACCATGATGACAAGGCAAAACATTCATTCCTCCATATTGCCAACCTTCTGTGATATTTCTTCTGCCATGCCTTTTTCTATGTGTTGCTTCCCAATAAAGTGTCATGTAGGCAAACAAGTAGACAGGATGTTTTATTTTAATTGGCCAAAGCAGCAAACAAATCCATAAATGAGGCCTTTGATATTGGTCTTGAATCCAGGTTGTTATATCAGCTTGAAATCAGTATCTATAAGGCAGAAAATAATAAGGCAGTAATGCTTTACTTCCTATTAGTAATGTTAAAAAGACATAGAAAAATGTATGTAGAACTGAAAGAAGTTAGGAGGTATAAGTCAGATGATAGACTTGCTCTGAGAAAAAGGAAGTGAGTGGCTATTCAGTGGCCTTGACTAGCTAAAAAATGGGATTTGGTGGAATTGGTTACTCAGAAACAGTAAGACTTGACCAACTTTAATTAGGGGGTGAGATCAATAAATGAAAAAGCAAAAAAGGGGTTGGAGCAAGAGGTAGGGCGTTTGCCTTGCATGTGCAAACCTAGGATGGACTGCGGTTAGATTCCCTGTTTCCCATATGGTCACCCAAGCCAGGAGTGATTTCTGTGCGCATAGCCAAGATTATCCCTGAGAGTCACAGGGTGTGGCCCATAAATCAAATGAAAGAAAAATATATTTAAAAAAAAGAAAAAGGAAAAGAAAAGCAGTAGACATGTTACTCTTCCTGATGATATCATGTAGGGTGCATGGAATGTTGAGCACAATGCTGAAAAATCATCTCTGTGGTGGGAAAGGAACTCTCCTCTAAATGTTGTCTGGTTCCTTCATGGAGAATTTGGGGACATCTCCAAATAATTAGAATATGTGACCCAGTGATACTTCTTGGTCTCTGTCCACAAAAACATTAATTAAGAATGAAATATGCACTTAATGTTCATTATTGCATTTTGTATAATAGCTAAGGATATGAATACTCAAATGTTCAACTACAAATGAATGAATCAAATTGTGAAATATATTAAATATGCAATGGAATATTATGAAGGTCTAAGAAACAAAAGCATCCACATGGATAGGACTAGAGCATATGTCAAGTTGAGTAGTTAGTTAGAAAAAAGGGACAGATACAAAATGATCATTTTCATGTGTGAGGCTTAAAGATGTATGACAAGGTAGCAACAAAGGGCCAAATGTAATGCAAAGAGAGAACTGATCTGCAAAACACAGCTTTTACTGTGGGAGTTAAAAGGAGGGATAGTGAGAATCATGGGGGAGGGAACTGGTATACTGGTAATGGGTTTGCTATTAAAATTATGATCATGGGAATTGACAATATAATTATCACAGTACCTTAATAAATGAAGAGTTTCAAAATTTGAACCTCATTTTCTTACTCATCTCAAATCAAGCTCACAATTCTACAATTTCAAAATATACTGCTTTTAATTGTCGAAAAAATTCAACCTCAGTATGTTGTATTTAAAAGGTAACAACTATATATAGTCATTTTATATATAACATTGCTTTATTTGTCCATATAATTTATAAGACTATAAGGCTAAATTATGAAGGCTTTTTTCCAGTCCTATAAAAGTTAATATGTAACATTTTCATTTTCATTTATTTTTCAAATTATATTACATATCCTAATTAAAATAAAATTATGAGCAATTTCATAGACTACTTCAATGCTGGAAAATAGAATTTTCATATGGCATAAAAGTATGAAAATCATAGATAATTTACATATGTTATAGAAATTAAGTTACCTGATACAGTTTAAGTAATGATTTTCTTAATGATATGAGTATATTAAGTAAAGAAACTAAGCATAGACTAAAAAATGGTCATTGTTATTACTTTTAATACTACTCAAGCAAATCTAAATTATTTCTTTCTCTTTCACCAGACGCAGGATCAGGATCTGGAGATGGAGGTAGGAGATACCTTTTCATATACTGAAACTTCCATGAATATTAATTATGCATATTTGCCATTCCAACAACATGAGAAGATATTTTTTTGCTTAGCGCATTGTTATTATTATGCAATTGTGTACCACTTGAAATTAATTAATATTTGGGGAATCATATTTAAGAATTCTATTTCATTGAATATCTTGTATATATTTGTTAGCATCTGAATTGTCTTTAAGATAGAGCTGCTTTCAGATTCAGGTCAGGGACACATTTCAGTGGTAGTGTGCAAACTTAGCATATGTTAGAGTCTATTTTTGATGACCTGTGCTATGAAGAAGTGGAAAAGAAAAAAGTTATACCTACCAAATGTTCATAGCAGAAGTACCAAAAGAAAGAATGCTCACATGGAAGTAATATTTCTAGACATTTAATTTAACTATAGGCAATACCTCAATTGTAAGGCATAACAATATATAACCATAATTTGTTTTCATAGAAATATTCTTATAGAGCTAAAAGTAAAAAATAAAGCTTAATCTGATAGTGTCAAATATTATCCTCAATTTGATATATATTCTTTTTTTATTAAAATGAAATGTATTTTTATTTATTGTGATTGTTTAAGGATGTATGTAAGAGCTAGGTAAAAACTTAAAATTGATCTTATGTAATTATCACAACAAATTTTTTGAATTTCACTGTAAATTTCCCAAAATACCTATTTATGTAAAATTTACATATATGTAAAATGTCCCCTTCGTGGTAAAAAAGAAAGAAAAAAAAGAATATTTAGGAGCTAAAGCAATAGTACAGCAGGTAGGACACTATCCTTGTACCAGGCATCCTACATGATTCTCTGAGCATTGTTATCCTAAATCAACAGTAAGCCCTCAGCACTGTTGGATTTGGCCC
Organism: Suncus etruscus; assembly: GCF_024139225.1. Classification (NCBI taxonomy): domain Eukaryota; kingdom Metazoa; phylum Chordata; class Mammalia; order Eulipotyphla; family Soricidae; genus Suncus; species Suncus etruscus. The sequence continues at coordinate 127,025,241 of NC_064852.1, forward strand.
CAAAACCAAAAAAAAAAAAAAATTAAAATATGATAATTGATGATTCCAAGTAAAAATTTATTTTATACAGATTTTTAATTTTTGAAAAGTAAGAAAAGGATGGAAGTTAGAGACAGCTACTTTATATATTATCAAGATAAGGCATAATTGTGAAGATTTGACAAGTTCAGATGAGCAGTATCCAGAGGACGCATGCAATATCTAATTTAAACACATTTCTTTCCATAATATTAAAGTGAGACTTGGAGAAAAGTATTTCTACAGCAAGAGTTTAGAATATTTGTTTTCAATGCCTCCTGACTTTGGACACTCACTGATATCAGGGCAGTGATTCTTTTCCTATATATTAAGTTGTTGTATTTGTTTTTACTTCTCTCTAGCTGACTAATAAATCACTGTTGACAAGTTTTCCCTAGTGATTTTGAAAACAAGAAAGTAGAACAAATTAAGTCTTTAAAGTTCAAAGATAGCTTTTGAGTAAAAATTTCACTATTGTAATATTAATAGGTTAAAGATTTTTAAAATATTGTTCTTTCTAAGAATATAGTTCCTATAAATAAATGTGTAAATGCTCTATTCATTTACATGTAGTCTAAATTTTTCTGTGTTGTAATTCATTGTTAGCATCTTCAAAAACAAAGCAAACTAGAAGACAGCATTATGATGATATAAAGGTTTTTAAAATTTTTTATAATAAGACACGGTTTATGTTTCAGTGACTGGTTTTATTTTCCACACATGTCAATGAAATTAAACAGTTTTCTTTTTTCTAGACGTTTTTATTAAAATCTTTAACTCACTGTTATTCTATGATCTTATAAAGTAAAAGTTTAGGAAACAATCTTAATTAGTAAATATGACATTTTATATAAACAAATTTTATAACATTTTGATACCACTATTCTATTTCTATTTTGTTATTTAATTATCCTTTTTAGTCTTTTATGAATGATGCTTTATAGTAACTTGGAAACATAAACAACTTCTTAGAAGTAATTGTTTTGAAAAAAAAACATAAAATCCATTTAAATTTTGAGCTGAGTTCTTTATCTTTTAAATAGTGATTCTAAAAATTGTGGTAAACAATAGTTACTACAAAATTTGTAAGCATCTTATTTAAAGAGAGTTTTTTATATATATATATATACAGGATTACATTTTTCCTAATCTATTACTTAGAAAGGCTAGTTCAAGTCATGGTTCCTTCCTTCCTTTCCTTCTCCCCTCTTTCCCTCCCTCCTTCCATCCCTTCCTCCCTTCCCTCCCTCCTTCTTCCCTCCCTCCTTCCCTTCCCTCCCTTCCTCCTTTCCTCCCTTCCCTTCCCTCTCTTCCTCCTTTCCTCCCTTCTTTCCCTTCCCTCTCTTCCTCCTTTTCTTCCTTCCTTCCTTCCCTTCCTTCCCTTCCCTCCCTTCCTCCTTTCCTTCCTTCCCTTCCTTTCCTTCCCTCCCTTCCTCCTTTCCTTCCTTCCTTCCCTCCTTCCTTCCCTTCCTTCCCTTCCCTCCCTTACTCCTTTCCTTCCTTCCTTTCTTCCCTCCTTCCTTCCCTTCCCTCCCTTCCTCCTTCCCTTCCTTTCTCTCCCTTCCCTCCCTTCCTCATTTTCTTCCTCCCTTCCCTCCCTTTCTCCTTTCCTTCCTTCCTTCCTTCCTTCCTTCCTTCCTTCCTTCCTTCCTTCCTTCCTTTTCTCCTTTTCTTCCCTTTCTCTTCCTTCCTTTTTTCCTTTCTTCCCTTCCTTCCTTCCCTCCTTTCTTCCATCCTTCCATCCTTCCTTCCTTCCTTCCTTCCTTCCTTCCTTCCTTCCTTCCTTCCTTCCTTCCTTCCTTCCTTCCTTCCTTCTTTCCTTCCTTCCTTCCTTCCTTCCTTCCTTCCTTCCTTCCTTCCTTCCTTCCTTCCTTCCTTCCCTCCCTCCTTTCCTCCCTCCCTTTTTTACTAACTTCCTTTCTTCCTCCCCTCTATTCTCTTCCTTTTGTCCTCTCATCTTCTTTTCCTGTCATATTTCCTTCAAAATGCTTTAATAACTATAGCATAGAAATCTTGTTTAGAAAGACCTACAGAAATACAACTGGCATACCCACTGAAAATGTACTCAGAAGCACATAGAAAATGTACTTTATCTTTTTGTACTATGTAGAGGGTAAAGTTGTCTTCATATTTTGATTCAGATTGTATTAAAAATGATTATTAGAACAGCCAAAATTGGTTTCCTTTGACTTAATTGGAAGTGATTTGATTGCCTATATTGTTTGCCAACATTGTATTATCCTCATGGGTCCTTTAGAATATGTTCTCAATAATGCACATTTAATTCATAATTGGGCATCTTCCAGAATTTTGGATGAATAGTGCCTCTACTCATAATTTCTTAATTTAACAACATTTTCACCTGATTATTTTTAAATAATTAAAAATTACCTAGTTGAAACCAGGGCCTGCTTGTCATTTTATGAATGAATGTGTTAATATTTCTAAAAATCTCACCAATATAAAAACCAATTTATTAATTTTGAATATAAGTCTTCTCTTTTATAGAATTTTATTTTTCTGTAACATTTTTGTAGAAAGGTCATTTAAAGCTGAGAGGTTTTTGGATAGATTTGTATTTTTAAGAAATTAGTTTGAACTATAATCAACTATGTGTCTTACAGGAAGGTAATGTGTGGAGCAAATTCCAAAGAGTTTTAGAAAGTCATTGAAAGAAAGGGTCTGGTATTTAAAGTACTTAGATACATGGAGTTTTAATGTTGTAAATAAGAAAGCGGGTGTGTGTAGGTGGAATAATAACATCTTATCTGCCCACAGACATCCTTAAGCAACAAATACTGCCTTAAGAAAAAGTATTAAAGTCAACTGCTTCTCAGAATCCAGCAACCAGTGGGTGGCTAAAGGCTAACTTTTAACCCTTGATTTTCTCTCTTTCTCTAATATCACCAGAGCCTCCTAATAGTTGTTTAACTCTATTTAAATTTTTTAATTGGTTAGATTTGGATAAATCCATTTTCAAAATTTAGCATGATGAAATCCAAACTTTTCTATTAAAATAAATAAAACTAGTTTCCTTCATTGATATGGAAAAACACTCATTAATTTTAAATAACATCATGAAGGCATCTATATGATGTGGCCTATAAGAATCTGACTCTGAGCCAAAGTGGTGGCACAAGTGGTAGGGCGTTTGCCTTGCAAACACTAACCTAGGATGGACCTTGCTTCGATCCCCCAGTGTCCCATATGATCCCCTACCCATGAACAATTTCTGAGCTTATAACCAGGAGTGTGACCCAAAAACTAAAAAGAAAAAAATAATCTGACTCTAAGGCTGGAGCTATAGCATAGTGGGAAGGAAATTGGTCTTGCACATGGTCAACCTGGATTCAATACTGGCAATCCATATGGTCGGGCTAAGACTGCCAAGAGTGATTCCTGAGAATAAAGCCAAGAGTAACCCCTAAGCACAGGTGAATATGGGTCAAAAATACACACAAGAAACGATTTTTTTTTGGGGGGGCATACCCGTTTGATGCTCAGGGGTTACTCCTGGCTAAGCACTCAGAAATCGCCCCTGGCTTGGGGGGGACCATATGGGACGCTGGGGGATCAAACTGCGGTCCTTCCTTGGCTAGCATTTGCAAGGCAGACACCTTACCTCTAGCGCCACCTCTGCAACCCCAAGAAACGACTTAAAAAAATCTGACTCTGATAAGATACTGGTATATGTATATTTTTATATTTTATTATGTAAAATGAATAATTGATATTTATCCATATATCTTAATTTTAAAATTATTCTTGAATAACTTAATGTCATATATAAGTATACATATAAAACAATAGATATATATTATATAAAACAATGGATAAGTTTGTGCCTATTATGTATCAAGTAATTATGATTATTTTAATTATCTGGATAATTATAACATTAAAACTGTTGTATATAGGGGTCAGAGCTGTACTTGGCCAATCCTGGACAGACCCCGGTTTGATTACCAGCATCCCATATGATCCCCCAAGTCTGCCAGGAGCAATATCTGAGCACAGAGCCAGGAGTTATCCCTCAGTGCCACCAGGTGTGACCCAAAAAACAAAAACCAAAAAAAATATTGTTGTATATAGCACCAGTTATTATATCTGTTTGCTAAATGAACAATAGTCCTATGTAAATTCTATATGAGAATTGAAAGACAGGAGAGCAGGTAAGGTACTTGCATTGTACACAGTTTACCTGACTTCTATTCCTGCATCACCTGTGGTCTTCCAAGCCTTGCCAGGAATGATCTTTAAGCATAGAGTCAGGAATAAGCCTTGAACACTGTCAGGTATAATCCCAAAACAAACAAAGCAGAATAAGAAAATTGTGCACATCTATTCAGATGTCCATAAGTAAGCTATTTATTTCATATGTGTTCTGGATAAAATAACAAAAGTGTGTTCATTTCAAATGTAAATTCAGACTCCTATCTCTGAGTGTGTAGATTGCTAAAAACTCAAAAATGTATTGTATGAAGCTTAGAAACTTAAAAAGATCCATGCTTTTGATATAGTTTTGATAATTAAGAAATTCAATAGACTAAACCAGTCTACACTTGGCTGCTGTGGAGATTGCCAAAGCTGTAAAAGTGACTCTGACACAGTTTTATACTGTCAAGGAGATTGCATGGAAATTTTCTCTACAACATACAATGGGGAAAATATGATTCTAATTATCAAAAGAAAAATAACCCCCAAAGAAATAACTTCTTAAATATAATGTAAAGAACAAGGCACTCACTCTTCACCACATAAACTATTCTTCTCTAAAGCCAAGTCAGGATTTTTCTAGTTTGCTATGCACGCTGCCTTTCCTGACCTCGATTTGTACATTTTCTGCCTTATAGTCATGGCCGGGTTCTAGCAAACACAATATGCCTTCCCATGTCTTTCCTCCCTTGAGTCCACATTACAGCCAAAGTCTGACGGGCATCAATTCTAAGCAGCTTCTGCTGAAATATTGATTCAATAAAGAAATTCTATCATGTATGCAAGGCCTGAGACTCTCCAGGGAAATCCATAGGGGAGAAAGTAAAATGTATCTTTGCCTGTGCTGCCTTTTATTTATTTATTTACTATTTATTTATTTATTTATTTATTTATTTATTTTTTACCTGTGAAGTGCTGTACTGGCCAGAGATAAGCTTACAGCCCTCAAAAAGCTTAGCAGAGCTTTTCAAAGGCTGAAATTCTTTTTCTTTTTTTCTCCTTCTCTTGAAGAAGAACCCTGCAACAAGTAATGAGATAGAGGTGGAATGAATGAGGAACACATAATGGATAATGGAATTGGAAAAATACAAAGAGCAAAACCAAGAAAAGGAATCCAAAGGGTGAATCATAGTAAATGAACAGGGAGAGAAACCATCTTTGTTTTCTTTGGCTCGAGTTGGCCTCATTACTCACACATATCTATGGCCCCAAACCTAAAAATAACTTCTTTCCTCTGTGGTCCAGTATTAGTTGTTTGAATTTCCAGTGATTATTGCTTGGGAATGTGAAATGGATACTATAAATATTGGCTTGAATCCTCTATTTTCTTTTGTATAAAGTGCACATAGGAAAATAATGGAAAGAGTAACTATTGTAGAGTCACAAAATGACACTGTATTAGAAATAGGATTGGTACTCTAGATTTTAAATGGTACTGAAGGATGCCTCTTCATTTCTACACTCAGTTTTCATGGATATTGATTTATTTTATTAGTAAAATATAATAATCTCCTTATAAGAAAGGTGATTATAATAAACTAATGCAAAGTACTTCTAACTTTAAGAAAGTTAAAATGAAATTAAAGGAAATTGTTTTACCTTTGTTTCTAACTCCCATTTACTTTAAGAATATAGGGGCTGGAGTGGTGATGCAAGAAGTAAGGTGTTCGCCTTGCTTGTGCTAGCCTAAGACGAACTGCGGCTCGATCCCCTGCATCCTATATGGTACTCTAAGTCAGGAGCGATTTCTGAGCGCATAGCCAAGGAGTAACCCCTAGTGTCACCAGTGTGGCCCATCCCCTCCCCCCAAAAGAATATATTTATCTGAGGGTCTGGGGTGGTGGCACATGTGGTAGGGCATTTGCCTTGTATGTGCTATCTTAGGACAGATTGTGGTTCGATCCCCGGGTGTCCCCTTTGGTCCCCCAAGCCACGAACTATTTCTTAGTGCATATCCAGGAGTAACCCCTGAGCATCACCTGGTGTGGCCCAAAGAGCAAAAAAAAAAAACCAAAAAGAATATATGTATCTGAATAGTTAAATTAGATGCTTGCATCTTTAAAGTTTGTATCTTAAAGTATTGATGCTGATATAATGACAAGAATTTTACAATTCCAATCAGAGTTCTCAGTATTTAGCTTTGCAGTGTTAACTATGTACCTCAAAGGGAAGTTAAATTACAGAGTTTGTATCAGAGAAAATGAGAGTAATAACTAAAAATAGTGTTAAACTTTCAAACCACTGATTATTCCTAAAATTACAATGGAGGAATATTTCTGCCATGGAAAATCAATAAAGAAAAAGTGGCAATATTCACGATATGAAAGAAAGATTTAGTTTAGTTAACGATAATTTCCTTTGAATTTCTAAGCATTAAATTGTTTTACTAAGTGGTCATAAAATAAAGTTTTAAGAAGTACCTTTTGTTTTTGTTTTTGTTTTGGGCCACACCCAGCGGTACACAGGGGTTTCTCCTGGCTCTGCACTTAGAAACTCCTAACAGGCTTGGGAGATACTATGGAATGTTGTTGTGCTATAACTCGGGCTCCTAGAAGTACCTTTTTCATGGGCAGATTTATTTTACTACACTTCAAATTGATGTTAGAATACAAAATGTTTACATATTTTAGGATGCCTATAGTTAGAAATAATTGTTTGTTCAGCATGCAAAGACAAACTGAATTGGATGCTCATTACCAAATACACTCCTGAGCTCTGCCCTTACTTCAGTGGCTCTAAGGAACAATGGTGACCTCAGACAGCAGAGCTAGAGTTTCAATGAATGGAATGACTCAAGGATATAATGCTGCTCCTGCAGTATTCGTGATTAGCTAAGCAAAATGGTCCTAAGATGCTCAGGGACTTCCTTGATCCTTTTCTATAAGGAGATATTATTATGTTTTATCAATAAAATAAATTAATCTCTATGGAGACCGAGTGTAGGAAGGAAGAGACATCCTTCAGTCCTACTTAAACTCTAAGGCCTTCCTTGAGCATCATTGTATGTGGTGCACTTATTCATGCTTGAAGCACCATGTGGTGCTGAAGATTGAACTATGGTTGACCTCATTCAAGACATGTACCTTAATCCCTATACTATGTATCTGATCTCTAGTACATTCTTCAGAACAATCTCCCCAGACTCGAAATTGTCTGCATGGATAATTTTTTTGGTTTGGGGGCCACATCAGGTAACGCTTAGGGGTGTTACTCCTGGCTATGAGCTAAGAAATCACTCCTTACTTGGGGGACCATCTGGGATGCAGGGATTTGAACCTGGATTGGCAGCATGCAAAGCAAATGCACTATCACTATGCTGTCGCTCCTGCCCCTGTATGGATAATTTATTTTTTACCCATATTTTCCTTATTTATCTTAAATATCTTCTTTGACATTAGTTGTTTGCCTTTTTCTTGACTATATATGTCTTCACATATATCTATGCATCTATGCTTGTATATATATATATATGTATATATACATACATACAGATATATTTGAGGATCATATATAACTATGCCAGGAATTAAATTGGGTCACATGCATGCAAGGAAGTACATTGCCCTCTATGCTTTCTCAAGCCTCATTTATATATATTTTTATTTAATATGGCCTTTTTCTCTTTTGATACTCCTAAACAGCAGAAAAAAATTTTTGTTAGCAAGAAGTATTCCATAGATAGGATCTTCTCTGCATGCTACAGTGCATGCCAAATTGAACCAAATTTGTAAGAAATTTGGATCTGAATCTATACATTTTTAAAATTAAGTATATAATACTTATTGTAGCATATGATTTTCAATGTGTACTTAACAAAGAGCAATTTTATTTTCTCTGGTAAATTACACACTTGTTATAGCTTTGGGATTAAAAAACCTCAGGGATAAATACAAAACAATATGTTTAAATAATGTTAGCATCTTGGCTCAATGATTCAAGCAAAAGAATTATTCCAGTTCTTGTCAGTTAGTAAACTGGTTCTGAAAAAACTTTTAGTTTATTATTCTGAGCTTATTTCTCTCTGAGATCAGAAAGGAAATTGGACTGGATCTAATTTTTACTGTTTGGCATATATTTAATATTTACCTTTTTTCTCACTTATTGGCTGTCTTTTTTGTTTGTTTGTTCTCAGGTTTGACTATCCGTATTACTGTTATTTTCTAGGTAACTAAATTTATAAATATTTTCTAAAGTCACAAAGAAAAGATTATTTTAGTGGAAATAGTCAAAGAGGAAACAAATTTCTACAATGGAATCCAATTAAAATGAGTTGTATATATTTGGCCCAACTACACTAGGAATTTTTGCATTGTCTTGTAAACCATGAAAAAAGAGGAAGAATCATTCTATATACACGGATATCTATCACCAGAGATTGTAGCACTAAAAGAAAAACATGACCTTTGACAAGTAGAATTTCTGACACATTGATTTAAGTGGGTAGTTGTGGAAACTGGGTGAAACTGAGCTGTATAGTGTTATCTTTCCTGAACTCTTTGAGCTTTGGGATGCAGTTTGAAATCTGATCTTATGGCTTGGAGTTTGCAATCTTGAGGATTTTTTTTCAAATACTCTAAAGACCATAATAGCAGCTTAAATGTGATTGTCTTTGAAAGTAGGTGTTATTTTTAAATATAATTAAAGAGAACCACAGCTGGCAATTGAGAGGAAAGGGGGGAATTAACAGTCGCATTCTGCTGCATCTTAAACCATGGATGGTATTAAATGACTATATTCTGGAAGATCATTGGCCTTGCTGCTTTTAAAGACCAGTTACCTAACCACATTCAGGCATGGATTGAAAAAGTCCTTCGTGATGTTGAAGCTTTCTTATCCCAAGTCCCCTTTGAGATAATGTGTGGTAAAGTTAGAAAGTGAATCTCATCCTGTGAATCACACTCCTTGGATTCCCTCTTGGGATTTGCTCTCATCCCTGTAATTTCAAGTTGAAACCAATCCACCACCCTTTTTCTTCCTGAGTATCTCTTACCTATATAACATTGGGAAAAGTTTCCTAACTGATCTCCATCTCTAGTCCTTTCCTAATTTTGTTCTTACTTGCACTGCCAGAATGATGTCTATAAAATGCTTGTTTGAGAATATTATTCCCTAGTTTATTAGTCAATAAAAATGGTCTCTTATCTTTACAAAGATCATTCCCCGTCAGAGAAACAAAGATTGCTTCGAGTGCCAGCTTCTCTATCCTCATCAGCAATCCTCTAGTTTCAGACTTATCTCTTTTTTGTACCTTTTCACAGAGAGCAGTTCATTGGACTACAATGTCAATGGCTTTTATGCCTCTTGACTTTGCTAATACTCTCTCTAAAAATTCTTTTCTTGGTTTTCCTTAAATATCCCTCTTCTTCCAAGTCATTATTTGGGATAATATTATACAAGATTTCCCTCAATCCCCTTGATGAACTAAATAGCTCTCATTGATGTGATTTTGTTTTGCCAATCTGATTGCCTGGGTGAAAAAGTTTAAGTAAGTGCCTGGAATCAATTACTATGGAATTTCATTGTAAAATGTATAATATTCCTCTCTGCATGATATAAGACTGGTTTTAGTAAGATCTTCCAGAATAAAAGTTGAGTATTAAGGACTGATAAGTGTTACACTATTTTGACATCATAGAAGAACAAAATACAAACAAATATAAAAAACATGTTCCATTATACCATGAATAAAGTAAGCAAATGATACTCACAAACTTAAATTGACTTTAGAATTAGGATCCACTTATGAATCAGGTGAATAAAATAAAATCAGTTAAATAAAAGAGGAACCTAGTAAAAAGTGGTAAAAATATTACTCAATATTAATTGACCATTCCTTACGATGTCCTTGATTTTTTAAAAGTATATATTATTAATACCAGAATATCAACTTGCTCACTTGCTATTCAACTCATTCTTCTAAATGTGGTATACAGAGAAAGAACTTAAGTTATTTTAGGATGCTAGTTAGTTTGTAGGTAATTGAGGTAATTTTACCCTATGTGACTACTTTACTCAATGTTCAAATTACGTACTAAAATACCAAATGACTTTGGTCAAAGAATAGAATCATTGCAAAGCCATCTGATGGCTCCATTTAATCTGACATTGAAATTTCCAAAAGGGGAAGAAGAAAAAGGGAAATGGTATTAGTTATCAGGGAATTACAAAGACTAACCTGCATAAATTGTACTTTGACTATCAATTAATATTACTTGGGGGAAAGTAACTTAGGAAATTATTTCCCCTTCCATGCAGAGAAATTCTCTGATGGAATAAAAGTGTGGAACCTTTAACATTAAATTTATGGAATATATAGAGATTAAAAGATGACAATAATGATGCTTCTACCTGATGTCTTAAAAAGTCTAAGACATATGATTTCAGAGTAAGGTATTTTATTATCAGTAGATGAAAAGTCAAGATTCAACCAGCGGAATTTAAAACAAAAACTGTGCCTGATATGTAATAATTGCTTTGTAAATATTTAGTAAAGTAGGGACTAAAGCAATAGTACAGAGAGTAAAGCTCTTGTCTTACAGAAAGCCTATGTGGGTTTGATTTATGGCATCCCATATGGTCCCCTAAGTATATCACCAGGAGTAATTCTTGAGTGAAGAGCTAGAAATAATTTCTGAGTTCAGAGCCAGGAACAACCCTAGAGCATCGCCAGACATTTCTCTGAAACAAACAAATTTGATGAATCAATGGATGGATGAATGCATGGATGGGCAGGCTGATATGTCAACAACTGCAAAAGCAATTAAATGATGTATGTGGGCATATGGAGACTATTATCCAAGTTTTCCATTACTGTTAACTATGGCCCTCACTTAGAGTAGGTCTTAGAAATGTTGGAGAATCTTCATTCACCAAAAATTATTCATGACAAGGATTTTTTTCCCACAAACTTCCACCAGTTAGCTCTAATACCACTTATTGCTCTATCTCACCTATTTCCCCCATAAAGGAAACTGAGACAAGATTAAGATATTTATGGCATGAGACAGAGAGATTGTAGAAGCTAGATAGCTGAGAAATTTTGTAAGTGAGAAATACCTCCTCATTCTATCTACAGTAATATTCCATAATTCTAGGGAATATTTCATTAAAGAAGTTTGTCTTTTGTCAGGCAAGATAAAGGTTGAAATCTTTGCTTCTCACTGCTGAGTAAGGGGTCTGACAATATTCTTTACCTCAGCACTTTTGAAAACATGTTCTGTGTAACCTTAATGCCTCAAGACATTAACATATCCATTATTTAAGATTGAGAGTTGCATATATGACCTCTTTTGAATAGTTGCTTGGGGGGACCATATGGGACGCCGGGGGATAGAAGCGCAGTCCTTCCTTGGCTAGCGCTTGCAAGGCAGACATCGTACCTCTAGTGCCACCTCACCGGCCCCGGTGGTTTCAGTTTTAATACTTAAACAATCCTGCCTTCCAAGAAACTCCTCCTACTGCACATATCAAGGTGATTTGTCACTGTAGTTCTAAATAAAAATAAGTAGTTTTTCAGTAAAGAAGTAGTACACATTTTGTTTAGTGCTTGTATTGCTTTTGATGGTTATTTGCTTGTTTATTTGGTTGTTTTTGTTTTTTTAAAAACACACCTGGCAATGTTCAGGGCTTACTCCTGTCTTTGTGCTCAGGGACCACTATTTGTTTATTTGTGGCTTCCAGACCACATGAGGCTCTAGGGATGAGACCCGGGTTGATCACATGCAGGGGAAGCACCCTATCCATAGTATTATCACTGTAACCCTCATATAAATGATTATTTTTAAAAGACAGTTGACCATGCACCATTTTATTAAGCAAGTATACTAAAAATTAAGTAAATTAGTAATCCATTGTGTAAACTTTGATAAAAACATAGCAAACTCATTCTTTTGTTGCCTGGACCAGATATTATGCCTGTAAATCTTTCAAATGTGGAAAATACTCAATGGTCCACAAATGTTAACTACATTAGTCTCAGCCTGGACTTTAAGCTAAGGGTCTTTTTTATTTATTTTACTTTATTGAAACCATTATGATATACAAAGTCCTTTATAGTTGTGTTTCAGACATGCAATGAATTAGGGCCATTCCTAACACCATTGTTCACCTCCACCAATGTTGCCAGAACATATCCCATACCACCAACCTTTGTCCCCTCAGCCTGCCAGTATCATGTTATAGGACCATTTTAAGTTTTAAAATTTTTTTAAATAATATCTTTATTTAAGCACCATGATTGTAGTTGGGTTGTAAACCTCAGACTTAAAGCATAAATTTACAATTTCTATACCTATCCTTGTTTCACCACTTTGAAATTTCTCCATCTTTTAACAAATACTTATCTTCCTTCAGGGATATTTTGGGAGATTTCTACAGGAAGGTAATATGGCATTAGGAAAATCTTTATAGGAAAGTATCAATAAATGTTTCAAAATATAAATTCAAATACAGACATTCAAAATATCTATTAAAATAAAAAGTAGTCAAGAATAATGACATTAATATTATTTGACAAGGTAGGCTATCCTGTAATTCTCCTTTGACCTTTTCTCTAGTGGGCTAGAATGAAGAATATCTGCAAAAACATATATATGATGGATTATAAAAGAGAGTCATGGGCATGAACCAGACTTGAGTTGCGAGGGATTCCAACCAATAGGGTTATGGTCAATATTTGAAGAGAGACAGTCAGATTGCATTTAAGTTCAGAAGAGCTGTAATAATATAACAACTAATACATATTATTATCATTTTCCTGGAAAATATTACTATTTTGAGGGAATATATTGAATGCATACAATTAAGGCATTTAAAGTGAATGCATATTGCATATACAGAAAATAGTAGGCCAACATCATCATATATATATTTTTGGGCATAGTCAGAAAAAAAAGGTGGAGATTATGAAGGGCACAATTCTCACTATTCATTGATCAGTACCATCCAGCCAGAGGCTGGGGCCCCATAGAACAGAGTTTTTACAAGCTTTTTTTCAGTCTAATCAGAGTTGAAACAGAGTCCAATCAAAGAAAGTAACAAGGTGACTTCTCTTTGGAAGTGTTTGTCATGTCCTCCAGTCTACAAACCTCAGGCCAGTCTATTTAGCTTTTTCTAACTCCAGAGAGTTGTTCTAAATTGTCTTAAAGGTAAAGAGAAGGGGAAAGTTTGCAAAATGCTTTGACAGTATTCAAGAGAAGAATTTAAAATAAGTCAAGGGATTAAGAGTGCACAGAATGGCATACAAATATATCCAACATCTATAAAGTAAAACAAGATTCAGATCTAGAGCCTCACAATTCTACAGGGGACGGAAAATAGTTTCTTCACTATCCTTGTCAATTCTGGTTTAAGAAATATCCTACAATAGAGTATAGTTCCTATACATATAAGAAAACTGAATAACCCCCAGGAGTGTTGACGCTGTCTATCACCTTTAAATAATTCTTTTGCTGTCAAAGGATGTTGGAGAAAGTGGAAGGTCATATCTAGGTGTTTACCAGGAAAGACACAGTTTTAAAAATGGGAGAAGGAGCATGATTGTTTTGTATGTCTGTATCCTGGCCTTCTGCACTGATCTGGAATAAAGACATTTGCTCACATCTCTTGTTTCTGTACTGAGAAACATATTCTCAAAATTTAAGGAAGCATCTCTTGAAAAAAATAGTAACTGCTCCTTTGTTTCAGAATTTTTCTGATGTCTATTGTTTCTTAAAAATGACCAGCTTGGGGCCAGAGCAATAGCATAGTTGGTAGGGTGTTTGCCTTATATGCGATTGACCTGAGTTTGATCCCTGGCATCTCATTTGGTCCCCCAATCCTGCAAGGAATAATAACTAAGTGGAGAGGCAGGAATAACTCTTGAGAACCACTGGGTATGACCCCAAAACAAACAAGCCAACAAATGACTAGCTCAAAATAATGCTTATGACAAAAAGCAAAAACATTATCATTAGATAGAAAATTATGCCCTCATAAAATGCTTGATTACCTGTATATTTTTAACCAAAAGTTGAAGGCTAAATCTGGTAAAGAACATTTTTTTATGGTGACAATTTTCACTGTATTTGAATGAGCACAACTACCTCGTTTGCATCTGTAGAATGACTGTAGAAAGCGAAAGCCCTGTAATTGAACCCCAGAAAGAGTGGATGATTAAATATATGAAAGCTACTTTGTTAGACTGGATAGTACTTTTCTTTTTCAACAAAAATATGTTTTAAAAATAAGTGCTTTCTGGCTCTAAATGTCTGTCTGAGATTTGTTGGACTTACTGATAATGCTGAAGGAGTATTTTTATTTATTTATTTATTTTTGGTTTTTTGGACCACACCTGGTGATACTCAAGGATTACTCCTAGCTATGCACTCGGAAATCGCTTCTAGTTTGGGGGACCATACGGGACTTCAGGGATTGAACCAGGTCCGTCCTGGGTCAGCCGCGTGCAAGGTAAATATCCTACCACTGTGCTATCTCTCCAGCCCCAGAAGGAGTATTTTTTTAACAAGGCTTCTAAATTTTGTACCACTGGAAAGCAGCCAAGATATAGAACTATGCAGAATACAATATACTGCAATGGCAGTATAGTATTCCTTGAGCATTCATAGTGGGAATGGAAAGGAATCAAAGGGAAAATGCTTCAAGCACTACGTTGTGTTTAGATTTGCCATTTTCAAATTGAACAGTTACAGACACAATGATAAAGATAACCATAACTAAATTACATATGCATATATTTATATGTACTCAACTCACTAAGATGCTTATGAAATGTTTAATCATTGATGAGCTTAGTGAGGCACTCTAAAAATAATATGCGCTGACTTCTATAATACAAGTCTACTGTGTGTCGGGTATTTTGTGGCTATATAGTAAATACTGCTATGATTTTTCAATCAAGGCATCACCAATTGTCAATGAAGAAAACAAGACATGGATTAAGTTACCTTTATCTATTCAGGGAGCAGCACCAGCAGGATTTAAATTGAGATGTCTGAAGTTTCAATGTTTCATTTTCTTTAATTAGAAATATAAAAGTAAAAAATATGTATTTAAGAGTATTAAACAATTACTAATTTGGTTAAACATATTACTGTTAAACAACACTTTCACTCATCAGAGAAACTTCTATACTAGTAAATTTGTGTTATCTGACTTTTGATTACTGGTACCACTCACTTATTTTGAATTCATAACATTATTTCCATTGGTATTTGTTAATAATAGTGTTTCTGTCTCTGAAATGCTAAATATCTTTTAGTTTAATGACATAAATGATTCTACTTTGTATTGGTTTAATTATTTTTGGGGCCTTACCTGTTGGCACTCAGGAGTTACTCCTAGCTCTTCGCTCAGAAATTGCTCCTGGTAGGCTTGGGGACCATAAAAGATGCTAGAGATTGAACCAGGTCTGTCTCAGGTCAACCACGTGCAAGGTAAATGCCCTAATGCTATGCTATCACTCCAGCCAAAATGTTGGTCCAATTTTCAAAGTTCAAGATAAAGAAAAAACAAATGGTCACATGAGGCTGAAGTATAAAAGAAAGAGACGTGGAACAAATAAATAAAATCTTTATCGAAATAAATCATTTAGTAAATCAGTAGTTTTGGTAATATAAAATAACTGAATTATGTGAGGGTTGGGGGAAATTAGATTTGGACTGAAAGGCTGGATCATTAGAAATAAGGAGATGATCCAAGACTCAGAGCAAAGAGCAGCTGGCTATTCAAGTTGAGAGGGAGAATTTTATGTTGTCCACAAACTGAAAGACACTATTTGTAGCTTCAGTCTATCGACTGAACAGGAAATGGAGATGAGAAAGAGGAGAATAAGAAATATTAAAGAAATTAGATCTCATTCAGTGTCACATGAGGTCTTAGGAGGGGAGCATTATAATCTGGTGTATATTTTTAAAAGATGCTTTGACTCCTCTGCAGAGAGTAAATTATAGATTAAACAAAAGTGGAAGAAACAAGCCATTATAAAAGGTCCTGGGATTGGTCCTAATTCATTGGTCTAATTCATTGGCCCTAATTCATTGTGTGTCTGAAATCCAACTATGAAGGACTTCGTAAACCACAGTGGTTTCAATAAAATAAAATAAAAATTAAAAAACAATTGTTGTAGTAGGACACATAACATTGTCCTGACATGGGCAGGATGGTGGCAGCAAAGATGGTGAGAAAGTGATAGTTCTGTTCATGTTCCACATCTCCCTAAACACTCTTGCTTAATTTGCTTTGGTGTGAACTAAAATGTTCTGAGCAATGTTAAGAAGGAGCTGAGAAAGGTCAGGAGAAGGATCACTCATCTCTTAATTTTGTACCCTGCAACATGAGTCAATATTTAGGTTTACTTTTTAGACAATGAAAAATGTTTCATAAAAACATCACAGTAAAAAGCCATACAGTGAGTCTCAGAAGACACACACTAGTTCAAACTTGATGCACCCTTTGGGATTTTTTTTCATCAGTGGGTTTTTAGTATGTCTGAAGATAATGGTGGTTTTGTTTTTTATTTACGATTTTAAATGTATAATATGCACGCATTGTCACTGGTGAGGCAGAAAAAGATAAAGTATAAAAATAGTCAGCTCTATAATTTGGCCTTTAAGTGGCTTATGTATTTATAATCTATGTAGGATATGGAACAGATTGTGATAACAGAATCAGATATAATCAAATTTCAGACTTACAAATATAGCAAATATCATGAAACAGCTTCCTTCTGCTCACTCAAAGAGTAGGAGTTCATTTCTTTCATTAGAATTTTTCTGTAACAGCTTATCACTAGCAACACCTTTGTTGCAGTTCTTCTGCCTTGTCAGTGTGAATCCCCACAATAGCACTTTACCTATATTTGTCAATGATTCTCACATAGGATTTCCTTCTCTGGAGACAACTAAATTGAAGACTTGACATAAAATAATTTATGACTTCCCAGTTTAGTCTCCCAGTTCACAGAGAAATAAAAATGTCATTTCAAATGCAGAAAGCTCAAAGTTCTGACATTGTTCATCATCCATGATTCTACCCTATTTTATTTCTCTACTGCTGGTAGCACGTACTGTTGGAGGGAAAAATTGTACCATCACTAAGATTCAGTTTTCCTCTATATCACAGTTAATACAATTAAAGACACCAAAAGCAACCCAAGAATGACTCCTACTTAGTTCACTTGCTTGTACCATCTGTGAAGACTTAAAAGGTGCACTAAAATATTTATGAGCATGTCATTTGCATATTTCTTTCAATAACCTCAGAATGAACAGAATCATTGTCTTAATTTTTATTGCTACTGCATCGTTGTTGCTATTGTTGGCTTTTAAACTTTATTTTCCTCTTTAGCACCTGACTATAATTTGTTCTACCCACCAGCAGGTAGAAACTGTGCCTTAACAGACTCATGAAATGGGGTAGTATTATACCAGTAGGGGGAGCTCATATCATGCCTATTTTGTGGGTCTTAGAAAAGTTTCTTTTGTATATTTGTGTAGTTAGGGTGGAGCTATGTTAACTCTAAAGCCAACAAATATTATGTATTTGAATGAAGCTTATTTCCTCCAATTGAAAAGTTAAAATTTGCAGAGTTGTAAATCTCCAGAACCTTAGGAGTTCATGTGGATTTGGCCAATGAATCAGCTTGTTGTGACTAAACTTTTCATACCCTAGAAATATGGAAGATATAAAATATGCCTAAAACCTTTTCTTCTCAACAAATTATTATACACCATTTGATGGATTGCAGAATCATTTCTAGCTAAGTTTCACCAAAAGCTCAGTGCCTGAAATATTCCTTATTCATTTGATTTTGTTCTTCAACTTGTATTCGTTGCTTAGCACCTTTCAAAATCTCTACTTTTTAAATATTAAATAGTGTGGATATTAAGTACCTTATCTTTATGTGATTTTCTTCTCCTCCAATCTTTGATGAGTTCGTAGGGAACTTTATTTCTTATACTTTGAGTGAACATAATTTTAATGCCAAATGCTGAGCAAGAATTCAAAGAGATGGTGCATATATGCCTATATTTATGAATAAGAATTCTCCCTTCTCATAGAAAGGTCACAAATGGTTTTATCAAAAAAATAAAGACAAATTTTTATCAATCATAGAAAAAAATAGTTTTCTCCAAGTAGACCCAAATATTTGACATCCAAATCATTCCAGATTCAACTTAGTTGATTAATTAGTACATTCAATATCAAATATTTGAAAATTTGTGACTTTGAAAATGTGTAATATCTGGGCTTTACTTTTAAACAAATCATTGCTGCCATTCAAATTAAAGTGCTGATTCTTAGATGGCAGCTTGTTGGAAATCCTGGTGTGTGCCAGTGGGTGGGGAGTCGGGCAAAGAGGAATGGGAACTGAAATGGAAAGAGGAGGCTGAAAGATAGTAAAATGTTCCTGAGCATTTAGTCTCTTTCCTCAGGGTGAGCTCTACAATTGTCTAGCAATTTTCTTGCAATAAAATAGCTGTCCTATGGTTGATAAGCCTTTAGCATGACAGAGTGATGACCCTAGATGGGTTTCTCAGATTTAAATAGCTATTTGCTTCCCACAAGGCACAGCTCTTTTCTTCTCTGTACCCTCAAAATAGACTTTCTTCTGCTTTCAACATTACTACTTCTTCTAGCTCTCACTTCAGTGCTTAATTATCTTGACATCATTGCTGCTACAATGGTTCTTATTCTTCCCACGTTTATTTTTCTCTGTATCTTATTTTTCCCTGACTTGGGTTTACCTGGTAGTTGGAAAATAAAATCACTTTTATAAAATCTCTATTATAAACAATTGCTGCCTTGCATAAGAAGTCTGACTATAGCAATGTGCAAATGCCACTGTATCATGAAATATGGGAAACTTAACTACAGGATCCCTAGTATACACAGACCCCTTTTTGGAATTATCTGACATTTTCCTAAAGAATTTTTCTTAGTTTGAATATACGCAGGATGCACAGAAAGTTGGCTCTGTCTCTACTCATGAGTTTCGTATTCAAATCCCTGATACATTTTATATTGGCTCTGTTGTTTTTGTGGTGATAGAGTTTCTGTAGGCATAATTTGCAGCTAGGACTCTTTTATTAGTGATTTTTCTCAAAACCGATTCTTCAACTGCAGTTCTATCACAAGCCAAAAATCCTAGTAGGGTTTTTGTTTGCTTTTCTAAAAAATATTTATAAGATGTAGTGTTTTAAATCTTTATCACTAGAGTATATAGTCTACTATAGATATTATATGAATCTTTTCAGAAGAATGCACAGAGCTGACTCAAACCTAAAGATGACAGCATATGATGCGTACACTGACTCCCAATTCTGGCTGAATAGTTACTATAAAACAAAAAAGAAACAAAAACCAGACTCCATTTGAAATATTCTGAGTATTCTCTCAGTTTTATGCACCTTGAGTTTCTTCCTTATGCCTTCACATTTTTGCATCACCTTCAAGTTTGAAAGCTCTCAAATTTTTACAAGGTAGTACTAACAAGAACTTAGCCTTTTTTTAGTAGTACTCTCTGAAGAGGAAAATAAAAACTTGAAGCACTCACTAAATAACTGGCTTTCATAAGGTTCATCAAAAAGGATTGCTCTAGAGAATAATTTTCACTTGTCCTATTACTTTCTCTCATTAATCCTAGACTCAAAAGAAACAAATTTATTCCTTAGTTTCATAACCACATTTTCAAAGAATTGTTATGGCAAATTACATTCATTAACCAATTTAATGATTTCTATATCAGTGACTTGTTCTGGAGATAGAATTGTGAATAAAATAGACAATAAGCAAGCTAGCAATAGCATTTAAGTTTAGGAGAACAGGGAAGCGATCTGGTAGGTTCTGAAGGACTAAAAGGGCTTTTTCATTAATTCGCACAATGTTCTCCAGAGTAGGTAATATCATTCCTTTGTCGGCCCTAGAAAAATTCCGGAGAGCCATTGTAGTTTGGGTATAATTGTGAAAGCAGAAGTAAACTTTTTGTTTTCTTAAAGAAGGTGAATTTTCTGGGTAGTGCTGAGTGTTTTTCATCTCTACATAGATGGTGATAGAACATATAAATCAGCAGTCTCTGGTCTTGAAATTTTCTTTGAGAGATACTTTTAAGAATCAAGTAATTAAGAGTTTGCTGTTGTTGCAGATAAAGCTACAGGGCCTGAGGAATCAGAGCCAACTCCAGGTTCTATAGCTCAAATATTATTGGTGATTTCTGAGCCCTGTAGCAATGAACCCTGAATACAGTACCAGGAATACCACCAGTTGGCCAAAACAAAACAAAACAACAGCTATAGCTGATCTTTCTATTGCTAAAATTTATTAGATGTTGGATTTATTAGATGTTGGGTGTGCTTATAAATGGAGGTAAACTGAATATAAAGTCATTAAAATTAAGTGCTATTGTTATTTGAGGAATGATGAGAATTGCAAAAGTAGCACACCTAGTTTGCAGAATCACAACTTCATAAAGATGAATCATTGGGAATTAAAAGATAATATTTTAATCAACAATACTATCTGGTCACTGTAGATTGTCTATGATCAGTAGCAGACTACCTGGGGAAAAGGAGACTATCTAATTTTCAATTCAAGGACTCACCCTTATGATATTTTCTGTTTTGATATTGCTCTCAACATTATCCACTCTGTTTAATCCATAATATTCTTTGCCTTGAGTTTTGGCCTTAACTACAAATAGTTGTAGAGCAATCAGTATAAATTATTGTAATTGCAGTTTTACATCTTGCATTTGTTAACAATTTAACCAGGTATTTATTCTGCACCTATGATGTGGAATTAGGAAATCATCTTTGAGATAATTCCCTCATGGAAGAAGAACTTACAAATTTAGAAGAGGAAAAACATGTAAATGAAATAATGAGACTGAAAAGGGTGATATACAGTCAATCTAAAAAGAATGATTCTTGACAGAGTAAGGAGTCAGTAAAGAAAAATTCTAGAGAAAAAATAGGATAAGTTAAATTTTAAATTACAGTCAAGAATCAAATAATTTGGGACTTTTATCATTTATTAGTTTGTTCAAATTCATAAATTATGGCTTCTTTTGATAAGTGGGTAGTTAATTATTCTAGATTTTAACTTATTATTTTATTCATACATTTGATTAATTTTGTACCTAAATAAAGGTTTATACCATAATATTGAGTGTTGGAATTCTCACTAATTCTAGAAATATTGAAATATATAATAAATTTTAATGGCTGAGAGATAAAAATGTAGGGCAAAACAATAATTTGGGGGGTTGGAGTGGTGATGCAGTGGTAGGGCATTTGCCTTGCACGTGGCTGACCTAGGACACAAGGCTGTTTGAAACCCTGATGTCCCATAGATTTTTGAATATATTATATTTCATTGAGTCCCATAGTATTATTTTATAAATATATTTAAAAGTGCTATGTTTCAATTAATATAAATATGATAACTACAATACTTTTATTGAGTATGTATAGTTTTCATATTTCTCTCTTTTTCTTTTTTTAAAATATAATATTTATTTTAATTATAGTGGCTTACATATCGTTCACAGTAATATTCCAGGTACATATTTACATTGAATCAGGGGAATTCCCACCACTGAATTGTCCTCTCACAACCGCTCCCATCTTGCCTCCCATGTCCTCGACTCTCCCCACCAGGGGCTGCTAGAATGCATGGTCCCTTCTCTGTCTAGTTTATTACTTAGTGGTCTTATAACTGTTTGGTCTTAGGGCCTCCATTACTGCCCCCTCTAATTGGGAGGCGGGACTAGAAAGTTCAAGTTATGTGGTTTTGTTTGAGGAAGATAAAGGTAATATAATGGGGTAAAAATCGACTATGCCGACTTTGAGCAGAGTCTTTCTAGAGGCTCTCATCCTTGGTTTGAGGGACGAAGGGGAAAAGAAGAAGGTGAAATACACAACAGTTCAAAAAGAGGAATCAAATAAGATATCCAGTGAGCACTGCAGCAATAAAAATATGCACCACATAGTTGCCATGCTCTTGAGATAGGAAATATGACAAGGCGCAAAGAGGAAGAAATAAAAAAATTTTTTTAAAAAAGGATTATTTAGTGTTTTATGTCTCTCCCCCTCTCCCCTGGCATAGGCACAGTAAATGTTGGGGTCATCTGACACAGGAATCTTCTTGGCCTAAAAGATACAGGGTTTCCCTACCCTTGGAATATATTGTCATGGGATTACCTATAGATTGCTTTTATGTTCATTTATTCTCCCCTTGGTGTTTTTGTGCCGTATGGAAGACTCAGTCTGTGCACAGGTCAAGGAGTGGAACTTATGATGAAGACTTTCTTTGTGATTTTAGAAGTTTTGTTTCCTCGATGTCATTTTAATCTGTCTTCTGTGGTTAGTGGTCTTGGCCCTTGCGCTGAAACTCGTATGGAGCCTGGGATATCGTCTTTCGTTATGTTTTCAGAAGACCCGTTCAGTTGCAATTGCCTCAGTCAGGACTCTGGAATTAGAGGTCATGATTGTTATGCAGGACGTAAACCAAACCCTAGACTAGGGCTTTCTTGTTGGTCCCAGAATACATACTGCCCGGTCATGGTTCTATCAGTCGGTCATCTGTAGATCACGTTCTTGGCTTTTACACAACCCATAGTGTAGTAAGTCTTCCGATTTTGTTTTATCATTAGTTGGTAAGGTAGGAGAACCTGTTCTTATGTCCATTTGTTCCCAATTTCCTTGTTGTCAGGATATCATATTAGAACTGGCTTCAACTAACAAATCTTAAAAATAAAACTAACATTTTTATTTATACGGTATATGTGTAATAATCTTCAAAATGAGTGTACATAAGTACTGGCCTTCAAATTTTATTTTTCTTAAAGTTATCAAAAATTTAATAAAAAATACCATAAATTAATTATTAAGTCTGTTTCAGTATTTCTTAGAGAGTTGTGTATAAGGACACGAAAAATGCTCTTGACTACTGTGAAATTGTGTTTAAATAAAATCAGTATTGCCTTCCTTGATCATCTGCCTCATTCATCTGCTTCAAGTGTTGCAAACATTTGCCTGGCTCTCATACTCTCAGAGTGCCAGATTCTATGCCAGGGAGTCATAGATCCTGCCACTAAGAAGCTCAACTTGAGGAGATAAAAATCTGGCAAAGAATGGGAAGGAAGGATCCTTTCAAACTAGAGCAAATGGCAAGTGGATACCTGGTAGCTTGGAACAGCATAGCTTTTTCTGGGAACAACAGAAGAGTAAACAAATCTAGAAAGTGAAATACAATGATAAAAAGGTGCATAAAAATGCTAAAAATGGTTATTTTAAATCAAACAGTGAGAGTTCCTCAAAATTAAACACATTTTATGTTATTAAGGACTGTCCTTTTGACCGTAATCTAGAATAAAATTCTAGGTGGCTGCTGGGAGATGTTTTTATAAAATATTAAGGCAGGGGGCCGAAGAGATAGTATGGAGGTAAGGCTTTTGCCTTGCATGCAGAAGGTTGGTGGTTAGAATCTCGTCATCCCATATGGTCCCCCGAGCCTGCCAGGAGCAATTTCTGAGCATAGAGCCAGGAGTAACCCCTGAGCACTGCCATGTGACACACACACACACAAATCAAAAACAAACAAACAAAAATTTTAAGGCAGAAATGCAGGAGGAACAAAATATTTAGGTAAGCCACAAAGTGTATATTGTTTTATCAAGGTGATATCAAGTACTTTAGAGTAAATTGTTTCCTTTCTCCATCAGAAGACTTAAAAAATCATAACAGAAATAAAACTTGATTGGCTGGAGTGTGTACTTTGCATGGAGGAGGCCTGGATCTGCTCCCCAGAATCTAATTGGCCTCTGTGCATCACCAGGAGTAGCCCCCAAACCCAAATAATAATATTCTTATTATTAATTTAATACTAGTCTTAATGATTGAATTTTTAAAATCATGTTGATATTTAAATGCATTATATATTTAATTTCTTTAACAGCCTAAGTTATAGACATTAAACTTCCCAGTTTATAGATGAATGCAAAATAGAAGAATGGAAAAGTCATTGCCTCAGATGTACAGGTGTAAGGGACAAAATTAAAACTCAAATAGATCTGCCTGACACAAATTAATAGTTTCAGTTATGCTGCCATTTTCTCTTTCTTTTTCTGCTTTTTAGGCTACACTTGGTGGCATTCAGGGGTTATTCCTGGCTCTGTAATCAGAAATTATTCCTCTTAGACTGGGGGGATCAGATGGGATGCTGAAGATCAAACTCGGGTTGGCAGCTTGCAAAGGAAACACCTACCCACTGTGCTACTATTGTGTTGCCTTTTTCCATTACAGCTCTTTTGTTTTCGCATATCAGCTCCTTCTTTTTTTTTATTTTGTTTTTGGGTCACACCTGGCAGCACTCAGGGGTTACTCTTGGCTCTACGCTCAGAAATTGCTCCTGGCAGGCTCAGGGAACCATATGGGATGCCAGGATTTGAACCACTTTCCTTCTGCATGCAAGACAAATGACCTACCTCCATGCTCTCTTCGACCCCAACCCCTTCTATTTTGAAACAGCTATTAAACATTAAATTATTCCAAGTTTCTGACAGAAACGTTGATAATGATTTTGCTAAATCACACAACTCAAATTATGTATCCTGGATATATAGAAGTTTTTATAATTTAATAAGTATTTTTTATAAACTGAATCAAGGTTGGCTAATTCTAAAATTAGGTTAAGGAACAATGGGAATATTGCAAAGTCACTATAAAAGATGAAGGAGGCTCTTTAAATATGAACTTATAAAAATAATCAGACTCATTTGGTCTCAGTTCCTCACTTTGAATTGACTTTTGTATGGCCTGGACTAACATTTCCAGTGGCCTCTTTTCATGGCCTTGGGAATCTGTACACATTCCAAAATAAATGGCATTTAATTCTATAGATACCATATATGCTGGCTTAGAGGTGAGAGAACACTTTAAGTGTGATTATTTTATATCTGCCAAATTCAGAATCGGATCTGAGAACTGTGATTTTTGTGTTTATTTTTAAGTACTCCCATGGCCTGCATATTCCTGGCATGTGTAGGATTTGTTACCGGTGATACCCGGTTTATAAACAAAAAAATTATTCTTTAAAACAAAGTACCAGTGTGTTTAATTTTTAAATCAATAGAAACAAAATGGTAATGAATAGTGATTAAATAGGGAGCATTTATTACAATGAAGAGGCAGTAAGATACAGAGGTTAAGGAGCTCAGAGGGTTTAAATCCTGATACTGTTCTTTCTTTTTAGGAAAGTTGGAGCAAGTAAAGTCCTTTTTCTTTATGCTCATTTCTCATCAGTAAAAAATGTATCAGGTTTTAATAGGGTTTAATAGGGTTGCTGTGGATATTAAACTTGTCAGATTATGTAAAACACCTAAAACTGGATTTCACTCCTATGCACATGCACAAAACATTAGCATTTAAGATAAGAGTCATTAATTAGAATTGAAGCATCTTTAGAATTAGTGGATGCAATGAAAAATATTGAAGGTCAGTTTGCAGAAGGCAGCCTTTGTTGGGTGCTTTTCTTCCACTGCTGTATCTTCAATGCCACGTAAGTGCCTGGCTCAGGCTGGATGTTCAAATGATACGAACTGAATTAAAGAGAGATTAAGAGTGCACAGTGTTATAGGTTCTATTATCTTGTTTATCCCAAACTTTTCCTTGTATTTTAATGCTTCTTATGTCTAATAGCAGAAGGACATAGATTACAAGTATTATAACATAAGGAGTGGTAATAGCTTTGATCTTCAGACTGGCTCCAGTTTCAATTTCTTTGCAAGCAGATAGAGCAATTTTTTTGATATTATAGAAACAATTTTAAGCTTCATTTTTTTAAGGATGAATAAAAATATTTTTTAAAGTGCTACTTATTTAGACATTTCATGGGCCTTGGCAGTCTCTTTGTTATAGCAGTAACTTTATTGATCCAGCTGTTGCAGTATTTCCTTCAGCAGCTGCTGGGCAGTACTGCCAACTGCATTGGAAGCCTTTTCAAGTCATTTGGGAGAGAAAAACCAATCCAGGAATTATAGAAATACAGACTTTCTTGTCCAGTTACAAGCTATCAATTATAGCCATAGACTCCTAATTCTGTAACCCTGTCCCTTTGACTACAAATGAACATCCTCCTTAAAGTCTTAAATAAAGTCTAAATTTTAATAACATAGGGCTAAAGATATAGTTCTATGATAGAACATATGTTTCACATGTATGATGTCCTGTGTGTGATCTCAGATACTTCCCTGAAAGAGGTATAGATAATAATAATAATGCCTCAAATTACATTTGTATGGATTGAGAGTTTATAGGGCTTTTATAAACTTTTTTAATGTTATTTAAAACCCACACTGTCTATATATTATAGCCCATACAAACTGTTTCTAAAGTTACTGCTGATTTGCTGCTGTAACAAGGATGGACACTTTAGTTAATGAAACTCAATTACTGTTTCTAATAGAATATCAGTTAAATATTTGCTGTTATTGGAGGTACCTTCTAAATTTTTCTGTTTTACATATTTTACCATGTCTAAGTGGTTTTGTTGTTAAAGAGCTTTAAAAATAAACAAAGGGATACTGTACAATATTAAAACAAAATGGAAATTACCGAGCAGACTATGTTGCCAATAAAATAAAGTCTATTCTCTGATACAGAAATAAATGTTGATACTCAATTTAAAGTTCAGTAAAGTAGCATAGACAGTTCTAAAACCTCACAGGCTTCCTTCCGAGGAAATAAATGAAGAACATGCTTTGTATTGTTTCTCCTCAGGATAGAAGAGTAAAGAATTCTGTCAGAGTGCAAAAAGAGGTTTTCTAATTATCAGCAATATGGATGAGCACAAAATTTAGACTTATTATTAAAGAGATGTTAATTTATTTGAGGCCCACAAATGAAATCTATGATAAATGATGAGATTGATTAAAGTTAGTGTGATATTCTCCCTAAAGTGTTCACTAGACATACAAACCCTGAAGTAATTTTTAAATAGAAGCACTCAGCTGCTGTTGATCTGTGGAATTTTAGGAATGAATGAATGTAATTCATTTCTAACTTAAAAATGTTAATTTCCATGCTTAATACAAAATGAAGAAAGTCAAAGTGTTGGCGTTATCATGTCTTCCCTTTCTCAAGTTCTACTTTATTTGAGAATGACTTTCCTTGTACAAAAATCTCACAAACATTTTCTCATCTGTTAGAGATAATTAACATGGTATTGCATTTGTACCTGTTACCCTAACACACACACACACACACACACACATACACACACACACAAATACAAACACTTAGAATTTTTGTATCCAAGTCAGAAACTAGATTCTAGGCACAGAAGTACAACAACGATAGGCAGGACCCTTTCCCTTAAAATATTTGTCTCTTGGAGAAAAAAAATCACATAGAAGCCAGTGGAAGCACAAATCTTTCCCATTTTGAAAATTCTCTAGATCTTTAATAGAGAAATAGTTCAGTGAATTAGCAGTCCATTTCATTTCCTCTGCCTGAAGCAGTAATTTGTATCCACATATAAACACATCCATACACCCACCAGGAAAAAAGAATGACTGGTTTTGATAAAATTGTAACTAAAAATGAAAAAGCTATTTTATCTTTATTTACTGATTGAACTAATGCCAGCAGCTCTGAGTTCCAAGTAGGCATCAGCTATCCATGCATATGAAAATAACATTACTTCCATCCTAGATCAAATCTCCAGTATTTGTAATATTACAATGTATAGGGGCATCTGTGGCCAATCAGCATATTTCAGAACAGAACCAGTGTAGACATTCTCTGGAATATACATTTCATACCAGAGATGTGGAATTCTCCCCAAGAAGAAATAAGCAGGGCAAATCAACAGAAAGAAATTAAGATCTGCCTTTTGACGTCAATCTCAAATAGCTTAATTAGAATGTCACATGTTTGACAACAGACAGGATGACCAGTCTGCTCAAGAATTGT
The DNA here is from genome assembly GCF_024139225.1 of Suncus etruscus. Classification (NCBI taxonomy): domain Eukaryota; kingdom Metazoa; phylum Chordata; class Mammalia; order Eulipotyphla; family Soricidae; genus Suncus; species Suncus etruscus. The sequence goes on from NC_064852.1 coordinate 127,053,443, forward strand.
TGGTCTCTCATGGACAGAGTAAAGTTCACTCTGGCACCTGCTCACTGACCCATTTTGGTGAGTTTGCAAAGAAGTGGTGATACATCAGCAAATGTGCATTGGAGAGTCAGCTATGCCTCCATACACTGGCAGAAGTGAGGTGAATATATGCCAAGAAAAATGCAGTGATAAATTAGCTATAAAAGCATTTGGGTAAACCCATCATTTTACAAAACAAACCTTTGTTTAGGTGTATCATGCTCTACATGATTATTATTGTAGCACCATTGTTAAAAGCTATGAACTTGCTTTACTGCTTATCTTTTCTCACAAGATATTTAATAGAAATCTGTAATGAACACATGACCTAATTCTTAGAATTATTAATAGAATATATAAGCATTAACTCTTCATTGACTAGTGAATAGTTTATAAATTAATTTTTAATTGTTTTGAGTGAAAATCAAAGTAGTATTATTCATGAGATTATAAATTTTAGAGTTCTGATGAAAACTAGCATGATTGCTTATTGATGACATCACTAAAATAAGATTTTGGTTAACTTTCTTGTAAGCATAGTTGTCTTAGCTTATAATAATTGTTAAAAGACAATTTCCAACATTTTTCAATGTGCTTGTCAGTCATCTTTCATATAATACAGGTTAGATTTTGTTTTGCCTCAAATTAGATAAATAGAATTGGTAAATACATTGGAGATAAATAATAATTCAAAGAGCTGTCATTAAATACTTTTCCCTTTGCTAATATATGCCTATAAATATTAAAATAAATACTTAAGGCCTTGAGAGATGGTGCAGGCACTGCCACATATGCCTTGCATGCATTGATTGATTGGATGCCTAGCACCCACAAGTTCTGCCAGAAGTAATCCCTGAACACAGAGCCAAGAGTAATCCATGAGCAATGTAGGTTATAGCCCCAAACCCAAAAATAAGAAATTATTGAATGAGAACAATTTTGTAGTCTGCTGCATGCAAACAGCAAGCCAGCTACCTTCAGAGACCTTCTTTGTAATCTTTAGAAACCTGAATAGAAAGTTGATAAGTGCTAACTTATCAACTCTGTTCCCTAAAGTCACATAGTACTTTTACAGAAACATCGCTATGTTTATGATTTTTTTCATTAGACAAGTATTATCTGATATTTTGGTTTCCATTTTTTCTTTACTAGATATAAATTACTTTATTTAGAATAAAATAATTAGAGCCACACTATTAACAAGTTGATGTATATACCAAAAAAGTTGGAAGGAAAGCTCTAAATATTGAGCTTATTTGAATCCTTCAAACATGGAAAATATAAAAATGTTAAAGCTTTATTACCAAATACTCTGTCTGATGTGCCTTACAGTTCATTATTTAAAAACACAAAATACAGCTCTTCATTGTAACTGTCAGTACCTGTGTTGTCCTGAGCTGGACAGTCTAGATTACTGAGTTATGCATAAGATCAAAATTGGCAACCATCCTAGTGCACTCAGTTCTTGATTATGCATAGATGCATTATTCTTTTGTGGGTAACACATGTTTCTCTGGATTACCACTCCCCCTTATTGCTATTATGGGACCTCCAGCCCTCTTGCTCCCAGAACAAATCTTTTCAACCACTCTAGAAGCCCCTGAGGATATGACTCATGAGTTCTGAAATAATTATCCTCAGGCCAACAAACATGAAACATAAACTGTTTTTTTTCCTTCCTCTTGGGTCCAACTCTCTTTGGTCTTATTGATCAGAAGACAGGTGCAGTTATTAGGGGTGTAGCTTTTACCCACTAGTGCTACCACCTGCTTCTGGATCTCAAGGTCAAACTGTGCAAAAGCCGATCATTAAAACCCTTTCTCATAGAAGGGCAAATTAAGGAAGACCCAGCTCACAATGCCACTGGAGTGTGGGGAAATTTCTAAGTGACAGAGAAAAGTTGACATCAAAACAATTTGCTCCATGTCATGATTCTGCCTCTTTGAAATTGACTTACAAACTTCAAACATCTTGTCTTTATTCTTTCCTAGTTAAAAATAAAAGAACAAACAAAACAAACCTAACACTTCTAATCAGCATGTTTTCTTCTAAACTCAGCTTTCAGAAATCTCACAATTAGCATGAGAGAATAACTTTGATAGACCTTAAGAACTCTACAGACTACAGTTAGAGTGACACATTCAAGCACTACAAGTGCCAGTATTTCTTAAATGTTGCTAAACTTTGGAACCACCCGGATGACTTTTTTAAATACCTGAAGTCTATGTTTTTGTTTTGGTTCATTTCGGTTTGATTCTGTTTTGAGAGCCAAGTTCAGTGATAGCCAAGGATATTCATAACTCCCTACTGAGGAGTGACTCCTGGTGATATTTGGATCCCATGTGTTTCTGAGGACAAAACCTGAGCCTCCTGAATGTAAAACAGAGACTTGAGCTGTTTGACCCCTGATGTTTATAAGTCAGCTCTACGAGAGAATAAAAAAAAAATAAATGAGGGGAGGCTCCTCATTTTTAGTACCCACTTTGCAATGAACTTTCTAAAGAAATTGCATAGAAACTAGGTATACTTAAGTCATATTTTTCTTCAAAGCAATAAAATAGTAATAAGGATTCACACCTAAAATCAAAGGACTATTTAAAGAAAAGTGAGAAGGTATTGCCTGTACCTCCACTTGACCCCTAAGAAATGATGAAGACTTGAATATAGAAGGAAATTGTAAGGTATCGGATCTTTGGGCCAAGGGAGGAGAAGTTTCAGTGTCTGGAGTGTAGGGCACATAAAGAAAAATGATTCAAATTAGAAAAGAATTGGAAGTGGAACAAAGTATACAGAATGCAGGCGGGATAAACCTGTTTTCTGAATCACTGCAGGCTAAGTGCTTTATGGTGGATATCCTAGAGCCATTCTGCAGGTCATGATTTGAGTTTCTCTTACTTTGATTTTCTTTTTAACTGTGAGGATGTTTAACTGGGCAGTGTTGGGTCAATTAAATATTTCCAAGATGTTCAGTCAAAGCTCAAGACACATGAAACTTCCCACACCAACCCCAGTTTTCAGAGGCAAGTCTGACATTATGTGCTATTCTTTGTTCAATGTGGGATCATTTACAAATAAAAATTTCTGCATATGACTTTCCTTATTATCATATATTTTAAAAATATAATGAGATTCCTACAGAAGAAAATGCAAGAGTATTTTTTAATCAAAGAGACCAAAGTTTATCTACTCATAGATTTATTTTTAATTTGTCATTCAGCCACTAGAGATGAAGAAAATGTAACTGAAATATTAAAATGGAACTTAATCTACATTTTGTGTGTTGCAGCTATTTGTTTATAAATTTTTGATTGCTTTATACTGGGCTTTCTGGACCAGTCAATACTAAAATGTGTATATTTAATAAGTTGCCAAAATATCAATTTTGAGGCTAAAAATTGATAATAAATGCTAGTGTTACTTTGCTCCCATTGTAACATGTTTTTCATTTTAACAATGTATTTACATCTGTGAAATTTTGTAAAATTGTATAATGATAAATATAATTGATACTGAATACGACTTGCTTCTCTCTTTGGAATGTGTCATTTTAGCACTTTTACTTTTCTTGAGAGGAGATTCATGTAATCATAATCATAACTACCTTATCATTAGCATCACTTCTGAGTCCAACTTCAGCATAGAAATTACTTCACCAACTGCGATTGTACTCTGAACTTTGTAAGATGTACCTTTTATACTTCCTGCCATCACTTAGTTTCAAACTTCATATCTTTAAATACTAAACAACACTCTAAAATCCTTAATAATCATTTTCCCTATCATGTATGTATGCATGTGACTGTGCATTGTGCTTGGAATTGAATCCAAGGCCTCATACATGCAAGACAAATGGTCAAACACTAAGTCACATATATATTGAGTTGCCGAGTCACATACCAGCTAATAATTCTGCTCTCTAATAATTAAAAAAAAGGTCCTAAATTAGCTTGAAAGATGAAACAACATAATTTGAGCTCTTTTCTTTCCTCCTCCCCTCCCTATGCATGTCTTTGTCATTCTTGTATACACACCCACTCGTACATATTTTTGGAGACAGTACAGCACTACTTGCTTTTTGTGCAAATTAGATTGCAAAAATAATTTCAAAAAACATTGATGTGAAGCTTAAATACACTCATCAAGCCAAGGAATACTTCCAGAGAAAGCATTCACTGACAGTCTTCCCGAGGCACTCCACCCCCTTCCTCTCAAAACTCTACACGCAAATACACACTTCCAACCCCAAAAACCTGCTCAACAATGAACTGGATTTGAAGACATACCTAAAAGCCCTAAAATACAATCACAAAGTGATTAATGAATTATGATCATGGGAAATATCGAGGAAAAATATTGTGGTCCTTCCACTTCTCTTTTTTGGTTTCTTTGTCCTACATAAAGGAGAAGGGGGGAATGTGGTGGGACTTAGGGACTCCTGGTCAGAGGAGATAGTCTAAAAATACTATTGTTTACATTTCTTAGCTTTAAAAAAGCCATCCACTCTCAAAATTTGTCTTCTTTTGGGGTAATCTGTTATATGAAGCTGCTATAATTTGGCTTTCAGCGGTAACAACTAGTTATGCCAAGAAAGGATCATAAATAAAGTCTAGACAAATGCAGTGTTTTTATTCCAGAGGCAGCTAGCAGATGCTTTGTGAACTCTGCACGTTGTTGCGGACCAAATTAATTTTGCACCATGCCTTTACTCTGCAATGCCTTGGAACAAAACAAATTTAAAATGTGTCCTTTGGCCACTCGGACTTCCTCAGATCACTCACTGTAGCATTCTTCAGTAATAACAAATTGAACAAATGTGTGGTAAGGACTCTTCTCATCATCTGATTTACCACACAGTTCCACACTGATGAATTCGCAGACAGAGTAGTAAGTACTCCAGCAGTGGGCTGTCGTTGTCAACTTTCTGCATGATGCCAACGAAGGAAGAATAAGGCAAAGGAAACCTATGAGGATAGAAATCTCAAGTTTCTCCATGGACTGCCTATTGAAGATTTTATTATCATTTCTAATAACCTAATCTCCTTTTTGATGACATTCCTATTAAAATGGGTGCTCTGAGACCTTTCTAATATATCACCTTTTCCTCAGTGTATATATTCTGCAGACAAAAAAACGTGGCTGGTTTTCAGAATGGAATAGTATTAGATCTTTGAAATCAAGCCATTTTCTTTGCAGTGCTGCTAAAAAGGATGAAACAGTCAGAAAAACTCATCCTTGATACATAATCCAAATTGATAATGGTGACACCTAAATGTAGATATTAGTTGCAGTGGTTGTGGATAATATTATGGAACGTATCTGAGCATCAAAGACAGACTTTCCTTAAGCATTAACAATGAATTTGTATGAGTTTATTCTTTCTGGAATTTTTCTTCATAATGTAGTCAGTTTATTATATTAAAAATGTATATCAAAACTAAAACAGTTTTGTAAAGCAGGCATTAATATGGTACTGTATCTATTTATTTGTACCTTGGGGATGTAAAGCAAAAATAAGCAAACTGCTTATGCTTGAAAAATCATAGCTATCCAATAACTAATGGCTGTAGAATTGGAAGTCAAGAAAATGCTTACATTGGACCCCAGTCAAATGGTTGGGGTAGGTTCTAATGAGACATAAAGGTTAGTACAATCTGAATTAAGATAGAGCTCAATGGAATATTAATTTTCTTTAATGTTGGTTAAAAATAAAACAAAAGGAAGATGACAGAAATGAATCATTTGTCATGATAAGCCCTGTAAGCTACTCTTTCCTACTTCTAGCCACAAATGTAAATCTATTTATATGCATACATATTGTTACTTAGGCTTTACCATAATTATTAGATACTATATACATATTTTAGCATCTTTATATAAGTTTCAGCTTTTCTTACTATGGATACAAGGATATGGTAGAGGAAGTCTTAATATATATTAAGCCTTAATATATATACATTTTGTTTTCGGGCCACACCCAGATATGCTCAGGGGTTACTCCTTGCTCTGCATTCGGGAATTACTTCTTGTTGGCTCTGGGTGCTGGGGATTGAAACTGGGTCACCTACATGCAAGACAAATGTCCTCTGTGCTGTACTATCACTCTAGCCCCATTAAAATATTTTAAATATTAAAAGTTGACTCCAAAAGCAGAGATCTTAAATGGGAGTCTAAATATGATGGCTATAAATCTGTGATATTTTTATGATTATAATGTGCTACTCTGGTTAAAACTTCCAAACTGCATATAAAGTCTTGGACATTAAAACTAAAATGCTTATGTTTTCCTTATTTTAATTACAGTTCTTTTGAATTCTCCCAATGAAATCTTTTCATGCAGACTTATTGGGACTCAGCATTGCTTAGCTTTCATTTGCCCTAAGTTCTAAATGGGGAAAGTAGTTTAAGGGTAAGCACCAAACCATTAATAAGGCATTGCATCCACTTATGACAGTTTCTCTTGCCAATATTTTCTGATGGCTTGTGGGAGGGGTTTTTTTTAAAGAGTTGCTAAAAAATGTGCAATTGGAAAATAATTTACACAGACACAAAAATTATGGGCTGTTGCTGTGGGATGCTATAAAGCTTGCAGATTCAGAAAATAGGATCTTCACATTCTCTCAATGAATCAGAAATGTAACAGTCCACATGACTAAGCAGATGACTAAGCAGACACTTGGGAGAAGAGCTTGCACATCAGGCTCAGGGAAAATGCTGTCATCAGAATCTAAAATCGAACATAATTATCACTTAAAAAAGCCACTGTTTAAAAATGAATTTAAATGCTTTTAAAAATTACCATTTTAATAATTATCAGACCTGTTTCACTTTCTGTTACTTAGCATCTCATCATATTTCCCAACCAAATATCACAAATATATCAAATGCAAAATATCATTAAGAAACAAATATTATATTTCCTTAGTTACTTTTCTACCATATTTTATTGGCCAGTAGTTGATCTTTTTCTGAGAATATTCTAGATTTTTTTTCTTTTTTGACTGAAGATTTTTAAAGTTTTATAGTTGCTCTAGGGATAGAAAGCAGTTTGCAAGAAGACAGCATTGGGATTCTTTTTTCTTGTATTATATTTACATATTTCATAAAGGTTCTGTATAGTTTTCATTTTAGATCCCGACTTCATGAGCTCATTTTCTGGGTGTCTTATGATAGTAAATACAGAACTCGGCTTTCTTTCTCTCACCTGTTACCAGATGCATGAGGGGGGTGGTTATTTAATCAGTTCACTTAAGCTACTGATGAGCTGCTTTTCAGTGGTTCTTTTTCTTTTTCAAAAGGAATCCCAGCTTATAAAAATGCCATATTGACAAACTAAGAACAAATTTCTATGACACTTGCCATATCCTACTCTCCATTCTAAGTTTCATAGGAGAATAAAGCAGTTAATCATTATGACATCCCTAAAACAAATAAGAACTGAACCACCAAGAGCTTGTCCAAGTTTGCATCTCTGGTCAATCCTCAATTAAAGATTTGCAAGAAAGCAGCTATTGTCTGGAATATATGTTCTTAGCTACCTACCTTGTTATTTTGTCATGGTAACTTTAGCTATCTTCTAAAACTTGTCCAGACAAGATATAAACCAGTAGTTATGTGAGGTAAAATGTTTGTCCTTGTCTTTTCTTAAGGTTATGGAAAAATTACCTTAAAATTCTGAATTCTTACTCATTGGAAAAGCTCTGATCTCTAATAGAATACACTTTTATCTTGAAGGGTTGATATTGGGGTTATGCCCATTAGGTTCCTAGGGGCTACTCCTGGCTTTATAGTCAAGGATGACTCCTGGCAATATTTTGGGTTCCCTAGATGTCTAGTCAGGGATTGAAGCTTAGTGCAGCCTTAAAAATGATTATTTATACTCATATACTGATAAATATTGAGGGGCCAGAGAGATAGCAAGGAGGTAGGGCATTTGCCTTGCATGCAGAAGGCTGGTGGCTCGAATCCAAGCATCCCATATGGTTCCCCTGAGCCTGCCAGGAGTGATTTCTGAGTGTAGAGCGCTGCCAGGTGTGACCCCCCAAATAATAATAATAAATATTGAAAATAAAAATAACTTTAAAATTGATATTTGCTCTCTAGTCTTCTTTATTGCCTTCTCATTTAATTTTATAACTTAATTATTAAAATAAATACATATTTATTTAAATATTCATATATAATAAGGTACTACTCATTAGGTAATTTATAGAGTAAATATGTATAAGTATTTTCTAGTAAAAAATGTCACAACAAGTTAACTTAAAAAATTCAAAATAGGGGGCCGGGCGGTGGCGCTGGAGGTAAGGTGCCTGCGCTAGCCTAGGACGGATCATGGTTCGATCCCTCGGCGTCCCATATGGTCCCCCAAGAAGCCAGGAGCAACTTCTGAGTGCATAGCCAGGAGTAATCCCTGAGCATCACAGGGTGTGGCCCAAAAACCAAAAAAAAAAAAAAAAATTCAAAATAGGGGCCGGAGAGGTAGCATGGAGGTAGCGCATTTGCCTTGCATGCAGAAGGACGGTGGTTCAAATCCTGGCATCCCATATGGTCCCCCAAGCCTGCCAGGAGCAATTTCTGAGTATAGAGCAAGGAGTAACCCCTGAGCACTGCCGGGTGTGACCCCACTCCCCCGCAAAAAAACAACAAAAAAATTCAAAGTACGACTGGAGTGGTGGCGCAAGTGGCGTTTGCTATGTGCGCTAGCCTAGGACCGACTGCGGTTCGATCCCCGGCATCCCATATGGTCCCCCAAGCCACGAGCAATTTCTGAACGCATAGCCAGGAGTAATCCCGGAGCATCACAGGGTGTGGCCCAAAAACAAAAGAAAAAATTCAAAATCATGGCCAGGTTGGTTGAGCAGTGGTCACTTGCCTTGCATGTGGCCAACCAGAGATTAGTCCTTTTCACTATGTTTTCTTTAGCTCTATCAGGAGTAATCGCTGAGCAGAGAAATGAGAGCTATGAGCAACACGTGGTATGGCCCTAAAGATAATATTAATAAAATAAAATTATAAACAAATGCCATATAATAAATAGGTATGTCAAATGAGATTTATTATGTAATTATTACTAAGCTAAAGCAATGGTAGAGCAAGTAGGGCACTTGCCTTGCAATGCTGCCAACCTCACTTTGATCCTAGCACACTTTATTGACCCTGGGTTTTGGTTTTTGGGTCACACCTGGCAGCGCTAAGGGTTACTCCTGGCTTCATGCTCAGAAATCGCTTCTGGCAGGCACGGGGACCATATGGGATGCCGGAATTCAAACCACTGTCCTTCTTCATGAAAGTCAAACACCTTACCTCCATGCTGTCACTCCGACCCCCAAGGAGTAACTTCTTATTGCAGGACCAGGAGTAAGTCCTGAGCACTGCTAAGTTTAGCTCCTAAACAAATGCAAATGAAAATATAGCTAAATTATTTGGTGGTCTCTGTTCCAATATTGCTCTTATATTGCAGGTATTTTTACCTCAATAGGAAGTGGTTTTGTTTTGTTAAAGTGTTTCATTTCCCTGAGAAATGGGTAAATTATTCCAGAAGTAATATCCATCTGTTTCAATGATGTTAATTTACAGTAGGTATTGCTCAAGTATGTCTCTGTTTCAAAACTACTCTGAAAAAAAGTATGTCCTTAGAAACTGGATTTTGTTGAAGTTATCTATTCTCCTGAGTAAATGGTAAATATTTCAGAAAGAAATATTAATTTGTTTCAAATATGTGAGTTCCAATTGATATTACTCAATATGTTTCTTTAACTCATTAATAAATAATAATTAATAAATAAAAAATAATAATAAATAATAAATAATAATTAATAAATAAAATCCTCAAGTTTGTCTATTTTGAAAAAAATCCATGAAATTACTGAATCTTAAATTAGTCATGATTTGCATTTATTATTTTAATATTTTCATAAGAGTTAATGTTCACAAAGCCAAGTTATAAATAATTTCATAAATTAATATGACATTTAGAGAAACTATATCTTAAATTATCTATTAACAGCATGTTGGGGGGCTGGAACTATAGCACAGATGATAGAGCATTTGTCTTTCATGTAGCCAACCCAGGACAAACCCAGGTTCAATCCCTGACATCCCATATGGTTTCCAGAGCCTGCCAGGAGTGATTTCTGAGCGTAGAGCCAGGAGTAACCCTTGAGTGCCGGCAGGTGTGGCCGAAATTCAAAAAAATCCCCACAACAGCATACAGTGAAGCAGTTTTTCTTTGAGAAAACTAACATGTAAAAACATGCATGAAAGTAAAACAGTTTTGCAATTGTCCTTATATAAATTTTTTAGCCTTTGCCATGACTTTTTCTTACTCTGAACTAAAATTAGTAATAGACTAGGGATATTGTTCAGTGGTAGAGATATTCCAGTTATATATAAGCCCATTGGTTCAAAACTTAATCTACACACACACACACACACACACACACACACACACACACACACACACACACACACACAGTGAGATGGAGTAAGATCAGTATTAAAATACACTCATAATATACACATATATTAAATACAGACAACTTATAGATTTTAAAAAACAAAGAATATAATTAAGTTTAAAGAAATATAGACTAGCTTGATTAAAAATTACTGGAAGAGGAACAGATAATCCTACAAGATTCAAAGATGACTTTCATAACTTCTTTAAATTACTGGATAGAGAATGATATCTAGATAAAATAGAAATTAGATGGATATAGAAAGGTGGAAATGTACAGTCAACAATTTTAAGCACCAAATAATGACCTTACCTGTTCTCTAATGTCATGTCCTTAACATTTAAAGAGGTTTTCATACTAATCTTTATTTAAAAAGAAAAAGGAAGTGATATTTTATCAATTACAATATATATTCTTGAGGATTATAATGCTGGTGACAAATTGGGGAGAAAGATGGTCCACCAGGTTTTAAATTAAATAAAGGATTTTAGTATGTTTAATCAGAGACTTAAAAATACAATGATTGGGGCCAGTGAGGTGGCACTAGAGGTAAGGTGTCTGCCTTGCAAACGCTAGCCAAGGAAGGACTGCGGTTGGATCCCCTGGCATCCCATATGGTCCCCCCAAGCCAGGGGCAACTTCTGAGCACTTAGCTAGGAGTAACCCCTGAGCATCAAACGGCTGTGGCCCAAAACAAAACAAAAAAAAAACAAAAAAATAGAATTATTAGGGATATACGCATTTGCCTTGTAAGTTGTGGACCATGATTTAATCCCCAGTATCCCATATATTCCCCTGAGCCAACCAGGAGTAATTCCTTTGTACATAGTCAGGAGTACTGGGGTGGCCAACCCCCCAAAATGGAATTATGTTTATGCCTGTGATATGTCTCAAAATATACATATAATGTTTCAAGTCACCCTAAGTTTTAAAGTAGTCCAAAGAAGTCTTATTTATAAATAAAATCTGTTGGGGCCGGAGCTATAGCACAGCGGTAAGGCATCTGCCTTGCATGTGGCCCACACAGGACAGACACTGGTTCAAATCCAAGCATCCCATATGGTCCCCTTAACCTGCCAGGAGGGACTTCTGAACGCAGAGCCAGGTGTGACCCAAATCCCCCCCAAATAAAATAAAATCTCTTTTGTAAATACATAACAAGTAGGTGTTTAAATTGAATGCAAACTGGCCTACAAAGTGTTGTTATGAAGTAAAACATAAACCTGTGAATTAAATAGCTACAATATGCATATGATCTTTAATGTTCATAATTAGTTAAGAGTTACTTATTAAAGAATATCTTTTGGGGGGGGGATTTTGGGCCACACTAGGCGGTGCTCAGGGGTTACTCCTGACTGTCTGCTAAGAAATAGCTCCTGGCAGGCACAGGGGACCATATGGGACACCGGGATTCAAACCAACCACCTTAGGTCCTGGATCGGCTGCTTGCAAGGCAAACACCGCTGTGCTATCTCTCCGGGCCCTATTAAAGAATATCAAATGGATGTGAGTATAGGTCTTATAGCCATTGGATATCCCACCGGATAATTACAGAGATTGTCACATAAGGTGTCTGCATTGCTTAGAAATTAATGAAAACTTTAGTTTTGATGGGATACTTATGTTACAAAATGAAAAAAAAAAAATCAGGATGAAGGCTGAAGAGATAGCATGGATGCAAGGCATTTGCCTTGCATGCAGAAGAATGGTGGTTTGAATCCCTGTGTCCCATATAGTCCCCAGAGTCTGCCAGAAGCGATATCTGAGCATAGAGACAGGAGTAACTCCTGAGGGCTGCTGGGTGTTAAAAAAAAAAAACAAAAACAAATTAGGAAATGAAAAACATCATCAATTTTTCTTGATGTTCAACTGATACAGGGTAACAGCATATTTATTAGATAAATGTCTGGCCACCCATTGTATTAAGAAACTGACTAAATATTAAAGTTGCAATATACTTAAATCAAAAAGAAATTTTGTCATTGAAGTCCATAGCAATACAAAAATTATGTAGTTTCCCACCGATGACTTTAGTTTCCTCATCAGTTTTGCATAAATAAGATCCATCTCAATAATGATTTATGTCACTTTTTGTTAATTGTATTAGGAACAAAATAAATTAAAAAAAATGGCTCTAGAAGCTGGAGAAATCGCATGGAGGTAGGGCATTTGCCTTGCATGCCCGACTCGAATCCTGGCATCCCATATGTCCCCCGAACCTGCCAAGAGTGATTTCTGAGTGTAGAGCCAGAAGTAACCCCTGAGTGCTGCCAAGTGTGACCCAAAAACAACAACAACAATAACAAATTGCTCTAATAAGTTTAATATTCCTGAAGTTATCTGATTATTAACAATTACTATTGTATGAAGCAGTTAGTCAGACCTTGAGGATGGAATTTGAGCTGCTTTCAAGTGCTCAATTTTTCTCCTATCTTTCAATGAGCAAAAAATATATGTTAGAGAAACATATAAGACAAGTGATCAATATGTGCTTTAAAACCATATATAGTAGATAGTATGACTCATGGTTAGCCAAAGAGTTAGTTTTCTGAATAAACATCGGTAAACTGATTTCCATAATATTTATCCCATGTGAATTTGTTTCCAGTATGTTATCACTTCTATATCAGGTGCATATATATATATATATATATATATATATATATATATATAGATGTATATGTTTTATCTCTTCACTTTAAAATTTGACCAGATAGCATAAACATTTGAAATAATCTAGTGAACCATGACTCTCTTTTTAGTAGCCATCTTGTGTATTTCTTTGAAGTGTCTGTCTTGAGTTGTTCTTTGTGATGTAAAAGAAATTCTCTTTCACTGCTGATAGGAATGTTGTCTGATAAAATCTCTATGGAGAACACTACAAAGACTTCTCTTAAAAATAAAAAGCTGCCACAGGACCCAGCAATTTCTCTTTTTGTTTTTACCCCTAGGACACAAAACATTCATTTTAAAAAAGATACACGTATGCCATTATGCCTTCCAGCACTTAGCGTAATAGCTAGGATATAGAATCAACCAAGATGTCCATAGCAGATGAGTGGATACTGGAGGTGAGATACATGTACATGATGGAGTGCAACAGAGCTACAAGGAAGTATGAAGTCATGCAGTTTGCTGCAACTTAAATGGAACTGGAAGATATCACATTAAGTGACACAATCAGAAGAAGGAGTAATGCCAAATGATCTCACTAGTTTGTGGTATATAGATTAGCAGGATGAGAAAAGAAATGAAAGCTTAAAAGGGGATCTACATAGTTTATTCTTGACCTAGAAGATATAAATGAGGACAGGAAGGGAAGGAAAGAAATTGAGAGGGAATATAATACGGAGGCAGATAATGAGTTGTGGTTTAGGGATCTTAGGCACTTTGTAGTGTACATAGAATAAGGATGACATTAAGTAAACACAGAATACCTTTATCAGGGCCATTTTCTTTCCAAATTCACCAATGTTTTCCTATCTTATTCACTTTTGTCAATTTCTAAAGCACAATTTCAATAATGAACATTCCACATTCCACTGTATGCAATATATTCTTTCTGCTTCTAGAAGCAAACCATATTCCACAATATTATCATGCTTAGTTAAAAGTAAAAGAAAAGTTTTTAATTTCTCTGTCACTTTAGGATCTTTACTATAATTTTTCCATCTTCCTAAAATCGTTTACAATCTTTTTTAGTAATCAATTAAATCCTATAAAAATCTTGCATAGTTCAATGGGCCCAGTTTAGGAATCAATCCAATGAAATATTTCTACAATTTTTCTGTTTTCATTATAACCTCTGCATTGCCATAGATCTTAGCAATCACTTGTTAGCTTTCAAATGACTGGAGTAACCTCAGTTCTGTTTAAGATCACATTTAAATTTAGGATCTTTGTTTTCTCCACTTTTAAAAGTGTAAACCTTTGTATAGTGTCTAAATGTTAAGCAAATATTTATTGCGTTTACCTGGCATAAACTATAGAAGTCATTAAATCCTGTTTCTGACTAAGTTCAGAACACCCCTCTACATTCTGTTTTCTGCCCAAACTTTTGTGAAAAATTTTCATTTCTCTATTAATTTAAACGTTCTTTATTTTCACTTCACTTGCTCTTGGCTCTTTGCATAAAATTTAAATATTAAAAATTCCCTTTTCCTCATGAGGACTTATTAAATATGTTATGGCGTATATACCCTAGGTATTCTTTTCTCCTTCTAAACTGTTACAACTTATAACCCACATTCTGTTTTCCAAATATACAATTTTGGTCAACCTCCCTTAAATACTACATATTTTATTGTTTGCAACTTTTAATGAGAAGTCTAGAGTTTAGTGCATTGTTCAGTCCAGAAGTGGGCTGAATGCCATGGGAATCTTAATTCCTTGTGTAGACAGACATTCTGCAGCTATCATCTGTTTGCCTTGGATGAGCTTTAACAATAACCAAAATCAATATTTTAGTAACTGTCTATTTCTGTTCCATAAGGTCTTTCCACATATGATACTTAGTTCACAAGTCAATGTCACACACATTTCTGTAGAGATCGCCTCTCTTAAATATTTATAAATACTAATATTAATTTATCATATCATTTATCGTATCAGTTAAATTTAATCATTTTGAATTTGCCTTATCCCTTTAGCCTCTTAACATCAAATGATATTATATATCTGGTGACAGAAGAGCAAATCAGTTCAATATCTGATAAGGATGCCATTGGTTGTAGTTAAGGTATAATGGGAAAAGTGTTGAACTGAAGAAAGGAGGAGCAAAGAGTAAACTTGTATTCCTAGTGTCAATCCTACAAGTCTTTCTTGTTTATTTACTCATCATTCATTAATTTGGTTTGCATATTAAGCATTTACTAGTAATTCTCAAGTAATAATTTAATAGTTCTTCATGAAAATTTCTAAGAGTTGATTATAGCTTCACAACTCTGTGGGTTCCATATTTCGACTTCTATGCATTTTTGAAAAATGGGCCATTTGCTTATATCTAATCTTATGAGATTTCTTCTATTCACCATCATTTCCCAGTGATCACCCAGAATGATTTGTTTCACAACCTTTTATATGTAATTCATCTCTGTCTGGATTTGAATGTTCATTTAGAGAGGCTAAATGTTCTCATCATCTTTGTTTCTATTTTGAGCTTCAATTACCTCTTTCGAATGCTAGCCTTTCTAATGTGAAGATAATTCTCCCAGTGGAGAAAAATGGGAGCAAACCACCATTTTATCACATTTAACAGTGCATCATTTTCCCCAAGTAGTGATTGTATACATTATTTAAAATTACTTTTATTCTCTAGTGTATTTATCTATGTATACATTACATACATATTTCAAAGGAAACTATTTAGTGTCCTTAGAATATATCAGAAGCAATCAGGTATTCAGCTTCTTGGTCTCAACTTCAAATATTGATGCTTTTCTTTTATATTCACTTTTTGGTTCCAGGCTCTTTCCTTCATATTTTGTACACGTTTCATTTAAATTTGAGCTCATCAGAAGAAAGCCCTAAGCAACCACATTGGTTTCCTTGGATACCGATTCTTTATTTTCCTCATCAGTATCTTTTGTGATTGTATTATCAGATATTTCTTTCTTTCTTTTTTTACTTCCCACCTCCCTTTGCTGGCCCTGGAAACCCTAGGGGGACTGTGATGGTTGTGGCTTCTTAAATTGTTTTTTCAATATAATTTTCTAAAGCCTCAGGTAGACTTTAGTAGCCTTCCCTGGGCTACTAAAATGTCATTGATGCTTTCTTTAAATGTTGTTACCATTTCTAATTCCAAAAGAAGCACTTCTCTGCCAGTGAAAGTTTGAACCAGGAATTGACATTCCCATCAATGCTTTGTCTACCACCTGATGAATGTGTTGCAGCAAGACAGAAAATAGTTTGATGATGTGGTGTAAGAGAAGATTTTTTAGAAAATGCCCAGCTGGTTGTATTTCTAAAAAAACTGTGTGTTTTACTTAAGAGTTATATTTGCATTATATGTGTACTAATTAGAAATAATATTAATTCTGTTTTAAGTCACCCCTGTAGAAGAAACACTCTGATTAAGAACACCCTTAAATAAGTGTGTGACAGTAAATTTTTATGGTAACTCTCCCAATAAAGTGTGAGAGCCCCTGTTACAAAGCATCATTCCTATTTTTTGACTAAAAAGCAATGGACATTGAGTGGAAATAAAAAATGATCAGACTTAAACTCCAAATCCAAAGTCAGCAACAACAGAACAGATACCCAAAGTACAACAAGCTATACACAGAGGGAACAGTTACACTAACAACCCGGGGGAAAAAGAGGGAGATATGAGATGCATGCTGGGATGCTGGGAGCAGCGGTGGAGGGATAACAACACTGGTGGTGGGAATGGCCCTGATTCATTGCCACTATGTACCTTAAATTTTACTGTGAAAGATTCATAATTTACTTTGGTCACAATAAAAATTATTAAAAAAAACAATGGAGAGTATTTTTCTGAGATCACTTACTTGGGCTGACTCATTCTATTAATATAGTTTTCTAAGTTGATGTACATTTTCTTACCTCATAGTACAACATCCATTTATTTTGTGTTGATTTATTTATTTTGACAAGTATCTTTCATATCAGAAACATAATTTGTTGAATGTCAACAAATATTCTGTTAACCTATAAAACAACTCACTTCTAGTATCAAAATTGACAGTTTCCAAAACAATGTTGCCTGTTATCCTCAGTGTTTAAGTGTGTATATATAGAAGATCTTTTTTTATGTAGACTAATTTGTTGAAGCAAAGGGAAGAGAAGAGACATGCCTTTAAAGGAATAAAGTGGTGGGGATTTATTTAACCCTGATGCTGGCCCACTGACTAACCTACAAAAGCTTAGTGTCCAGCCATAAAGGTTCAAATTACTTTTATACAGAGCCTAGTCCTGGGTTGGGGGATGGTCTGCAATTGTTTTGGAGTAGAGAATGGCAGAGTCACACATGAGAAAGTGTATATATATAAATAATTTATATATAAATATATATTTAAGTTAATATATATAAATATATATATAAATTTAAGTTTGACACAATACACAGACATAATATGACCAAAAGTCAGGCTTTCCCTGATCATGCAATGAATGAAAACTCTCATTACAGGGTTTAGACCTATTTAACTGGATGGTGCAAGAATCAGTCTTCCCTTCCCAAACTCTTTCAGGTTGTGGACATTTTCACTTCTGGTGTCTTTACTTTCCAAAGACACCAAACAGTAACTATCTTATAACTGCTCTTCTTATATCCCAAATTGCCCCCCCTTACTAATTCACTCCCCTATGAATTGACCTAACTACAGTTCTAATTATATTATTTCTATATAAAAAATATTATTTTTTATTTCAAACTATTCAGTGGGCATATTCAGTTCTCTATAATGTCACTTCAGCAATCATCTTTAAACTTGGCTTTCCTGATTGCATGTTTAATATATTTCTCTTCTAAATCAATGGGTATCTATTGTTCCTTGAACCTTCCTGCTCTCAGACCTTTGTCTCCATTATGAAAGCTCTTGGCGTAACTTTTACTGCCATTGTATTCTTTGATTCTTTCTTCCATTACTTTTCTGGGGTGCCCCACCCTTCTGAACTTCTTTAGATGTCCTCTTGTTTCTTCTCCTTCTGGTGGCTATCAGTTAAACAGAAGACTGTATGTCTCTTGTGGTTCTTGTATGGTATATGATTACAGTCTTATCACACTGCTTTACTAACAAGAAAGTTCTAGGGCCTGAGCAAGAGTAGAGTTAGTATGGTCTTGGTTTGCACCCAGACAGATCTCCATGAAAAGCCGGGTGTAGCACAAAAGACAAAAGAAAAGGAATTTCCTATCCATGTTTTATCCTTAACATTTGTAGATTGAAATAAATATCATGCTGTGGTTTATTTAATCATTTCTTACAGGCATTTCTCTTTTGATTTTATTCCTCTCCTAATAGTTTTTAAATGATATCAGCTGCAATATGCCTATGACTGACTGCTTCCAAATTATTTGAAGTCATGATTTAATACAGTAACTATATTTTTGACAAATGGCCTCATAAATATAATGTTCTTATAACAAGTCTAAGTTTGTTAGTTCACCTCTGAAGGACTTATTTCCAATGGAAAATAATTATAAAATCTTTCCCTTAAAAAGTGACACAATAGGAGTGAAAAAAAAGTGACACAATAAAGTTGTGAGTGTGTTTGTGTTTGTGTGTGTGTTTGAGGGAGAGGAGAAAGACTTCATAAAGAATGAGAAATCTCTGCTGCTGACCATGAAGTTCTCAGTCTTTCTTTTTCCTTCTATAATTAGTGTGACTACCACCCACTCAATATAGTTGAAAACATTGCTTTATGGGGCCAGCGAGGTGGCGCTAGAGGTAAGGTAAGGTAAGCCTTGCAAGCTCTAGCCAAGGAAAGATCGTGACCGCGGTTCGATCCCCCGGCATCCCATATGGTTCCCCCCAAGCCAGGGGCAATTTCTGAGGGCTTAGCCAGGAGTAACCCCTGATCATCAAATGGGTGTGGCCCGAAAAACCAAAAAAAAATTGCTTTATGAGAAAATTCTATACAGATAAATTTTAGCTATATAAAAAGCATTATAAATATGAAAATAATTTGAAGCACAAGTGTGTGTCATATATTATAGTATTGAGGTTCATAATAAAGCAAAAACAGAAAGATGACTACAAAATGAGAAAGTGGCTTAGTAATTAACTTCAGATGATGTATCTTTCTTGCTATGCTCAACTCATATTTAAGTCTTTAAATGGAAAATGACTTGTAGTTAACCTTTTATGATTTGATTGTAATTATAGCTAATCCAATTAAAGGTGGATTATAATTGCTAAATTAATAGGTCACGAATTGCTGAGTTTAGTTAGCAGATTCTTATTTATTTTAAAAATAAGATAAGGTTTCTAAAATGTGTTCAAATTCTTAGAAGTTTTTACATAAACTTAAAATTGTGAAGATTGTAATATTTTTATTTTGGGAGTTTTTTTTTTGGGGGGGCTACACCTATTTGACGCTCAGGGTTTACTCCTGGCTGTGCACTCAGAAATCACTCCTAGCTTGTGGGGACCATTTGAGATGCCGGGGGATCAAACCGTGGTCCATTCTAGACTAGCGCTTGCAAGGCAGACAAACGCCTTAACCCTAGTGCCACCGCTCCGGCCCCTGCAATATTTTTAAAAAACACAAATGCCTTAGTTAGGTTGGAATAACCTAAGGAGAAATCACATTTACAAATGTTATATTTATGAATTTAAATTACTATTACATTCATTAAATCTTTAAAGCAAAAAGATATCACTTTCTGATTTTGTTCTTTCCATTGAAAAATTAATACAGATTTGTACTATGAATGATGTTATTAATAATAGTTATAATGTAATAATAAATAGTGCTGAATGCCATTTTTATATATGTAAGGTTACAAGTCACAAGTCAGCACAATATAAATAGTTTATAAGATACCCATTTTGTATCTGTTCATTCTATTTTTAGACAGAATCATGCAGTTAAAGTTAAAGTATGCCAAGTGACCTATATTAACATTAGATGTAATATCTTAATGACAGTTTTGTAAGACAATAAAAATAGGGATAAAAGAGAGATATTTAAAAATTAATGACTTATGATGTTCAAATAATTACCCAACAAAAATTACATGACTATTATTACATTCATAACACAGATAATAAGTATGGCAATTCTCAATGTTTTCACTGATTTCTGTTACTATCTAAGAACTACACTCTCATAAATGAACATATTTGGGGCAAACCATCTGACTGGGAATTTCTGGAGTGATATTAATAAGTTTTTAAATATATATATACATTTAATTATATGCTATAGTATTTTAATATTTTTGAAATCAAGACATCTCTTAGAAATAAAATGAAAAAAAGGTCTTCATTTATTTGGGCTATATATTTTTTCTGCACGACTAAATTATTAAAACTACATCACTCAAAAATAGTCATTTTTCTTTGGATAACCCAAGAATTACCTACATCATGGCCAGAAGGCAGTGCTCTGAATATAATACCATCTCCTTCCTTCCTTTTTTAACATAATGCTAAAAGCATTACACACTTACTTTCTCCTCCTATAATCTTGCCTCTGGGTTATAAGTTCAAAGATGACTAGGAGCTCCTCAAATGAGAGCATTGGTAGATATTCAGAAAGAAAACTTGATCATGAAGGTGCGATTGGGAGCACTCAAAAATCCCCTGCTAAAGACTATACAAAGAATCTAGGATTCAGCTTTGACTCACTTATGTACACAGAAATATAATTTGGCAACAGGACTAAAATGCTTCATTTAGGAATGTCCTGAAGCCCAAAAAGGTTAAGATTATTCAGTATTCATTGCATACAAAGAGAGTCCCAGGAATGTCTCCCAGGAAATATGAAGCTTTAGAAAGCTGTACTAGGAAAATGTACAGAAGATATACAAATCACCCAGCATGCACTCTCTCTTCCCTACTCTGGAGAGTTGTTCTCCCTCCTAGGGGACAAGAAAATGTGCTGCTGTAGCACTTGGAATAGAAATGTGTTTTCTGTAAGCAACAGCCTCCTATGAAGAAATTGCTTTCTCCTTTAGCTTTCGGAAGCTGCTGAGCAGCCCATAATCAAGGCTTTCTTAATGTTGTTTTAAACGGCCCCATTATCAGACACATCTCTCTGAAAGCTTCAAACTTCATTTCACTATTAGGAAAAATTAACATATTGTACCTGATAAGCTTCTGGCGTCCACAAAAAAAAAAAAAAAAAGCAGCTTTACTAAATGCTGACTACCCAACACTTTCTTTCTTATTAAAAGTAAGTTGCACAGAACTAAAATGCATGCTATTTGCCTTGGGTTTTTAACTTGAGATAAGGCTACAGTTAACTTGTTCTGAAGTTCATTTTCTATCTGTAGATTCAAGTTTTCCTTTTAGCATAAATTTTCTTTTGTCAGATTAATATGAGTGCAAGAATTTACAAAGGAAAATTCATTTAGGAATATTTCTTATAGCAACTTGAAAAGTGCATTTGTAGGTTAGAGTAATTTATTGGCTCTGCCAGGAGGTTAATTTAAAACTCAAATATCATTATATTATTACTGAGTTAATACTTCTCATATTAGTTCTCACATATTTAGGTATTGTAGTTAGGACCACACCTAACAGTGTGACTCTGTACCCAAGGATCACTTCTGAGAAGGCATGAAGGACCATATGGTGTTTGGGGATTGAATACAGCTTGGTTGCATGAAGGCAAGCACACCTTTTCTGCCATAGTTTTTGCTTTTGCTCTTAATTGTGTGTATGTGTATTTTTGTTTTTTAGGTCACACCTGGCAGCATTCAGAGTTTATTCCTGGCTCTGCACTCAGAAATTGCCCCTAGCAGGCTCAGGGGACCATATGGGATAGTGGATTAGCTGCATGCAAGACAAAATCCTACCTCTGTGCTAGATCTCCGATCCCTAAACTGAAAAGTTTAGAGAAAATAAAATATAGATATTAGCATTAATAAAAATATTTTAACTCTTAAAATGGGTTTTATCAAAAGTAGTAACATTTTTAAAATGCAACAAATATAATTTATTTGAAATTAAATGTTATCAGGGAGAGGTTAACTCATATATAAATGACCAAAAATTGCAAAATCTGAAATCTAAAATTGTTTTACCAAGCAAAATTGTAAGTACAAATCATTACTTCTCCATGCAGTAGAAATGGCCCTTTTTCAAGAATGATATATATGACAGAATCTTAGGAATTATTAGAGAAAAATATATAATATAGAAGTATATAATATAGAAAAATATAGTTGTGTTGAGAAGAAAAGATTTTTTAATTTTAAAAATATTTGTCTATTCATAGATGAAAGGAAGAGTAACATACAGATATTCCAAAAATTAAAAGTATTGTTTTAATGCCAGAGATTTCTTGAAATAGCATAGTTTGAGCTTAAAAGTAATGATATTTTAATTACTGAAAAAGAAAACTAAAATTTAAAGTTTTTACAGTTGCCCAATGTATAATTTCAGCCTAGTCAATTCTGTCCTTATCATGCCTTCCCACGATATCCAGTGTTTGCCCCTCCCCACACCTCCAAGTAAGTGTTCCATGCCAGCAAGTCACTGATTTCTCCAAAGTTAAACAGAGAGACTGATAATCTGGTTTAAATAGTCAAAATAGCTGCAGTGTTTGTTTCTAAAATTATTCCTTAATGAATTGCTTTTACAGTTTGGTTTCAAGGAGAAAGAGTGGGAGAGAGGGCAAGAGGGATAACACTAGACCCAGAGGGGACGAAGCCTAGAAGGACATTATGAATTCACAGATAGTAGCTGTGAATTAGGTGACTTGTGATATTTAATGAACCCTCTAAATTATGCTCTAGTATTAGTCAATATGTGGCTTCCTGTAAATATTTATAAAACCATACATTAACGAACAATATGCTCCACTAAATATTTTTTTTATTCTTGCTCACGGGGAATCAGTTAGAAAGAGTTCAATCAAGATGCCTTTAATGTATTAGACTTCTTTTTTTCAAAACTGAGGTAGGAATTGCAGAAACTCTTCTATCGGAAAGCCTGGCTGAAGACCAAAGTGATAGTTCAGTGGGTAGGGGGTTGACTTTACACTTAGCAGATGTGGGTTCTACCCCAAGCATCCTATATAGTCCCTTGAGTCCCACCAGGAAATAGGCTTGAACCTAGAACCAAGAAATGTTCTGTAAGCCCTGAGCATTTCTGGATGAGCCTTCCACCCCCTGCATAAAAAACAGAAAGAAAGAAAAAGCAAGTCACCTGGATCTAAGAATCTCATTCCAGATTTAAGCAGTACAGCTCTCAAAGTAAGAATGCTTCAAACAACACAGAGAATTGAGGACAGAGGTTCTAAATTACTTTGTAAAATCCAACACTCTTATACAAAAATTGCTTATATATTTATTAAAATAAATTGAAATGCTATAGGAAAATGAGCAAAGTAGTGGCCTCAGATAGAAGTAGGATTGTTGAAAACAACCACAGAAAGTATTTTTGTCCAGGTAAGCAACCCTTGAAGTGGAAAAGAATAGGCTTTGAATCTAACCGAGCTGGATTTTACTTCTTTGGGTTTATTATGAACTTGTTTGGCCTCAGTTCCTCAAATGTGATTATGAGGTCTGGGAAAATTGTTCAGGGGAAAGGACACATGCACAAGATATCAAGTTTTATCCCCAACACTATACCCTCACCCCATCTTTATGCTTTTACCCTCAAATAGATAAAGTATGTCTCATACAAATAATTGATTCTGCTTGAGATACCTGAATAATTTATGGAATTTTTTGTTACCCAACCTGTCAAAGAACTTGGCAAATGTATTTGCAATTGAAAACATTTCCATAGAAAAGAAATGGTAAATTATTCAGATTGTACTTTTCATCATCACCGAATTAATTAGCACAACATATTAAGGGCTTTTTTTTTTAATGTGTGTGTAAAGTAAATTCAAAAAATGTAATGAGTAAAGATGAAATGTATCAGAAAAGGAATGCATATGATAGATATGTACCCAGTGGCTTTAGAAAACCCTAAGTCACTCCCTCTGTTTCCATTAATCTTTCTTTAAGGCAAAAATAATTTACAACACTGTAAGCTGCAGGAGAACAAATTCATGGCCCAATACATGATTATGCCACTACCAACCTACTGAACCTAAAACTAGTTACAAACTACCATCATCTAATTGAACACCATTACTATCCCACCACCCTCTTGCCCTATCCCTATCCCCTTTAGTTCAACCTTATCATAATTGTTACTTTGTTTGGAAAGAGAAAGAAGGAAAGGAGAGAGAATTTTGCTTTTCTAAATTGTTTTAAGATATGAATGTTTAATGCTTGGATTTAAATGAAATGAAGAATAAGCATACTTTATTTAAAGATTTTTTCCAATGATTTACAGATTTAACCTTGAAAAATAAGTAAATTAGAATGAGAAAAACAGATATAATTATTTTATATGTGGGATATAAAAAAACATAGCAAGTGCCAGAGCAATAGCACAAGGGCAATTGCCTTGCATAAGGTTGGCGTATGGTTGGCCCAGATTCCATCTCCAGCATCCATATGGTCTACCAAGCTTAACAGGAGTGATCTGAGTGTAGAGTCAGGAGTAACCACTAAGTGCCACTGGGTATGAACCCAAGAACAAGGAAACAAACAAACAAGCAAACAAACAACATAGCAGGGAAATGACAAATGGTCATAGATAGGCCAGTAGGATATACTACAAGTGTTAAGGCATTTGCCCTACATAAGACTATCCCAAGGTTGACCCAGCACTCCATGCAATAACTGAAGCTTCAATAAAATCAATCCCTCACACAGAGCTATGAGTAAAGCAGTCTGATCTGACACAAAAATGAGAGACAAGTTGACAAAGAGACAGAAAGGTAGACAGAGAGGACAAATGACAAACAGCCAGAGAACCCAAGAGCCATTCTTCAAAAGTGATATTATGTAGGGTTCAGGGACCCATGGAGGTCTGGCAGAGGGTAGCAAACACTACCAGTGGGTGTGGTATTAGAAAATTTTATATGGGGCCAGAAAAATAGCACAGTGGTAGGGCACTTGCCTTGCATGCAGCTGACACAGGATGGATGGTGGTTCAAATTCCGGCATCCCATATGGTCCCCCGAGCCTGGCAGGAGAGATTTCTGAGAGCAGAGCCAGGAGTAATTCCTGAGTGTCGTTGGGTGTGACCCCCCCAAAAAAAATAAAAAGAAAATTGTATACATGAAGCTCTATTACTAATAGTATAAAAATCTGGGGCCGGAATAGTGGCTCAAGAAATAAGGTGTTTGCCTTGCAGGCAGCTAACCTAGGACAGACCATGATTCATTCTCCCAAAGTCCCATATAGTCCCCCAAGCCAGGGTCTTTTTCTGAGCTCATAGCCAGGAGTAACCCCATGAGAGTCACCAGGTGTGGCCCAAAAACAAAATAAAACAAACAAAAAAAGTATTAAAAATCACAGTGTTTTCACAAAATACAGAGAAAAATAAAAATATTTTGATGCAAACACTTAAGAATGCATCAATCAAAAAAAAAAGAAGGGTGGAGAGATAGTACAGCAGTAGAGCCTTTAACTTGCATGCAGATGACCAAAGATCGACCTGGGTTTGATCCCTGATCCTTGCATCCCATATGGTACCCCAAGCAGACCAGGGGCAATTTCTGAGTGTAGAGTTGTCTGGAGTAACAGCCAAGAGCCCTGGTAGTGACCCAAAAGCAAGCAAACAAAAGAACATATCATTGATTACAGTTCACTGTCATTATAGTTTATACTATTTGCTTTTATATTTGTAAAACTATATATATATATATATATATATATATATATATATATATAAATGTCTTTGTTGTTGTTGTTGTTGTTGAGATGATGGAGTGCCACGAAGTTTTGCTATTGTACTGCTGACACTCCATTTCATGATGTTGAATACATTCTGGTTCTAGTCCTTATTCAGAGCTGATGGGGAACTAAGACAGGCATGGGGGATATGGACTTGTAGTTCCTGACAGAGTACATGAGCATTTTTTTGTAATTGCAATTCTCACACACTGTAGTGCTCCACACACCTGCAGTGGGAAGGTTATATTCTCAGGAAGCTGAGGTGTGAAAGCCTGACTCAGCACCTGTGGACAGCTCTAGTACTCAATTCATGATCTATTACTGGCTTTAGCTACTAAACTATCCCCAGCCCCACATGCATGCTTTTTCAGTAAGTTGTGGGCTTGATTCTATACTAGTTTGAAAATCATTTTATCTGTTTTACTTATTTGTTCCTCTCTACAGCATATATTTAAAGTCCTGACTGAACTTCAAGTCAAGTAGAGAAATTTCTCAAACCTTTAAAGCCTTCTAGTTTTTAAATGTTTATTCTTCCAAGTGAGAAAATTTAAATATCTATGCTGTAAAGTTTCATTCCATGGATGGTAAGAACAAATGATAATGCCTTGCTTGTGTTGTGATTTCCCAATAAATTAATTCCTCTCTTATGAGAAATTTGCCCATAAAAGGATTTCTAAAGTCACAACCTAGAAATAATGGGAATGAGTTAATTCTGAGTCTTTAATAAATAAAGAAAAAGAACGGTACTGCACAAGAGGCAGGGCCTTTCTAGATTGATTGATATGTAATCTTTCAAAGGGATGAGCTTGTTGGCCAGTGAGGATAGATTATGGGAATTAAAGAAATATCCATTATGTGTCAGAGTTTGAAATAGTAGTAGAAGAATATAGCTGTGCATCCTCCTAGTTTTGTAATCAGTATCAATTACTCTCTTGTCCTTATATATAGAAACTCTATAAGTGTCTATAAGTGTCAGCCATGAAGCCTATTGTTCACCTGCTTATTTGTGCTTTTAAATTTCCTGAACATTTTTCTAAATCTTCAGACTGAATCTCTAGGATGGGCACATGCATTCCAAACACTTGATCCTTTCCATCCTGAAGAGTCTGGCAGTTTCATAGCTATATTGGGGATTCAGTTATTATTCTCAGGGCTCCTAATTTGACCTAGAAGAAGGGATGGAGCCTCCAGATCTACAAACGCCAGAATTGTAGCCTCCATCAATCTCTTGTGCCAGCTCTTTGTCAGGTGACCCACAGAGCCCCATTAGAATGTCTTCAGGAGGTAAAACCTTGACTACATCTTCAGGTAAAGGGAAGGTGATGTCATTTGTAACTGCTGAACCAGGGAAGATGTGGGAGAAAGAGAAAAATAAATCAGTTCAAATGAACCCATAAATGAAAAAGAGGATGACTGCTTGTCCCTGTGGTTCTGGAACCCACCCCTGTCCAATTTGTAGAATAGACACTCAGTTTCATAATGATTGTGTTCATGCAAGTATAGCTTAAAGTGGTCGAAGTCAGGTTATGATATTCAAATGTGGCAAGCGAGATTGATTACCCAGCAGTCCTGTAGGTCCAGGCTGCTTCAGTGTGGATGGAGTGAAAGGTGCATTGAAAGGAGCAGCTGATCTGTTCCTGGCAGGCAGAGTACTGCTGAAGTCACAATTTGCAGTAGTTTTACACCGCTGTCAGTGCCAGTTGGCAAACTAATGGAGATGATGGAATGAAAGAATAAAATGTCACAACAGAAAGGAGTGAGTTGAAAATTCAAACATTTTCTGATTTCTCATAATCTGGCTGAATCAAAATTAAATCAGCCTACAAATGAACCAGCTCAATATTGAATAAAAGGCAGCTAGCTGCACACTTTTTTTTCCAAGTAGAAAAATCGATTAACATTCTTGTGACCATTAGCTTGCTCAAAACATCATCATGAGTTGTAATAACTCAGATCTAGTTTATAAACAAGAATATTGATTTCAAAAGAGTATGTTTTACTTGTGAATAGCAATTGATACAGACCTGCAACCTTAGGATAAGAATTCTCTTGTTACTCCCTCATCCAAAGTTAGTGCCATGGCCAGCTTTAAATGACTGTTTTTAAATATCAGATTTAAGACAACTTTGAGGTATCTCCCAATAATGATCATGTGTATTACCATAGAATCTTGTCACCAACAACTATATTAGGAAAATCATTTTTTATACAACAGTCATGATTTTATATATGTTGGTAACTTATTGTGATGAATTCCATTTGAAGTAATCTAGAAAATACTTGAGCATGATAAAATATTTGGATTTAGTTATCAAAACAAGAGAAAATCACGTTAGCACATACTTTCATAATTTAAGCATAGAATACTGTCTTAGAAAGTCTAGTAAAATACACAATTTTACTTTAGATAAACTAAAATAGTTATTCCTTATCAAGAATAAGGAGCAAGTAATTTGCCAAAGGCCAAATCATAATTTTCTTTTTGATATAGTTTTATGGTACAGCTATGTGGATTTTTTTCCCTCTATTTGGTATAACACATTGTTTTGACATTCACATGGAAAAAAATCATCACTACTGACTGGTTATGTTAAAATTTAGAATTCAACTTGTGAGTCTATATATATTAACACATATTTTTATTTTTATTTCTGATAGCATGTCAATCTATTATTCAATTTCCCCATTTGTTACATTTTCCTGTATCTATATGTATTAAAATATATAATATATTAATAGATCACATTGATAACACATATCTATGAATAACAAAATATTCCTTTTAAAGGTATATGTAATAAAATATTTTTATTTCTATGTATTAAGTATATGTTCCTTCTGCACAGGTAATAGTATTTATGTTTTCTATATTAAAATAATATGTATACATACACCAGATGTATATAGCTAATTTTATAAACTTATTTCCCTTGCATATTGATTACTTCAGTAACCATGTGTTACAGTACAGTGTACTACATTTAAAAGAACCACTAAGATATTTTAATTTGGGATAGTACTAAGCAACCTCAAAAGAAAAAAATGTTATCTCATTCTTAAGAAAAAATCTATATAATTTACCATGTGAATTTTGTCTTAACTCAAAATAGAGGTCTTACATTGGCAGGAAATTTTCTTCTGACATCAGTTTTAGCAGAGTGAAGGTTAACTATTATATGCCAAAATATTGCTCTTATATATTTCCTTTTGGAATAAGTCCTATTATTAAGTACTTTTTTTAGCATTAAAGAAATCAAAAGCTATTTTTTTTTGTTTTTTTTACTGGAAAATAGAATGATATCAATGGAAAAATGCCAGATTTTATCATGACTGCTTGGTGAATATTTCCCGAAAAAAAATAAAACTAAGCTAATATCACCTCACTCTTCTTATCAAACCACTCTACATAATTTGCATATTATCTATTATTTTTTTTTCATTTTTCCCCTTCACATTACTATCACTGATTATGGCTAGCTCCTTAGAACACTTACCTAGGTAATTTTCTCTGTGACTTTACCTGTACATTATATGTTCTTATGGGCAACCTTTGCATCTTCCATCTTTGAAAATGTAAACTCTGATTATGCTGCTACTTCTCTAATAGAAAATATCAACAGTGACTTTGTTGTCATGAGAAGGGGGTTAATGTTTGTGGTTTCTCCTTATTCATGTGTGATCTTCCAACTCAATGTATCGACACCTAAAATCATTTGAGAATTGTGGAAAATCTATCCCACTAACTGGATCATAAATTGTATTGTAAACAAATAGTCCAAGCTATTGCTTCCACATTAGGGTCCGTAAAACCCTGGTTTCAAAGCCACTTCATTCTCCTCCTATCCGATGGGCACAGTCCTCACCTCCACTTTCTTAACTTCCAGTTGGCCTGACTCCATTTTCTCTGAACACAGAATCATTGTTTCTGGTTTCTACCTCCCTTTTTATAGAATTATTTCTTTGTTAAAATCTTCTCCTGACATCTGAAACTAAAAAAAGATAACAAATGCTTTACAACTCTGAAGAAATCTCTTCTTGCTTGACAATTCTTTTCAAATGCTAGCAATTGACATATCACAATAAGCTGTTATCTAATTATTGGTCCTATAATACATTATAATATATTTACATATTTATTTTAATATGTATTATACTGTATTGCAATTACTTATCACCCTATCTCTTTTCCTCATAGACTGCATTGTCTACTCTAAAACCAGGAAGAGTTCAAGTAACATGATAGGCCTTCCACATATAGTTATTTAATAAATTGCTGAAAAAAGGAATGATGTAGGGGTTCACTATATATTGCTGAAGCCAAAAAATTAATAAATATTACTGTAAAGTAATTTAAGCAACCATCTTAGGTATATTGAAACAAAAGTCCAAAAGCAGCAGTTTAACTTATTGGGATTTAAGCAAAGTTGCTTTGAATCAGATTTGTATGAAATTTTATCATTCCCAGTATTGCCTACCACAGCATCTAAAATAAATTTGACAAAAGGAAAAGAAATTAGATTTGGGGTTTGTATGACATTTTGGTTGTCTAATGTCTCTCTTGGGATTGGAGTGATAGTACAGTGGATAGGGCCTTGTACTTGCCTTGCATACAGTCATGTCAGGTTCTTTTCCTGGTATCCCATGTGGTTCACTGACGGATCTTACACTGCCAGATATAAGCCCAGAACACTGCCAGGCCTGTTCCCTAAACTGATAAACCAAACCAAACCAAACCAAACCAAACCAAACTAAGCAAAAAAACTAACCAAACAAAACAAAGAAAATATCTTTCTCACTTGGTTTGGTAACTCATTGTTTTACAAGCATCTCTGTGGATATCCCTGGAGACCCCTGAACACTGCTCATATAGCCATGCTCTTGTTCAATTCTATAAAAACACCCACATTCTTGGACTCTAGTATTGAACTGTTGCATGTTTGGTCTAGTATCACGAGATAGCCTTAGGCTCCTTGAGCACCACTTTGGAGTCTCTTCAACATGAAAAAGGAACCAAAGGGCCGGAGAGATAGCATGAAGGTAGGGTGTTTGCTTTGCATGCAGAAGGTCGGTGGTTCTAATCCTGGCATCCCATATGGTTTTCCGAGCCTGCCAGGAGCGATTTCTGAGCATAGAACCAGGAGTAACTCCTGAGCACTGCCGGGTGTGACACAAACACCCCCCCAAAAGAAATTAAATTAATCTACAGATTTGAGAATGTTTCCTAGTAAGTTCATCCTCAAATCATAAAGCAAACATATATGTGAAATAAATTGCTTTGATTGTTTTGGATTTCTTTTATTTTTTTGAGTTGTACCAGGCAACACACAGTAATTAGTCCTAAGGATCCTGAGGGGGCTCTATGGGGTATTGAGGGATGAAACCAGATTAGTTGCAGGCAAGACAAGAACCCTACATGTTGTGCGTTTGCACCAGAACTTATACTTTTGTTTTTGTTGTTTCTGTTTGTTGCTTTGAAGAGAGGGCACACCTATTTGTGCTTAGAGCTTACTTCTGGCTCTATGCTCAGAGACAACTTTTGTAGGCTCTGGAGATCATGCGGGGTACTGGAGAACATACCTGAAGAACGTGTGCAAGGTTCTTCCAATGCACTATTGCTCTGGCTACTTATTGTTGTGGCTTTTGGGAACAACTGACATTGACTCAAAAGTAACATCAAGTGTTATACATGCTGATGATACTGTCAAAGTCAGAGCTTAAAGACAAATATCTATTTCCACATTAGTCTAGAATAGACTTATTTTATGAGCTCTACCACAGCTCTGCAGCAGTTTTCAGATCTGGATAGAAGTACAAGAAAAATGTGCGAATTTCAAAATGCATTCAACCAGTTAGCTGAGGGGACTTCACCTAAATTTAAATTGCAAATTATTAATCTACAATTTAAAAAATTTTAACAAAGCATAATCTGAATAGAATAGTATTCTATTTCAAAACAATTTTGATTGGGAGGACTAAGTTTTCAATGCAGAGTTAAGCAAATGGTTAGATCCCTATACCCAAGAACTATAATTTCTCACTAATAAATCAGTATTGCATAAAGATATATTCAAATTTTATTACTCCTTAAAATTTCTGTAAAAAATTAAATTCAGAAAATGATATAACATTGCATAAACTTTGGTCAAATACATTAATATACAATAATGAAATTTAAAATATTAAAAACAATGAGATGCAGCTTTGCTTAAAACAGATGTCACTAAACATCAGTTTTGTATGGTATGGATTTTGGTGAGAGATTTGGTAATTTATGTTCACAGGAATCAGGGATTACTCCCCACTCAAGTCAGTAATACCTGACCCTACCTAGCCAGGTCCAGATTGAAACCAGTCTTTATCATCTGCTTGCAGGATTAAAGACATACATTGAAGGGCCAGAGCAATAGCACAGCGGTAGAGCATTTGACTTGCAGGTGGCTGACCCAGGAAGGACCTGGGTTCAATCCCCAGTGTCCCATTTGGTGCCCAAGCTAGGAGCGATTTCTGAGCACATAGCCAAGAGTAACCCCTGAATGTCACAGGGTGTGGCCCTCCCCAGAAAACAAAAACAAACAAACAAAAAGACATACATTGAAACTCATTTGGTTTCTCTCCACCTTCAAAATTATGGTTATTCTGAAGGAATAACATTTTCCTTAGTTGAGATCTAAAGTGAATATTTGGTATCATAAAACAAATCACAAGGGTCCTGTAATATATTTTATGTTTAATCTTTAAATATGCCTTTAGATCCATAAACTTTTAACATAAATTTATTTTATTTTTTTTGTTGTTATATAAAAACCTCTATGTCCTAAATAAGCCTGGCATCACATAAAAATTTGTATGTATTTAAACAATATGCTTGGATTCTTTTCAAAAAACAGTCATCAGAACAAGTGGTTATAAAATTGGGAAGGAGAAATGAAAATAAACTTTTTTTATGTTGCAACAACTCCTATCTAGATAATATTTACTTCATAAACATTTTGAATCTATGCTATAAAAAATCTAGTCTTCAGGGAAATGTATCTCTTTCAGCAAGCAAATTGTTATAATTTTTTTAAAAGCTGTAAACAATATTCATGTTTAGGTGTGCTAAAACAACTTATGTAATTAAACTCTGCAAATATCTCTGCACTGTTTATTCTGTAGCTTCTTATACTGAGGTATTTTGTAATACATGCTTTTCAGAACAGAGCCTTCAGAGTTGGAGAAAAAGAAAAGGTATTTTGTTTCATTGCTAACTTGCATGTGTGCCTTTAAGACATAGCAATTTCCTGTATTGAAATTGATTCTATTAAAGCAGTTATCATAGTATAGTTCTGCAATTCCTGTATTTTTCATAAAAAAGGTGCCCATGTAAAACACAGTTCTCAAAGAAGTTTATGAAGAAACTGGTAGCCACTCTAAATAGTTGAAGACAAGTATTCGAGGCATTGTTGGCACAGATCTGCTGTGAAAAAAATCTCTAGCTTTAATGTCTTCGTTAAAAAAAATTCATTTTGATTAGACTACCATTGAAAAGTTGAAAACATTCATAATCATTTAACATACAAATCATAAAAAATAAATGTCAACTAATCACTGATATTATCTTTTTTATCATAATTCTAAGGTATGTCAATAAAAACCAAGAGCTTTCCACTATTAATAAGAATTAACCATTTTCCTCTTCTAATATTTTATTTACATTATTCTAGAAGAAAATACTATGTAAAAAGTACTATTTCTCTCAATATCAAGTCTCTTCTCTACCTAGTACAACACCTCAACACCTAACACCAGTGTGTATTTTTTAAAATTTCTTGGAGCAAATTTGTATGAATTTATACCAATTTGTTGTTAAAGAATTAGTTATCTCTTTTTATCTTTGAGTTGACTTAAGGTCTTGAAACAAAATCTTATTTCACATTCTTTATAAAGTTATTTTTAAAGGACTAGGAGGTCGCTCAAAGATCTAGAGCTTTGCTTGATAAAGCCTGGTACCATCTGTTCCCATGATCACTGCTAGAAGCTACCCCAAGCATCAAGCGGAGACTAGTTCATGTTCATTACAATATGTTGTCCTCCAAAAAAGAATAAACAGGGAGGCTTTAAATATGACTATTCTTAACTTCTATAAGATTTCAGAAACATATAAGAAACATTAACTTTTACACATCTTTGATTATAGTCATCTTCCTTTTCTCTCCCCCAAATTGCAATTTGTTTGACTAGTTGTTTTTATTTATTTTGGGTGGGTTGGGCCACACCTGGGGGCACTCATGGGTCACTCCTGGCTCTGTGCTCAGAAATCGCTCATGACAGGCTTAGAAGACCATATGGAATGCTGGGTTCAAACCTGGGTCCGTTTTGAGTAGGCTGTGTGCAAGGAAAAAGGCCCTACTGCTGTGCTATTGTTCCGGCCCCAGGACTAATGGTTTTTAATCCCTAATAATATTTAAAAAAAGACACAAAACATCTAACAGCAATATATCTGATAATAGTACTTGCTAAAGGCCTCACGTTTGTTTTAGTGGTAGTATGTGTGAGGTTATGTATCTGAATCCTTTTACTGTCCAAAATAGATAAACATACATCATAAAATGCTGCTAATTGGTCATTGAGGAAAATGGAAAGAAATATTTTTTATTACTATTAATGACAGAATAAAATGACTTTGATTACATGTTGGGTCAGTTGCCTCAAAGGCATCCTTATCAACAGGCATAAATAATGTGCTGAATTGCAATATTAAAGTTTCTCAGAATCTTGGTCTTCAATGAGAATTGATTGTTTTATTTTATGTATCATAATAAGTCTGTAACATTTCATTGGTTTGAGGATCACACCCAGCAATGTTCAGGGGTTACTTCTGGCACAACTTTAAGGATTACTCTTGGTGAAGCATAGGGGACCATCTAAGGTTCTGGGGATTGAACTCTCATCAGCCCCATGACAAATGCCCTACCCACTGCATTATCTCTCCAGCTCCTATAACTTTTAATTTATATCATAGAATATGACTCAAACTCAGAATACTTTCTTAGCTATAAGTTGTTTAATGTTTACATAAATCATAACTTTAATCAATGCAGACTGGTTATTAGTTAACATTTAACAATGAAAATACAGTATTTTTTACATTTTGGACCATATCCAGGGGTTCTCCTAGAATACTACTGGCTCTGTGCTCACAAATCACTCCTGGTATCAGGAATCAAACCAAATCAGCCACATTCAAGGCAAGTACCTTTTTCTCTCTGTCCCCACCACTTTTGCTTTGTGGATGTACTCAATGGCTCATATGGCTTATTTTGCCAAATATAGTAGCCTAAAAATGTCCTTTCTGAAGCAGTTCATTGATTCCTCTTTATTTTGCTAATAAACTGCATTAAAAATTTGTTAATTTAGGGACCAGAGGGATAGCAAAAATGCAGGGCATTTGCCTTGCATATGGCCACCTAGTTCAACCCGCAGCATTCCACATGGGCCCCCAAGCCTGCCAGGAGTTATTTCTGAGGGCAGAGTCAGGAGTAACCCTTGAGTATTGCTGGGTGTGGCCCAAAAAGCAAAAAGAAATCTGTTTAATTCCGTGATTTATTTTATTAAATATAATCATTATCTTTGTAAGTATCATATTAAATATTTCATTATATTTGCTCAAAATAACTATTCATAATTTACAATTCATAATTTTCCCCAACTACAAATGGTATCTTTTACTTTTATATTTTCACCAAAATTATAGTAGTTTTGGAGTAGACTGTATATTATGTTCTACAAATATCTCACACAAACTCTACAGAACGTTTTCATGACATTCAGCATTAATTAAATAAAATTTAAACAATGCAATATGTAGTTATTTATTTTAGTTATCAAAGAAGTATACCCATGACAGACTGACAAAGCAGCCTATAAAGAGCTAATTCCATAAGCTTTAACGAAATGAGAACCAATGAGTGAAAATGAATATGAAAATATTTGAAAGAGCTACAAAAAATCTTACAATTTGTTGCCCATTACAAATTAGCAAACAGTAAATACTATATAAATGCATTATGTCCAAATAGAGATAAGAAAGCATAGGCAAGGGAAGAAAGTTGTCAAAACAAGAGAAGAGTTGGAAGATGACACATGGGTTATGCAGACATCCTTTCTGTACATTGATCCTAGTGTTATCACATGTCCCTCACTCCTGATACTACCTGGGATGCCCCTAGTCACACCAAAGTAACTGTCAGAGTGACCCTGGTGGTCCTTAACACCACATGGCCAAATAGCATTGCATCCTTAGACCTTGGCATTGAACTATCTGCATAGTCAGCTGACACTGAATCTCAATGTACCTGCACATTCCTCAGGTTTTCCTTATTCTTCCTCAAATAAATACAATTTAATTTTTATTCTAAAGATAAAAGTGGTCAGTTAAAACAACAAAAATCTCCTTCCTCTAAATTCATCTCTTAGAATGAATTATTCCCTGGAACTCTAGGACTTTTATTTCCACCAATCTTCAATCTTCTTCAGTTTAACTTCTCATGTCATCTTGACACAAAGACAGGTCTCTCAAACAATAACTGTCATCTCTGGATCATGAGATTTATTGTACATTTACTAGTTTCAAGTTTTACTGCTTAGAAGAAAGTGACTCTTTTCATCGCTTAGTCTTAGAAAACCCTCAATTCTTCAACTCCCAAGACTGGTCTGGTCTCATTTCCCCTTAAAACTAAAGTAAACTTCTGAAACAAAATGTCTCTGTATTTTATGTTGTGTTGTGTTTTAATTATTCAGACATTAAATAATAGAATTACTGGGTCAGAGCAACAGCTCAGTGCTACAGTACTTGCCGTGTATATGCTAGGGACCCAGGATTAATCCCCAGAACTATAGGTTGCTAGAGTCTTGCTAGTAGTCATTTCTGAGTTGAGCCAGGAAGAAGTCCTAAGAACTGCTTGGTGTGGCAAAACACAACAACAAGATCACAAAACAAAGCAACAAAAAAGTAAGCAAACAAATAAATAAGAAAATAAGTTCTCAGTGAGCAAAGCATTGTAGCTTAGAAGAGCATTTTCCTTGTTCTTTGTGGTCCTGAGTTTGATTCCTGGTACTGAGTTCTGATCAAAAAAAGTCTATGAAGTCCTTCAATGAAAAGTGGCAGATTTTCTCTCTCCTCTCTTTCCTTTGATCTCAATTTCTTATTCTAAATTCCCCCCAGGGACGTATTGCCTGTGCTTATGACTTTAATTATGATCTATATGCTAATGGCTTCTTAATTTATATTTCTAGTATGGAATTCTCTGAGGTTCAGACTTGGAAAATGTAACTGCCTACACAACACGGTCATTAGGCATATTTAAAAAGTGCTTTTAAAGCACTTACAACTTAACACATCCAAAATCAAACTAATTATCTTCCTACACACAGGTATACACTGAAAAATCTGGTTTTCCAATTCAACTCTCTAAACAAAGCCTAGAATACATGTTTTATTTTTTATTACCGCTCTGCTAGATATAGTCATCAAATAGCCAGAATCAAGAACTCCAAATCTTGGAGCTGGTGAGGTGGTGCTATAGGTAAGGTGTCTTGCCTTACAAGTGCAAGCCAAGGAAGGACCGATCCCCCGGCTTCTCATATGGTTCCCCCAAGCCAGGGGCAATTTCTGAGAGCTTAGCCAGGAGTAACCCCTGAGCGTCAAATAGGTGTGGCCCAAACAAACAAACAAACAAACAAACAAAAAAAGAACTCCAAGTCTTGAAATACTCTATTTAGTCAGCTCTTCATTATCTGTAATAGAGAAACTTCTAAAAAGAAAAGTGATAATTAAGTTCAGAGGCATCTTGATTAATTAACTATTTATTGTTGTATACCAATTTAACATGTGCTGGCCAAGTAAAAATAGCAATAAATGCATTGATCAATGAATTAAGGAAAAAAATACCTTGAAGAGATGGCAAATTGATAAAAATGTGGCAATGGATAATGAATCAATAGGACAGATGGGATTTGCAAAAATTTAACCTTCATGAGAGCCAGCTATATATGCTTCTATTGATCTCTTAAAAGCATATCTAGGATTCTTAGTACATGGACTCTTATACTCATTATAATACATAACTATCATATATAGCTATATAAAAACAAAATCTAGGTTACAAAATTTGCCATCTTAAATGTAAAAATCAGTCACGTATATTCTTTTTATTTATTTATTTATTTATTTATTTATTTTTTGGTTTTTGGGTCACACCAGGCAGTGCGTAGGGGTTACTCCTAGCTCTATGCTCAGAAATAGCTCCTGGCAGAATCGGGGGTCCATATGGATGCCAGGATTCGAACCACTGACCTTCTGCATGCACGGCAAACTCTTTTCCTCCATGCTACATATATTCCATTCACAATATTTTATTGTGATTCTCTTCACAATCACTATTTTTTATTTCCAAAACATTTCAGTCACACTTAAAAGAATCTGTATTCATTAACAATACTTGTTCACTAGTCAACTCTAATTAAATTTCTGTTTTTATTAATTTGTGTATTCTACATATTTTATATCATAGGGTCACACAATATTTTATCTTATTTCTGAGTTGTTTTAATTTTAATATTTTAAATGGTTACTATAATTTGTACAATGCACCAGAACTTCACTTATATATTTAAAAAATAGTCTAGCCCCATTAAGTGGGAGAAACTATTCACCCAATACTCATCAGATAAGGGCTAATCTCCAAAATATACAAGGTACTGACAGAACTTTACAAGAAAAACACATCTAATTCCATCAAAAAATGGGGAGAAGAAGTGGACAGACACTTTGACAAAGAAGAAATACATATGGCCAAAAGACACATGAAAAAATGCTCCACATCACTAATCATCAAGGAGATGCAAATCAAAACAACTATGAGGTACCACCTCACACCCCAGAGATTGGCACACATCACAAAGAATGAGAACAAACAGTGTTGGCGGGGATGTGGAGAGAAAGGAACTCTTATCCACTGCTGGTGGGAATGCTGTCTAGTCCAACTTCTATGGAAAGCAATATGGAGATTCCTCCAAAAACTGGAAATCGAGCTCCCATATAATCCAGCTGTACCACTCCTAGGAATATATCCTAGGAACACAAAAATACAATACAAAAATCCCTTCCTTATACCTATATTCATTGCAGCACTATTTACCATAGCAAAACTCTGGAAACAACCAAGATGCCCTCCAACAGACAAATGGCTAAAGAAACAGTGGTACATATACACAATGGAATATTATGCAGCTGTCAGGAGAGATGAAGTCATGAGATTTTCCTATACATGGATGTACATGGAATCTATTATGCTGAATGAAATAAGTCAGAGAGAGAGAGAGAGAGAGAGAGAGAGAAATGCAGAATGGTCTCACTCATCTATGGGTTTTAAGAAAAGTGAAAGACATTCTTGCAATAATAATTTTCAGACACAAAAGAGAAGGGCTGGAAGTTCCAGCTCACCTCATGAAGCTCACCACAAACAGGGATGAGTTTAGTTAGAGAAATAACTACATTTTGAACTGTCCTAATAATGAGAATGTATGAGGGAAATGGAGAGCTTGTTTAGAGTACAGGCGGGGGTCGGGTGGGGAGGAGGGAGACTTGGGACATTGGTGATGGGAAACGTTGCACTGGTATTGGGTGGTGTTCTTTACATGACGGAAACCCAAACACAATCAAGTATGTAATCAAGGTTTTTAAATAAAATATATAAAAAATAATAATCAGGCCAGATAGCTGGCACTAGAGGTAAGGTGTCAGCCTTGCAAGCACCAGCCAAGGAAGGACTGAGGTTCGATCCCCTGGCATCCCATATGGTCCTCCCAAGCCAGGGGCAATTTATGAGCGCTTAACCAGGAGTAACCTCTAAGCATCAAATGGGTGTGGCCCCCCCAAAATAAAAAAATAATAATAATTATCATTAAAATAAAGGAGTCTATCTACAATAGTATAATAGTCTATTTACATACTATTCAATAATAGTATGTAAAATATCACAGTGTTATTATACATCAATTAATTGCTCATAGCTTACAGACACTTTGATTTTTACCTCTTTATTTTGAGAATAATGTAGACAGTGAATGAAAGTATATACATATGGTTGAGTTTCTAGTTATAATTTTGTTAAGGAGCATCTAAAATGGAATTAGTAGTGAAAATTGCTTGATTTGAATACAATAAAACTTGCACAATGGCACACTAATTTATATTATGACTTGTAATCTGGTAATTTCCTTCC
Source organism: Suncus etruscus (assembly GCF_024139225.1). Taxonomy (NCBI): domain Eukaryota; kingdom Metazoa; phylum Chordata; class Mammalia; order Eulipotyphla; family Soricidae; genus Suncus; species Suncus etruscus. The sequence continues at coordinate 127,093,615 of NC_064852.1, forward strand.
ATTGAGATACCTTTTCAAATATATGTTAGTTTAATGCTGAATTATTTAGAGTTATCACAGTTCAATTTCCAGCACTTCATACAATTCCCCAAGTACTGCCAGGAATGATCCCTAAGAAAGAGTCAGGGATTTAGTGTAAGCACCACCAGAATCATCGAAAAACAAAAAAAAAATGTTAGAAAGCACTATATAGTGTCCCAGAAAAAAAGTATTTTAATTAAAAATAAGAGGGGCCAGAGAGATATCACAGCGGTAAGGCGTTTGCCTTAGATGCAGAAGGACGGTGGTTCAAATCCCGGCGCCCTATATCGTTCCTCGAGCCTGCCAGGAGCGATTTCTGAGCATAGAGCCAGGAATAACCCCTGAGCACTGCCGGGTGTGACCCCCACAAAAAAGAGTGTGTAATTACCTAGCAATAACTTTTATAACAATAAGTGTTAGAGTAAATAAGCACCTGTTATTCAAGAAGTAGACTATATTAACAACACTTATAAATATGGCATGTAAATCAAATTATCACTATGGTAAATCCAAAAATGGTATTGATTTAGTTATATTTTGTTGTTATATCCAAGGTCTGTTTGAACAAAAGTAACAATATTGGTCTTCCTTTGTAGAATAGTAAACTCGTAAAACTGGGCAGTGTATTTTCTACTAAAATAAAATCAATGACAAAACTTGTCTTGTTTGAAATAGCTTGGATTACATATAACAGATAAATGCCTATTCAACTCCAGAACAACACAAATGAATTTAGCTAATAACAAATAGTCATTATGATATTATTAAATATAGTATGTATTTTATTAATTTTGAAGAAGCTATAAAGTATCTATTTACTGAATTGGAGAGACTTATATCGGAAACAAAACATTGATGTAATCAATGATTTCTTAATTTGCCTTATAATCTTGTGATTACTATCCAAAAACACTGATACATTCTTACAATTCTATTTGGATAGAGAAATATTTATTCTTACTATATCATAAATTACTGGATACATATATTCCAACATGTCTGACTACAGGGTGCATTCCTATGTAGAGAAGTGGCTTGAATTATTATATTTGAGAAAATAAAAATAAATCAGTCTTTCAAGTACAGAATGAAAATATTATGAATGTGTGCACATTTTTAAGTCCACAAAAAATTCTTTATTTTGTTTTAGACAAACTACCTGAATAAAATATAAACATTAGGATGATCCAGATTAGGAAAGTTATTATTTTTCCTAAGATACCAAATCTTAAAAAATAAGTTTCAATATAAATGATTACACTCATTTGTAATATATAATAAAAGATACTATGGTAATTATATTCAAAGACAATCGAGTTCATTGTACGAAGCTTGCCACATATAGTGTGGGAGTGTATTTAGGACAGAGGGACCACTATGACAATGATATTTGGAAATGATCACTTTGGACAAGAAATTGGTGCTGAAAGGAGATAAAGTGATATGTATTGTACCTCTTCAGTAATAATATTGATAACCACAGTGCCTAAAGGAAAGAGAGAAAGAGAGGGAGAAAGAGAGAGATTTACTACTGATGCAGCTAGAAGAGGCAAGGTAGAGGGCACTGCAGAGGGCAAGGAGGAAACCGGGGACATTGGTGGTGGAAAACGTGCACTGGTGAGTGAATGGGTGTTGGATATTAAATAATTGAAATTTAATCATGAACAGTTTTGGGACTGTGCATCTAATGGTGATTAAATTAAACATTTATTTAATAAAAAAGAAGCCTAGGAAAAGTGAGTAAAGAATTTTCTAAATAGTCTAATTAAAAGAAATAAGGCCTAATTATTTTTCCTTTTATGTTCACTTATCAACATTTCAAGACTCTTCTTTTCTTTTTTTTTTTGAAATTTCAGAATGACAACCAGTAAGAAAAATATTTCTTTTTTTAATAATATTTTTATTTAAGCACCATGATTAGGAACATGTTTGTAGTTGGGTTTCAGTTATAAGAATATCCACACCCCTTCACGAGTGCAACCTTCCTCCACCAATGACCCCATCCTCCGCTTTCCCCACACTTTGCCTGTATTTGAGATAGTCATTCTATTTCTCTCACTCACTACCATTGTCATGATAGTTGTTAGTGTATTTATTTCTCTACTGCATTCACCATTCTTTGTGGTAAGCTTCATATCATGGACTGGTTCTTCCAGCCCTCATCTCTTTTATCTCTGGTTGTTATCACAGTACTGTCTTTTATTTTTCTTAAAAACCACATATGAAACTATTCTGTGTCTATCTATTGCCCTCTGACTTATGTCACTCAGCATAATAGTTTCCAGATCCATCCACATATAAGCAAATTTTATGACTTCATTTCTTCTAACAGCTGCATAGTTTTCCATTGTGTATATGTACCACAATTTCTTTAACAATGAATATAGGCATGCAGAGGGCATTTTGTATTGTGCCTTGTGTTCCTAGGGTATATCCCTAGGGTGGTATAAGGCTCTTTATTTTCATATTATGCTGAAGGACTCAACTCTGGGACTCAGTTAAACTGTACATAATGAGAATCTTATTTTGATGTGATTTTTGCATTCTTAGTTTCAAACTCTTAACATTAGTAATGCTATGATTTTTTTACCTACAAGCTTTTAAAAAGTAAATTATAAATAGATAATAATATCTAAACCCCACGATTTTTCCTATAGAATGTTTGGACCATGTTTTAATTCTTTTTAAATATTTTACTAGTGCTTATCAAATACTCACTATATGAAACATTCTAACCCCTCTGCTTATTTCCCAGTGAAGTGCTTCTTATGTAATTAGGTTCTACTTATATCCATAGTTAATTATACCTAATGCCTTTACTTCATCTACAAATGTGCAAGCTATTTAAAGATCAACTGCTATTTACTCTAATTCTCAATTTAGTGACGAGTTTCATAGTTCTAAGTTCTTGCTTCTATACTACTTCTTATATACTTCAACATTTTTTCTGGAATTATGACTAGCTAAATATGCATTATTTTTTTCTATTTGTTTGTTCCAGAATGATTGGAATCATTTACTCCTCTATTAGAATTCCTAACGCACCAAAAAAATGTATTGTGAAGACAAAGATTACATGAAGTTATTAGTTTGTTTCAATGGAATTCACATAGTTAAGTACATCATGTAAGGACATTTTAAGAATAGGATAGTTTTTACAATTAGGAAAAATTACAAAGGAATTAATAAACTATGGACCTCTTTGGAAAAGTATATAAATTACTCACTGGTAGTGTTTCAGAAATAAATGCAAAATGTTGTTCTAAAATAGCTTTCTGATCTTATTATCAAGTTATATACTTACTATACAAGCTAATGGAAGACCAAAACATCCTCAAGAATGAAATTATCTCCATTACCAAAAATAAACCCCAGACAAACTAGGATACATTTGTAACCCCCTAAATGTTAACTGCTTCCATATTGTTTTATAATTTGTATTTTCCTAATAACAATTTATCATTTTATTTTTATTAATGAATATTATTATATATTTTGAGGATTTTCTAGCACTTCTTTATACATAATCCATATTCCTGGAAATTTCAATGCCTAATTTTTCACTCTATATATCTTTAACTTTCAGTCATAAGATTTAATCTTTCTGCTAAACTTGGTGTTTTGGAATAATTAGTTGAAATAAAATTGCTGTATACACAATATGTGAATTGTTGAACCTAACCATGTGGAACTGTCATTCAGACATATTTTTATTATTTCTATTTCTGTTGATAGCAGGAGTATTTTAATGTGCACAGTGGCTTGCTTAACTCCTTTTTATCTGAACCTACCCATATTTTTAAGTAGCATTTCTCATTCTTTTTCTTACCATGTCCTCCTTCAGTTTTTTTTATTTATTTAAACATCTTGATTACAAATATGATCGTGATTAGGTTTCAGTCATGTAAAGAACACCCCCCTTCACCAGAGCAACATTCCCACCACCAATGTCCCAAATCTTCCTCCATCTCACCCCACCCTCACCTGTACTCCAGACAGACTTTCCAGTTCCCTCATTCATTCACATGATTATGGTAGTTTTCAGTGTAGTTATTTCTATAATTGCACTCACCACTCTTTGTGGTGAGCTTCATTAAGTGAGCTGGAAGTTCCAGCCCTCCTATCATTGTCTCTGAGGATTGTTGCAAAGATGATTTTTATTTTTCTTAAAACCCATAGATGAGTGAGACTATTCTGTGTCTCTCTGACTTATTTCACTCAGCATAATAGACTCCATGTACATCCATGTATAGGAAAATTTCATGACTTCATCTCTCCTGACGGCTGCATAATATTCCATTATGTATATGTACCACAGTTTCTTTAGCCATTCGTCTGTTGAAGGGCATCTTGGTTGTTTCCAGAGCTTGGCTATTGTGAATAGTGCTGCAATAAACATAGGTGTGAGGAAGGGGTTTTTGTATTGTATTCTTGTGTTCTTTGGGTATATTCCTAGGAGTGGTATAGTTGGATTGTATGGGAGCTCAATTTCTAGTTTTTGGAAGAATCTCCATGTCCCTTTCCATAGAGGTTGGACTAGATAGTATTCCCATCAGCAGTGGATAAGAGTTCCTTTCTCTCCACATCCCCGCCAGCACCGATTGTTCTCATTCCTTGTGATGTCCTCCTTCAGTTTTTATCCTCAGTCCTACCAGTAGTCTTGTGCTTTGGCACTCCATTTATGTGATTTTCATCTGTGTCCTCCTTGAAGTATTCTACAGTATTGATCCCCAGTTGAATAAAGCTTATCTAAGTTAGTCTCAAATTGAAATATGTTATAGTTGTTAGCTCTTTGAAAAATAATAAAATTGTTGATTAAAAAAATTGCACTAAGTATATAGAGTTTAGGTGTTCTTTTATCTTATATATTTTTATTTCCTGGTCTGTGCCAGACTGAGTTCTAAAAAGAATATAGTAAACTTCTCTAGACCTACAAGCAATTCTCAGGCACTACTAGGGTATCCCAAGAATTTAATTCAAATCTGACTGACATAATCTCAGTTCCATGGATTAAGGTTTCCACTTTCTAAGACCACTCCCAACTTCACACATCAACAGCCTCAAGACCCAGAGGCCCCAGACATCAAGCTGAAATTAGTTCCATTAGCCACACACTATGGTTGCCATAACACTGTCTTTGGACTCCAGTGCTATCTGAAATTCAAATTACTAGAAGTTACCAATTCACTCTCTTCATATTCAGTAATCTGTTAGAGTATCTTACAAAACTGACTACCCAGTTTACTCACAATATCACTTGTTTATTGTGAAAAAGGTTAGTAAAGGATAAGAATGAGTAATTAAATGAAAGAGATGCAAGGGGGTTAAGGAAAAGTCAGGGTGGTAGGGGTACAGAGAATAAACCCAAACTTTCATGAACATTCATGCCGGGACATTCTCCTCCAATGTTTCATGTATGCCAACTTGGAACATGTTCGAAATGCTTCTGTCCTTATTCTTTATAGAAGCTTTATTACTGAATACAACAGATTCATCCATTTTTCATTAGTTGTTGATTCAACTTCCCTTCCCTGTCTTCCTCCCAGAGGTAAGATATAGAATGGAAAGTTCTGGCTCTTGTTTCACATTGAATTTTTTTATATAATGCCCATTACCAAGACTGTCCCCTTCATTAATATGCCTTCATTAATTGCCTTCATTAATGTGAAATATGTAAATGACATCTTTAACATTTTTGACATATAACATTTGAAATTTTGGGGGCTTTCTCAAATAATATAAATATATATTACATATATATTGTGAATGGTCTGAATATAGTTCATATAAACACTAATGACATCAAATTAAGTGGATACAAAATAAAGTAATCCATAAATGTCAAATGAGTTAAAGAAGCATATCATTAGCTTTCAATATTTAGCTCAGTCATTACCTTTTGTCATTGTGTGAATGTTTGACAATATTTCTAATAACTCCTAAATTTTGTCTTCACAAATTAGAATGAATGAGAGTATATACTTGGAGCCGAATTGTGAGGGCTAGATACAATAAAACATAGAAAACATGCTTTTGGCAGATGGATTAAAGTATTTAGCTTTATTTTATTTTATTGTTTGGTTTTTGGTTCACACCTGTTGATGCTCAGGGGTTACTCCTGACTATGTGCTCAGAAATTGATTTTGGCTTAGGGGACCATATGGGATGCCTGGGGATCGAACCATGGTTTGCCCTAGGTCAGCAGCATGCAATGCAAACACCTTACAGCTGCACCAGCACTCCGACCCCAAGTATTCAACTTTAAAAAATAATAAAAATAAAACATAGAGGGACGAAGCAGTAGCGTAGCGGTAGGGTGCTTGTCTTGCACGCAGTTTACCCAGAACTAACCTTGATTCCATCACCGGCGTTCCATATACTCCCCCAAGCAAGGAGCGATTTCTGAGAGCAGAGCTAGGAGTAACCCCTGAGCGTCACCGGGTGTGGCCCCCAAAAACAAAGAAACAAACAAATAAATAAATAAAACATAGAAAACGTGTTGTTCAGTATTTACCACTTAGAGAATCTTCATAAAATAATAACAACTATCACTTCTACATTCAGTGATTGGAAGTAGCTATGTAACATGCAGGGTAGGTGCCCTGCATAGAAGAGCCCTTGGTTTAATCTCTAGTACAGATTCATCTCCCAGGCCTCCCTAAGTAATAAACCAGAAGTTTTATTATTTTAACATCAGCAAATGTGTGGCCCCTAAAACAAAACAAAAAAATAGCGATAACCATAAAGTATATTACTTTATTACTTGATACACAGATTGTTTTATTTATTATAAAATGCATTCTGCTGCTTAAGAAGGGCATGCAAAATCAACATTAAAATTTACGTTCACTTCAGTAACACTTTACAAAATACATATGCGATCAACCTTTGAACCTCATGAAAATTGATATGGTTTGTTTTTTTTCATTAAGTGTCATTTTAGAGTAGGTCAAATGAAAAGAGTGTGTTTCTCAACATTACAACATCAATTAAAATCATATGAATACTTAAGGGATTCTGGTAATAATTCATGTCACAAAATAAAGCAAAATCATTTCAGCAAATGAAACGTTTTCAGGTCAAATCTCTTGGATATTCATATATATTTTCTTGTCTTGAGTTAACATGAGTTAGCGGTCAGGGTTACAATTTTACCTAAAAACTAGCTTAAAGAAATAAGACAGGTAAAAAAGGAAAGAGTTGTGTTTCCTAACACAAATATAAAATTACACTGTCAAGATTAGAAATATTCAATAAACCAGAGGTACAGTTAGATTTTTCTTATATTCAAATAGTTCTCTCTGACTATGATAGGGGATGGATGAATTGGCCAGAAAATTGTGACAATAAATTAGAAATAAAAGGCTGTTTGTTTGGAGGGCACACACCTGGTGGAACTCAGGAGTTATTCCTAGCTTTGTGCCCAGAAATCGCTCCTGGCAGGCTTGGGGACCATATGGGGTGTCAGGGATCAAAACTGGGTCCACCCCTGGTCGGCCTCATGCAAGGCAAATACCCTATCTTGATCTATTGTCCGGGGAAAGAAAAAGAAAGAAAGAAAGAAAGAAAGAAAGAAAGAAAGAAGGAAGGAAGGAAGGAAGGAAGGAAGGAAGGAAGGAAGGAAGGAAGGAAGGAAGGAAGGAAGGAAGGAAGGAAGGAAGGAAGGAAGGAAGGAAGGAAGGAAGGAAGGAAGGAAGGAAGGAAGGAAGGAAGGAAGGAAGGAAGGAGAGAGAAAGAGAAAGAAAGAAAGAAAGAAAGAAAGAAAGAAAGAAAGAAAGAAAGAAAGAAAGAAAGAAAGAAAGAAAGAAAGAAAGAAAGAAAGAAAGAAAGAAAGAAAGAAAGAAAGAAAGAAAGAAAGAAAGAAAGAAAGAAAGAAAGAAAGAAAGAAAGAAAGAGAAAGAAAGAAAGAAAGAAGAAAGAAAAAGAAATAAAGGCTATATTTTGATAAAAGTCTAAGAAAAAAGCTACAAAATAAATGGGAAGTTTGCCTTTAATTATTTACTGTTGGATAATATGTGTTATATTTAATATATTCAGTTAAGTCATCCAAGATTAGGGGCCTGAGAGATAACATGAAAGTAGGGCATTTTCCTTGCATGCAGAAGGACAGTGATTGGAATCCCAGCATCCCATATGTTCCCCCAAGCCTGCCAGTAGCAATTTCTGAGCATAGAGCATGGCAGGGTGTGACCCAAAAACAAAACAAAACAAAACAAAATCATCCTAGATTAACGTAATATAAATAAACAGGATTAAAATTGCCAGGCCTCTGCAGTTTAATGTTTTCCAATAATCAGTTATTATTTTATTACTATTTTATTAGTTTTATGCCTGCAGTATAAACCAGAAAACTAAGCCAAAATATATAAAATGGGTTTTCAGACTTATTGATATTTGACCTACACTTTCAGACACTGAAATAAAATTTCTTATTTTGGTAGGTTATATGTTGCCATAAAGAAAGGAAACCTAACTGAAAGTTATAATAATCACCCTATTCTTTCTATTCCAGAATTTAATAGTATTCACTAATATTTCATGCCAAAAAACTTTACAGCTACTTTTAACTTCTATTTATCAAACTTGATTATTTTCCACTAGCAAATACTATCACTAATTGCATACAAAGTGTTTGGTTTACACATCTCAGAAATAATTACTTCTATTACCCATACTCATATTTTATTTTCTCTTTGTCTTTTCTTCCCATCCTCCCTTCATTTACTACTCCTCTCCCTCTATCCTTTCTTCTCTGTAACTTCCTTCCCTGTCCCTCCCCACCCACTTATCTCTCTCTTCTTTCTCCCTCTTTCTCCCCACCCCCCCCCCTCTCTCTCTCAATATCTCCCCCTGTATTGGTTGCATTCTACAGTCTCTTTTTGATACAACAACCAGAATTAGTCTATATAAATAAAAGTTGGAATGTACCATTTGACAACTCAAAACTCCAATGCTTTCTGTATCACTCTGAGTAAGAGAAAAATATCTTAAAATAAATTTCACATCCAGTACAATAATCTAACCCTATTACCACTCATTCTATCAAGTACCATTTTCTTCTTTCCTTAGCTCTTTTATCACATACAACCAGTTCTCTCACCTTGAGGCACCCTGCTCTGCATATAAAATACAGACACACCATTTCACAGCAGTTTCTTTCTCTCACAAAAACTTCATTGTTTTTTATTTTCATCAATAAAACTCAAAAATTTTATTCTATGTTCTAATATGTTTACTCAATCACTCAACTTATAGTTTATATGGTAGTCTTCTTTGTATTTTCCTTGCAGAATTGAGCACAAGCATGTATCCTTAAAATTTTCTATATACTAGGAATTATATATGTGTCAGGACTTTGGTTTTTTTAAGACATAATTGGCAAAATAATAGGTCATGATACAAAGTTTAGACCCAATATCTCAAAAAATTGAATATTTCTGCAGATATGAAATGGAAGCAAGACAATCATTATTCTGAGGATGAACTTAGGACAACATATGTCTTAAGATGAATCCAGAACCAAAATCACATTATGCAAGCAATATCTGAGCAATTGTGGAACAGAATATGGCAGAACATATAATAATCATGTCATCAGTGAAGGCCACTAGTTAGATAAATCTGACAAACAGTCATACTAAAAAAAAATAGGACAACAATTACACTACTTTTGGGATATTGATATCCTTGATATAAAGAACAAGCATCAGAAAATAGTTCTAGAAAAGTTAAAATCCATAAAAACATTTTAAAGAAAAATTTAACTATAGGGCAATGAAAATGATTGATAGAAGTGTAAAATTAAATTTCTGTGATTTGGAGCAACCATCTTCAGTGTTGGAGCACGAAGTCAATATTTGCATTGCATAAAGTTCTAGGAGAGGAACCCTAAGGATACATTTTACAAATCCATAATAAAGGTTATTTATTATTCACATAGATACATATAAATGAATTGCATTAGTGCAAGATATTTAATGCAACACATTAGGATTAGTTAGGGGATGTAATTTCCAAATAGAGTTGTAAAGAAATATCTTTTTGTGAAGGTTGCATTAAAATAAAAAACTTCAATAGAAGTTAAGAAATGAGATATCTAGGGAGAACTTTCTAGGTCATTTTTTAAGAATTACAAGAGACCATACTTGATATAGTCGGGTAAAGAAGGAGAGGACCATAAACAATCTTACAGAGATCAGGACCCACTATAATTTGTATGGGGTGTTAAACAGCTCTTAAATGGTGGTGAGACTTGGTCCTTTATTCTGAGTGACATAAAATTACACTAAGCAACATTTGAAGCAGAACATTTTGTAATCTGGGTGCTGGTCATAATCTTTCAATTGAGCAAAATGGCGAATTAAAAGCCTAAATAAGAGCAAATAACTTTAATTGAGCCTTATTTTATATTATGATGACATCTTACTACATAAGCTTTAATAATTTGTGCATGCTGAATTAATACACATTTCTGTGTTATGCTGTTATTATTGAACATTCCAAATCCTTCATGATTTAAGTTTAGTTGGACCAAATTAAAGTAAATATTTGAGACATTATTTTTATATTGGGGTTTATGCAATGTGCTATATATTATGAATTATGCTTATTTTTCCAACTAGAATAATTAGGAAAGCAATAATGCAAATCATTCTGGGAATCCATTGCTTATACTCTACTATGAGTGGCATAATCAGTTTATCAGTGAATTTTAATTTTCTATAAACAATTTTTTTGGGCCACACCCTGTGACGCTCAGGGGTCACTCCTGGCTATGCGCTCAGAAGTTGCTCCTGGCTTCTTGGGGGACCATATGGGACGCCGGGGGATCGAACTGCGGTCCGTCCTAGGCTAGCGCAGGCAAGGCAGGCACCTTACCTCCAGCGCCACCGCCCGGCCTATAAACAATTTTTGTAGGTTTAACTAATTTCTAGTTAGGTCAGAGCATATAGTTTGGGGACTTTATTTCCAAATGAAATAATGCTGTTTGCATCCTGTAACATTTGTTACAGCCTGAAATACTATCTGAGATACAAAATAGACTAGTGGTTCAGCATGTGGACATTCAAATCCTTAAGAGGGGGCTTCCTCTTCTGCTAATCCATTTGTCAGCTTCTGCACTTTCTGAGCACTTCCCTCAGTTCTTCTGTTAAATAATCATCTAAAGTAGAATTTAGGGACAGGACATATAGTATTACAGGTAAAGCACTTTCTTTGAGTGAGATCAATCCTTGTTTCACCCCTGAGCACCACCAGTAATGATCGCTGAGCATAAAGGCAGGGTATTAAGTCCTGAGCATTCAAGCATACCTGAGTCTCTCTCTCTCTCTCTCTCTCTCTCTCTCTCTCTCTCTCTCTCTCTCTCTCTCTCTCTCTCTCTCTCTCTCTCTCTCTCTCTCTCTCTCTCTCTATCCCTCTCTCCCTCTCTCCCTCTCTCTCCCTCTCCCTCTTTCTTTCTCACACACACACTAGAACAAAAAATAAGTAATATTTAATCTAGAGGACTCATTTAAAAAATGTATACAAAATTAAGCAACAAAAAGTACTTTTATTTAGGGGAAGAAAAGAAGCATAGCTAACAAATTAAAAGTAGCTGGCAAAAATAAAAAGTATGAAGCAATCCAGAAAGGAGTAGAAATATTATTGTCTTAGGCTAAACAAAGCGACACGATTAAGATTTGTCAAGAAATAGCTGGAGCCAAGTCCAGGAAGTCCAAGGACGTGGCAGGTTCTTCCTGGGAAAAGGCAGTTCCTTCCAAACCCTTCTAGGAGGCCATGATTCTAACACAATCCCTTGCGCAAATAAGTTCTATCAGCTTTCAAGACAATCAGAACATTACCTTGTATGATTAACATAGATTCTAAGTAAAAACTGTTGTTTTTCTTTCATGTGGGTGTGTTTAATAAATTCATTTCATTTATTAAATGGAATTAATGAATAAAATTTTTTCTTGATATAAAATATGAAGAAGCTCACTGAATCTAGTGCTTATATTATCTATTTTATGGAAATTACAAGTTTTGGCAAGAAAAATATAATCAAGACTATATATATATAAAGACACTGGTAGGCTAACACTTCTTCCTGCTCTGAACATTTGTTAAAACTTCTGGCCTCACATAAGCTGGTATATTTGTAATGTACACAAGCAATAAATTATAAAAATCATTTACAATACTTCATAAAGTAGTTAAGACAAGTTTTATAAAGCAATGCTTAAAAACCTAAAATTAAACATGATTTCACTATTCAAATTATGGTTTTTTAGAAATAGTATTGAATCAAAATGTACTCTTACTTGTCAGGTAGAAATAAAGCTGTTCAATTGTGGACTGGTAGTGTGGAGTGCAGACTCAGGTTAAGACCTTTATTTCTTAGCCAAGTGTGACTTTTACTTGCCAATCAGATCTGGAATAATAATATGGATTCCTTAGATGGAGAGGAAACCAATTGAAGAAGATGCATTAAAGAAGTTGACAGTAATAAAACTTGATATAAACATAAGTCTTTAGTGCTTTCAGTGTTCAAATTGAGTGGGTAAACAGCATAGTGTAGGAATAAGATGTAATTCTACATGCCAGAATGAGAAAATTGATTCGAAAGCCCTTTTTTCCCCTTACAAAGCCTTTGAAACTGCCAGTGATTAATTTGATACAGTTAAAAAAAAACTGAAGCCAATCTTTCTTAAATTGTGGGCTCTCTTTGTAAGCCATCTGGAACCATCAGATAATCAAGGCAATTTAAATTATGCTTACATAATTGGGAAGAACATTTTACTGTGAGTTCAAGGGTTTAGAAAAAGAGAACATTGTTAATCTGAGAAAGGTTAAAATATAATAATAAGTCATCATCATGCACACATATGCAGCTGCAGTAAAAAATGAAAAATTGCTCTGAAAGATGTTAGTGTCCCTCGTGTCCCAAGAAACAAGTAGTTCTTGATCAACTTCCAGGAATAAAGCTGAGCTAGATATATTCAAATACAAAAAAAAATTGAACAATGCACTTTAATTATAAACATTGTATAGGAATCTGACCACTCCTAGCAACAAGGATAAAATAATTATTTGTTTATTGATGTAAAAAATTGAAATATTTGTTCATTTTCTGTTGGAGGACTACATCCAATTGTGTACAGGGCTTATTTCTGGCTCTGTGCTCGGCGATATTGGTGCTGTGAAACTAAATGTAATGGTGGGGATCAAACCTAGGCAAACATGAAAGGCAAAAATGTAAGGAAAGCACTTTACCCATCGCCATATCTTTCTGGATGTCAAATTAAATCTTTTGTATTGGAATTTAAAATAAATTATGGAAAGAAAAAAATAAAGACTATGTTGATTCTCAGTCATATATATATATATATATATATATATATATATATATATATAGTTTACTACTACTACTTGACAATCTTTTGAGTATACTAATCAAATGCTTAATGCAGTCTTAAAAAGTTGGCATTATTGAGAATTTCAAAGATTTATAATACCTTTGTTTTTTAAAAAAACAACTGTATTAAGAACAATTTTATGCCTGGTTTATATAACTGAAATACCCTAAAATTTAAAATTGTTCCCTTTGAATAATATGTTCTAAAATTCTTTCTCAATATCTAGTCTAAACAATTTTATGAACATTCACTCCGATTCACATAATGAATGTTGATGATCAGTTGGCAGAAGACTAGCTTTTCGATATTCTACTCTGTTGCCCTTCATAGAATTGTGAACTGTAGTTCTATGGAACTGTCAATTTTGATAATTTGTCTTTATTTTTTGAACATGATTATCTAAAGGAGAAAAGAGAAACAATTTGTTTCTGCATCTAATTCAGCTACTATACTAGAAACGAAAAGGAAAATATGGTAAAACTTTATTTTCTCTACCTGTCTTCCAAACACTTGCTGTGAAAACTTTCCCTTAACATCCCAATTTCTTAGCATTTTGCTGTGTCACATTGGCAGATTATATTATGAGAGGATGTTTAGGGGAATACAAATTAAATTCTGAGTAACACACTAGTAAATTACGTTGTGTATAAACAAAAAATAATGAAATAAAAATTACAAAGGAAAGCCAGAATTCATTCCATTTTAAAATTTCATTTAAAATTCGGGCGTCCTGCTGAGCTACACCTTTCTTAAGGTAAAATTGACCTTACACTTGATACAAACCTGCATTAAATCATGTTTTCCCTATTTGGAGTGGGGTGGGGTTATTGGTGGGACCACACTCAGCAGAATTCAGGGGCTATTCCTGCCTCTGTGTCCAGGAGTTGTCAACACCTGGTAGTGCTCATTTTCAGTACAAAGCTTTCCATTCATTCATTCATTCATTCATTCTATCAATCATTCATCATAATATCTTTATTCAAGAACTATTATCACAAACACGTTTCTAGTTAGATTTTAGTCAAAAAACTATACCGCTTTACCAGTGCAACATGCCCACCACCAGTTCCCCCACCCCATTCCTCTCCCACCCCCTGCCTGTATTCAAGACATTCTATTTCTCTCACTTACTACCATAGTCGTGATAGTTGTTAGTGTACTGATTTCTCTACCTGTACTCAACACTCTTTGTGGTAAGCTTTGTATTGTGGGCCAGTCCTTCCAGCCCTTATCTCTATTGTCTTTAGGTATTATTACTGTACCATCTTCATTTTTTCTTAAATCCCAAAGATGTGTATTTTGTATCTACTCTCTTCCTCTGACTTTTTTCACTCAGCATAATAGTTTCCATGTACATCCATGTATAAGAAAATTCCATGTTTCATTTATTTTTTTCTGATGGCTGCAAGAAATTGTGGTACATATACAAAATGAAATACTATTCAGCACTCGAGGCTTTTAAACTCAGGAAACTACCAAGGCAGCCGCAAAAATGCAAGACCAGTGCTTTGCCTCCTACACCATGTGTCTCACTTGTCTCTTGTTCTCACTTGTCTCTTGTTTCTCTCTCAGTTAAGCAAAAGTTTCTATTGAAATAAATATAGAAAAATGTTAAAGGAGTGAAAAATAGAAGCATACACATTTAAGAGAAAATGGGCTTTTTCAGGAGGAAAAAGGTAGAACATGTCTGTTTCGAGTTTATAAGTATTCATTATGTTTTATTTTATATATATTGATTAAATTCAATCTAGGTGTTATTATTTTGGAGAGGTACATTCTACCCTAAAATTTTACCTATGCACATACTATTTATTATTAAATTGCAAGCAAAAATTATAGGTATTTCACCCCTCTATTTGATTAATTGGGATGATAATTATCATGAGCCAATTGATAGTGACCTTCCCTTTATTTATCATCTTTCTTTTAAGCTGTAGATCAAACAGATGATGATTACTACTTCATTGCAATCTAAATTTGAGTGTATGCAGTGTCTCCAAGACTTACACCTCTGCACTTCATTTAAATGCTATTTAGCTTAACACAGGCTCTGAATGTGAACCTGCTTTCTTCAATGGAGGATTTGCATAATTCAATTAAAATAAAATACGAGGATCTTAAATGATACTAATCATTGAGGTCAAAGAGAACACAGTGAGACATGATGACCTATAATGGTTTCACTTCTGCTCTACCACAAGGACAAAGTTACGATTCCAGTTACAATGAAGATTCATTCCATTTTGGATAAATTAAAAAATGAGCCGTCAATGGGTATTTCTCTGAGAGAAGAGTGCATAATTGAAGAGATCTGTTATATCTTAAAATCCACTTGAAATGTTTGAGCAAATTATTGTCTAGGTTGACAGGTGATTTCTATCTGAGCTAACAATGTATGTCTCTGAGCTTAAGCACAACTACTTTTAAGAATATATGCTCTTCAGAAGCTTCGTTAAGTAGATAAGATGATATGAAATGTGAATTTGGAAGGAAATAAGCTGGAATTACAACTAAATCCACCTAATTCTATTGTGAAATGTCTTTACATGAAATCCCTTGCCACTCATGCTGTGCACAGTGTGGTGTGCTTGTAATAAACAATTAAGGCAGCTTCTGACATAGAGAAACACGTAGGAATTTCTTTGGAGAGTAATCTCCATAAGCTCCTAAGATGGAGGCAATGTTTAAAAATGTATGCACCTATAATATTCTGTAAGCAAAATCCAGTGTACACCCGGTTTTTATAATCTGATACCATATTGAGCACTATTTTTATATATAAAAATGCTGATATAATAGTAAAATATATAAAAAACAATTTTAGGATTTTAGAACATTTAAGATACTAAAATTCTAAAAATGTTTAATTGTAATTGTCAAAATATGTATATATTTGTAAGCTGAGATTTAATATGCAAGTATCAAGAGTTTATTTAAAATAAATAGTTCACACAAGGAATATATCCTTACATGCAGTATAAGTATATAAGCCCAAAGTGGCACCAAAATAATTTCTGAGAATAGGATTCCTAAAATTCTTTGAAAGATTGAAGTGCTCAATAAATATGGTTCTTGCATTAAATAATTAACGATGAGGCTTAAATAGGTACACCCACATATGGTCACATTTTTATTGTTTTAAATTAATGATTTATCTTCATACACAGATGTGAATGTGGTAATGTTAGTTAAGCCTCTCTTCCAATAACAAGTTCTAGCAATCCTTGGGAATAAATATTCCATTAATATTCCATTAATTATGGAAGGTTTCAATTAATGGTCCAATTAACATTCCATTGATTTCATTGTTAATGGATGACCAAGTCACAATCTGAGCTGTAGAGAAAGTTAAGTCAACAATTTCCTCTTTTAAAGCACTCATCCAAATTTTATTTCTATATTCAAAGGGACAGTGACTTCTAGTCTCATAACATTACTTCTTCTCACTTCCACTCCTTACTTTTGTCCTCACTCCTTTGATGTTTATAGAATAAAAACAACAATTCCAGCCATTACCAATATCCACAGCAGCTTTTGAATTAGTCATTTGACCTCTGACTATAACTTAACCTCAATTTATAGATTATGTCAAAAACTAGGATATATATTTATTTTATAGACCCTTCATTTCTTGATTGCGGTTTCTAACTATCTTTGACAGGTAATTATTTATTTTATGTTTAAAGAAAATTATGAAAGACTTTTATTCCTAGAGAGCAAGATGTAGGTTTGGCTTGAAGTTAAATTGAATAATCTGATATTATGTACTTAACGTAAATTATCTTCAGTATCACTAGAAAAGTATTTTGATCTTTGCCTCTCAAGTGAATTCAAAACAAGATTTTCTATATCATAAGGATGCATATTATGATTACTGTTTTTTATCTTTCAAATATTTTTTATCTTTCTCTTGAGGCAATAAAAAGTATTGAAGTTATTGAGATTTCTAAAGCATAGTAATTTCTGTACCTCATTGTACATTATTAAAAATAAAATTAGGGTAGTCTGACCTTTTCATTAAAGGGCTCACTCATACTTAGAATTTATTTTGAAGGATAATCAAATATCCCTTCCCCAAATACCATGTTGGCTCTAATTCAAAATTTCTAAAAAATATTGATGTCACTACTGCAAAAGTTAATTAAACCACATTCACCAGTTGAGAGCCACCAGCTGAGAGAATCAATGTCAACATATTAAATAATCACTCTGATGCCATATATATAAATGATATACTAAGGGATATAGAGTGGAACACATCTTTGAGTTGATAAGAATATTTACATTTATTTCTTTTCTTCTTTGAGATCATCTTTTACTTCTTCCATTCATATTATTTTTAATTAAGGCAAAGTTATGTACAGTTATTTATAGATGAGTTTTATACATAAGTGTTCCATCACCACTTCCACCATCATGGTCAACTTCCCAATGTTCCCAAGTTACCTCCTACATCTTCCTATTCCCCCACCCCGACCTACCATTTTACTTTTGTTTTTGTTCTATATCAGGCAATGTTTAGGGTTTGGTCCTACCTATACATTTGGTAATTACTCCTTGAAGTGCTCAGTGGGGAACAGATGTGATAAAGGGCATTGAGCCTGGATTGGCCACATGCAAGGCTAATTGCCTTGCCCTCTAGTCAGCCATTTTGATAAACACCCTTTAAAGTTGTTAATGTTTGGATCTCATAGCAGTAGTGTTGTTAATTCTGTAGTTTAGATATTTATTTACATCTTTGATGTATCTGAATCACCTTGACCCCTGCCCCTCTTATGCCACATCTTATTTATCTTATTTTCTGTCCCTATTTCTTTTTCCACTCAATTTCTTTCCTTATCCAAACACTGTGAGGCCAAGGGTATCTAGGCATTTTCCTTTAAACCATTGCTTTCTTTTTTTTTTTTTTGTTGTTTTTGGGTCACACCCGGCGGTGCTCAGGGGTTACTCCTGGCTGTCTGCTCAGATATAGCTCCTGGCAGGCACGGGGGACCATATGGGTCACCGGGATTCGAACCAACCACCTTTGGTCCTGGATCGGCTGCTTGCAAGGCAAACGCCTCTGTGCTATCTCTCCAGGCCCAACCATTGCTTTCTTTCATCCTGTCATTCTAAATACCATAAGTAAGTTTTGATTTTCTGTGTCTATTGTTCTGGCTTACATCATCTTGGCATGATATCTTCCATTTGTTGTCTTAAAAATATTCATCTCCAATACATATAAATGGAAATAAATTTAACATTTTCCTACATTAAGTGATTATTTAGAAGTTAAAGTTTCCTTTTAGTGGTTTGACCTGTGACAAAGTAAGCAACATATTCTGAAACTAAATTGTAAACTGTGTATAATCAATTTCACTACTGTTAGTCCAGAAACAATCTCAAAATATAAATCTCTTGGGACCAGAGGATACAAAGGATAGAGCATTTACCTTGAATGTAGCTGGTCCAAGTCTGATCTCCAGTACCCAATATGGTCTTTAGAGCCTGCCAGAAGTGATTTTTGAGTACAGTGCCAAAAGTAAGTTACCCCTGAGCACTGCCAGGTGTGATCCCAAAACAAAACATATAAAAACAAAAAGTATAAATCTCTTTCAGATTTTAACTTTGGCATTCACCCAATTATATTTTAAGTACCCATCTATGTAATCTGAAAGAATAAATGTAAGAAGGCTCTCCTATCTGTAGGGAAAAAGAAACTGTGGATAAGTCAAACATAGGAAAAGTATTAAAGTAGGATTTGGAAAATAGTAAACCTACTCATAAAAGAAAACGTCAAAGAAGAAATTATGAGAAAGTAATTTTACATAGCAGTCCTGCTTTGGTTATAGGAAAACATACATATACTAGGAAAGTTAATCCCGTGTTAAATTTGGTGATATTCAAGGTATCCCCTCATTAACAACAGTGAAAACCACAGTGTCTAACAAGTCAAAAAGGGGGATGGAGATAAAGAGGAAGGAGAGAGAAGAAGAAAAGAGAGAAAGAGAAAGAAGTGAGAGAAACAAAGGGGCAGAGTACCTGCCCCAGACAGGCAGGGGTAGGGGTGGGAGGGAAACTGGGGACTTTGGGGCCTGGAAACCTTCATAGATGAAGGTTGGTGTATGTTGTAAGACTGAAACATAATTATGAACAACTTTGTAATCAAGGTGTTTAAATTTAAAAAAGCATGAAATTAAAAAAATTAAATGACTTTATGGTTCAATGTTGGATGGGCATACATTTGTAAATCCTTTATCCATGTAAGTGAATTTACTAAATTAGATTTTAGGATGTAAGGCAGCATAAATTCTGTTTTGAAATTAGTGTACATTTTATTCAGGGAAAACTCAAAGGGTATATCTTATATTTTTGAATAGCAACACTGTATTGGGAAAATGACTGTGTTCCAGGAAAAATACAAACATTTCTTTTGCTATTCGGACACTAAGATATAAATTTTCAAATTCTTTAAGGCAAAACACAAAAAATGCTATTAATAGCAGTATACATGAAACTTGATCATTGGCAGCTTAATTTCTTTCTCTCCAATATATGCATTAGCTAATGCCAACTGATGTCAACACAAATTATGAGCAAGCAAGAAAAACTAATTGTTCCACATTATTTTTCCATTGGTATTGATTACCATGCCCTTTGCAAATCAAGACAGAAATAGAATGTGTGGTAATTTTAAGATTGCATTTAACAGATTTTAAAAGGAAGAAAGATATTTCCAAATATTTTAATCACATATTAAAATCACAATATACATTTAAAGGGCACACGTTGTATAAATAATTTCAAACTTAATTTTAGAGGAAATATTTTCTGATTTAAGAGATGATTTCATGGGGCCGGAGAGAACACAGCGGTAGGGCGTTTGCCTTGCAAGTGACACACTCGGGACTAGTGGTGGGGAATCAGACATCCGAGATGGTTCCCTGTGCCTGCCAGGAGCGATTTCTGAGCACAAAGCCAGGAGTAGCACCTAAGCCCCACTGGGGGAGCCCCCTTAAAAATAAGAGATATATTTATATTAATTATATTATATGTTATGTTATGTCACTATATTATGTTATATTAGTTTACCTCATTATGTTAATCAATTTTGTCCTTTAAATGAATTCTTACTTAAGAGAAAAAAAAAACAACTTTAGTTTGCCCTGAAGAAAAAAAAAATAATAATAAAATAAATAAAAGATAAAAAAAAAAAGATACTAAAGTCAAGGCATACTTTGTGCTAAAGTTTCCTATTTACATAAAAAAAAAGAAAAAAAAAAGAAAATTAAGAGAGAAATATTTTTTCTTACATCATAAATGTTAAATTGTGGAGTGAGTTGCTTTATCTTGACAAAACATAGACTAAGTTCTCATGGTATAGGATAAGTGGATATAAACTATGCCTGAATAAAAAAAAAAATAAGAGATGACTTCTTTTTTAAAAGTTTAAAACTTGCTTTTTCTTTTTAATGAAAAGTGGCATCCTCTATAACCACAAATACCTTCAAGAAAAGGTTGGAATTAACATGATATATTCACAAATCCCTGCCCCATTCCCCCAGATATGTATTCACACACTAAATACAAAAATAAAATGCCTCTGAATAGAAGATAGAACTTTATTTCAAATGATGACTGTTTGAATGATACTGAAATTAGTATGAGTAAGCAACTTTGGGACTGGGTCTTCTAGAACATTCCATGGACAAAGGCAAACAGAGACTTAAGTATACCACATTAAAATAAAAGAAAATGCAAGGAAATATAAAAGAATAGTACAATAAAAGTCATAAAAGAAGAATCTTGTGCTTGTTTCTTAAGATCCATCTTTAATTGTTCTTCAGAGTTATCTTTATCAGCATTATTTCTTTTAAAATTTATTTAAGAGGTTTGTTTGGATATCTTTATTCCAAATATAATCATTTTTAATAAGTACCTTCAAAATCAACTCATTGAGAGAGCTGGAGCGGCAGCACGGTGACAATTTATTTGTTTTGCACACGGCCAAACTGGGACGGATCTGGGTTCAACTCCCAGCATCCCGTATGGTTCCCCAAACTTCCAAGAGCGATTTCTGAGCACAGAGCCAAGAGTAACCTCTGCGTGCCACTGGGTGTAGCCCACCCCCCCAAAAAAAATAAAATAAAAAGTAACTCACTGAAATTTTGAAGTTCAAGAGTTTTAAATAGGACATACAGAGACTTTTTAAATAGGTCATACAGAGACTTACCATGACTAATAGTTAATGGCATGTTTCTGAAAAATAGTTCAGAGATTTTTTTAAAAACCAAACCAAAGGGGCTGGTGAGTGGCGCTAGAGGTAAGGTGTCTGCCTTGCAAGTGCTAGCCAAGGAAAGATCGCGGTTAGATTCCCCCGGCATCCCATATGGTCCCCCCAAGCCAGGGGCAATTTCTGAGCACTTAGCCAGGAGTAACCCCTGAGCATCAAATGGGTGTGGCCTAAAAATCAAAAAAAAAAAACCCAAACCAAAGAAAATAAAATTCTAGTATTGGACATAATATTATGTTTATAAAGTGCAAGATATCTTCGCCGTTATCTTGGCTGGGTATTTGTGAATCCCAGAACAGTTCCCAGAATGAGAAATTACTTCCCATCCCCTTGTCCCCTTTCGGGGGAAGGCCTTGGTAATATTTATCCGCAGCAAGTAATAATCCACACAGACAAGAACGATAGGGTTTAAAAGATCGGGCAAGGAGAGCCAGAGAATCCTCCTGCAGCCAGCAGCTTTTCACAGAAGGACCCCTCACTCCTGTCCCTCAAGCTATTTATTGCCAACTCCACAGCGCCCCACCTGGAAGGGTTAGGTGGGGCAAAAGTCACAGAACAATCCTAAGGAAACACTTTTAAATACAATTCCAAGAATCATCTTATGGAAACTTTTTCATATGCTACAATTCCCCCTTTTTTGTAAAGAAACAATAAACAATAATAATGTACAGAAATAAATAATATATATATATATTTTTAATTGTAAAAAGAATAACTAAGCAATTGTAAAAGAGTGGCTTTTTGCATAAGTGCATCACGGGAAAAAGTATAGAAAAAATTTTTTAGCCTAACACAGGGTGTTCAAAACCAGAAACAGATGTAAAGGAATCAACTACAAGCTCCAGAGTAGAATAAAATCTACAGCATCCAAGATGATCAATTCCGAGTAAGTATTCCCTTGAAAAGCAGAAGTTGAGTAAGAAATTCCAATATTCAGGACCTAATAGGCCATGGGGAGCTCCCGGGGCAATCACAAAGCCCGAAAGTAATTCGGAGACAGAGATCCTTAGATGAGATGCTCACAAGGCTGCGTAGAGGCTGGGACCAAGGGAATTCGGCCCTTTTTGGCTCTTTGCCCCTTTTGCCGTTTCTCTCTTGGCCCGGCTTGGCTTCCTGGCTTTTGGATCTTTGGGCCGCATGGAGCCCAAAGGGAAGATGGCTAACAGGAGATAAGATGCAGGGCGAATGCTTAAAAGGTTGACATAGGCCACACACCTGTGGTGGCTAGGGCATGAATAAAGATGATTCTTCCTGAAGCCTGCGTGTGAGTGAGTCTTTTCACCTGGGCCTGGAACTCGCCGGCTGCATGGAGGTTGCAGAGCCATGTGGGCTGGATGGTATCCTCCACCATCGAGCCTCATCGTTAATTATTTAACACAACAATAAAGTCATTACATATATACACATATATATGCATGTATATTTAGAAATGGAAATCTATACATATATTTGAGTGTATATATATCAATAAAATGAAAACTGACTTTCTTTTTTTTTTTTCATTTTTCCCCTCTCCTTTTAGTTTATAGTTGTATCCTTCTTAAATTGCTGAAACTCCCTTCTAGTTCTCAGAGGTTTAGTTTAATCTCAAGCACCATCACCATGGGTTCTGATGCCATTTCAGTTTAAACAGAAGTAACTAAAGAGATCTGATTGGTGCAAGACTACATGTCAGCAAATAGTAACAATTTAACTGTGAGTTTCCCTCAACACTTCTCTTCTAGTCCCCATATTTCCATTGCTCAGGAAGAGATTAGAAGTATTTTTATGCTACTGTAGTTTAGATCTGGAATTCACCTAGAACTCATATCAAACAATTTCTTTTACCTTATTCCATGTGTCAAATTATGGTTGATACTTATAAATAAAGAAACCTATCATTCTGATAACTAAAGAAAAATGAGGTTATTTAGAACAATAAATAGAAAAAATGTTTGTTTAGATGTACAAATAGCACTTCTTTATGGGCAAAAATAATCATTTGAAAGGAGGCCAAGTGAGGGCAGAGGACAGAGCAACGAATAGGGTACTTACTTTGTATGCAGCCAACCTGGGTTCAATCTATTGGATTTACCTGGTTCTATTAATACGACCAGGAGTGGTAGGTCCAGCATTAGTTGATCCAGTGAAGATTAAGGATTAAGCCCTGAGCACTGCCAGGTGTGCCACCCCTCAAAAAAGGGAGTGGATAATAGGGAGAAAGGTCAGAGGAATAAAGTACATGCCTGTCATGCAGAAGGCCCTGCGTTTATTTCTCCAAACCCCATAAACTATGTATTGCCAAGAGGACTGACTCACACCAACACTTTAGGACTAGAATCTCATCACATTACTAGACTTGAGCGCCTAGTTTTTAGGCCTCCACTGGAAGTCTAAGTATCACAGTGTGTAGCCACC
The DNA here is from genome assembly GCF_024139225.1 of Suncus etruscus. NCBI lineage: Eukaryota > Metazoa > Chordata > Mammalia > Eulipotyphla > Soricidae > Suncus > Suncus etruscus. Next base: position 127,117,699 of record NC_064852.1, read on the forward strand.
ATATCCTGGTATAATATGTTATCTCATCATTCTCTGGATTTGGATTTTCCTAGTGATAAAAAATGTTCTGTTGGTTTTCCTCAGAGAGATGTCTATTCCATTTTTTTCCCCATCTAATGAGAGGGTATTTGAATTCTGGAGGATTAACTATTGTGAGTAATTTGCATATCCTAGATATCAATCCTTTATCTGATGGGTTGAATACAAATATTTTCTCCCACTCAGATAACTGTCTTTTAGTTTGAGCACCTATTTGTTTGATGTAATCTTATTTGTTGAGATTTTATTCTGTAGCTTTGCTATTGGCATCAAAATTTTGAAGTCTCCTTTGAGGTCTATGTCTTGGAGTGTTTGTACCTATGTTTTCATCCAGGTACTTTATACATTCTGTCTGATCTTGAGGTATTTTATCCACTTTAAACTGGCTTTTGTGAAAAATGTGAGATATGGATCCAGTTTTATTTTCTTACATGCGGTTATCCAGTTGTCCAAATACCATTTGTTGAAGAGGTTCCATTTCATATTCTTAGCTCCTTTGTCAAATATTAGTTGACACTTGGGACCAAAGAAATAATGAAGTAGATAGAGATTTGCCTTGCATGTGGCTTACCTAGGTTCAATCCCGAACATCTCATATGGTCCTCTAGCCTGCCAGGAGTGATTTTTGAAACAAGGGCCATGAAGTAACCCCTTGAGCAACATTGGGTGTAGCCCCAAAACAGACAACAAAAATTATTTGATCTATGGATATGTTGACTATATAATTGGGTATTCTATTCTGACCCATTAATCTGAAAGTCAATCTTTGTTAACATTCTGTTTTGATCACTAATGACTTTGTAGGTAGGTAATCAAGTACCATGACAATGGTAGGTAATGATATCATGACAATCAAGGTAGGCAATCAAATACCTCCCAGTTTATTTCTTTCTACTGATTTGATTTGCTTCCTCCTTCTTAAAAATATTCTTGTGATTATATTGATCCAAGATATTCTTCCTTTCTTAAGGTTTTACTCATCTATATGCAAAGATCCTTTTGCTACGTAAACTATGTTTAGTTCTGATTGTGGGAGAACATAGACATCATTGGCAAACCATTGAGCTATTTACCACAAACCACAGACTTCTACATAAATTTCTTTTTCTAGCCAATTCTTAATAAATAACAAAAATGTTTGTCCTTGAAAACAAGAAAATAATTCTAATTATTATATAATTATTAGTTCTAATAATAATGATAGGAATATTTTTAATCATGTATCTGATTCTCAAATTTTTATAAAAATTCCAGATAATTTGTCAGTTCTCACTAAGTATCAAACTTTTTTGTTTTGTTTTATTTGTTTTCTTTTTTGGCCAAATACCTGGTGATGTTCAGGAATTACTCTTAGCTATGCTCTTAGAAATTGTTCCTGGCTTGGGAGACCACATGGGACGCCAGGGGATCGAACTGCATTCTAGGTTAGCCATATGCAAGACAAACACCCTACCGTTGTGCCATCATTCTGGCCCCAGTATCACACTTTTTCTTTTTAAATGAAGTTGCCACATTGTAATATAAAAGGATGTCATATATTTGAAAGTCAACTCATAGAACAGTGCCTTATACAGAAGTTAATGAAGGATAATATTGAAGATAATTCCTGAGTAGCAATGTCAAACTTTATCATTACTTCATTTTATTTATATTGATTGGACCAGAAGTAAGAAAGAGCAGCACATTGGAATGATGATCATCACTGATTATCTATCCAATCTTCCAGAAATATTTCTTGTAAAAAAGCTTTAGTGGGCCCGGAGAGATAGCACAGCGGCGTTTGCCTTGCAAGCAGCCGATCCAGGACCAAAGGTGGGTGGTTCGAATCCCGGTGTCCCATATGGTCCCCGTGCCTGCCAGGAGCTATTTCTGAGCAGACAGCCAGGAGTAACCCCTGAGCACCGCCGGGTGTGACCCAAAAACCAAAAACCAAAAAAAAAAAAGCTTTAGTATTAAAAGGCTGGGGTGATTTCTGGAGTGATTGTATAGTGGGTTCGGTATTTTTCTTGCACCTAGCCAACCCAGGTTCCATTCCTGGCATCCCATTGGTCCAGGAGTATTTTCTGAGTGCAGAATAGAAGATAACCTCTCAGTGTCACCAGGTGTGGTGCAAAAACAAAACAAACCAACATAAAAATGGTCAGCATCCAAAGATATACTCTTGGAGTTCAGATGTATGTCTTGGGTAGTCAGTCTCACAATCAATCTCTCCTGAGCTCCACATGGTCCCCCACAATGTCTCTGTTTACAGTCCTTTGAGCACTAAGGGCATGGTCTAGGTTCTACAGCACTGTATGGCTCAAACATTACAGCTTCTTGAGGTTCTAGCACTGAACCCTAGGCTAAGAGAATTAGTTGGGGTGTGAGAACATTTGGCCTCCTGAGTATGCACCATCTGGAAGACATTTGCCCTGAAAAAAAAACAAAAGAAGCTGAAAATTGAAAACTCAAACCTTTTGCAAGTGCATGGACATCAGATGCTTATGTTGCTGATAAAAAGTTAAGCAATATGTTTTTAAAATTACCTTTTAAGATGAAGGGATCCTACTGACATTATAGAATAAATTATTCTGATGAGATGATAACACATATGTGCTGATGGGAGAGTTGGTTTGGGGATATAAATGTTACTGAACTGAAGGAATGATTTCTACATCTTTTTTTTCTTTTTAGTTCTTTGATACTTTGGCCTGAAGTGCACCCAACAGTTCATAGTTTTTAATGAATTGGAGTGTTACATTGAAATTCAGCACTGTGATAATAACCTCTGAATTAATATTTTTCTTTCAGATAAATTGAATTTAGAGAAAAAAGTCTAATCTTATTGCCCATAAAGTGACATCATAAAACCAGAATGCCAACTAAAGCATGGAAAACTTTACTCCCAGAAAATGTTATAGACAGTCCACTTTCCAAGTGTTTGCTTTTTGTGTTTAGCTATTAAAATAACAGTTTAATTGAAAATGCAAGAATACATTTCTTACTCAGTTACAAATAAGCACAGGAAATAATTGTGCTTCTCTCTCTCTCCTAGAGAAATTAAAACTCAGTCCTCTTTCTTTCTTTCAGTCACAGATTTAATAAGTAAGAGAGAAGTGAGAAGGGTATTGACCTTAATTTCTTAGTAACAATACCAGTGCCTGGATAATCTCTGTGCTTTCTCTGATGTTTCTACGACTGAGTGGCTTTGCTTGGACTGGGATTTGCAACTCTGTCTTTCAGGAAGAGATTTTTGAGAGATCTTGTTAAACAACCATTAAAGCATTAAAAACTCCACAGGCAGGAACTTACCCAAATGCCACCAGGCACTGACTTCAGAGAATCCCTAAGCCTTGCAGCAGGTGTGATACTACTTAGAGCAGGAGTCCAGGGAGCTGAAAGTGACAACAGTGTTTAAAGTAGAGGCGCAGGAGCACACAGCGGAGTGTGTGCCAGCTGCTGCAGCCTTGCTACTCTCCCCACCTCCCACGTGTGATATTTCCAACACATTAATGGAGCATTGGAGTTCATGACATACTTAGTGATAGGAATGGAACCATGAAATTGGTAATGTCTTGCCAGTTTGAAAATGTAGATGAATAACTTCTTGTCAGAGCGATGAAGTCTTGCTTATCCTATAAAAAAAAAATTCAAGTCTAACAAATGAGACGCCCGGGCCCTCATCAGACTTCTTGATTGCAATTTCTTACATAGTTTGTCTGTTCAACTACCTGTGGCTCTTGGACAGTGGAGCTAGGTATTTTCAGAATTGATTGGCATTTGGATAAATTAATATACACATCTCCATATCGGAGTTCTATCCTAGGTGCAAATAATCAGCACATGGGATGATCCTATTTCAAAGTTCTTCCTTGAAATCTTCTATCAATTATCTTGATTTTTCTCTACATAGAAAACATGTAAATTAGCTTTTGTCACACGTTGTGGAGGGAGAGCTTAGGGATGACAAGGTGTCATAGAAGTGCCAGTTTGACTGATTGTCCTCATGGCAGCTTATTATGATAATAGATTTCTTTTTATTATATCACTGCATTTCGCGGTGATGATATTTAACTACAGAAGATTAAAGGCATGCCACAATACTGAGGAACTTTATGAATGAACTAGTGCATTTTTGCCACTTAATTCTGGGAATTCCCATTGCTATCCCAATTGAAAATGCACATCTTTTGTCTTTCAGTATCTGTTCTGCCAGTATTTACACTTTATAGTTTAAATATATATTAGCTCCGTCCTTGAAGTAGCAGTCAGTGTTTGCTCTTTACAGTTTTAATCTATCAGCTAGACTCTCCTTGAACTCCTGAATTTATATTTTGACCTGCTTCCTAAACCTCTGAGGTCAGGTTTTATAAAGCAATATGTAAGAATGCAAGGTGACACTGTTTCTAATTTGCAATGGACCAAACATATGTGATGTTTGCAGAATTGATTTAATCAGATCAGTATGGCATAGCAGAATTTCATAGTAAACTAGTGGATAAATAATATTGTGTTACCTAAAGGATAAAAGAAAAACCATTGGGCTTATCAATGGATGGGATAGAAAATACAATTATCCATGCAACAAGGGAGAACTTCTCTTAGCCTTAAATGTACCATTTTCTTGCCATTGTCTCACCTTATTTAATTTTTTTATTTACTTCTCTCAGGAAAGTAGATGCTATCATCTCTACAGTTATTTAGGGGAAACAAATGTAAGGAAATCTTATAAATTTTCAAAGCTTGGAAGCAGAGTAAGTTGACTAAATATCAGCTGGTTCATGCTCTGTATCTCAAAATAGGAACTTCAGGCTTACCAGGGATAGAGAGTGGTGGCTATGAAGATGCAGCGAACTCATTTCTCTGGTCTTGGATGCTGTTGACTAGAAAAAAAATAAATTCTTGGGTATTTTTTGCAGAAGAATGCCAAGAGATTGTCTAAGATAATTCTTAAGAATTTTCTCCTGGGAATCTAGAGAGATAGTTCAGAGATTAGGGTGCTTGCCTTGCATGCAGACAACCCAAATTCCATGCTCAACACTTTATATGGTCCCCTGAACTCCAACCAAAGTGTTTCACACTGCTGTGTGTGGTCCAAAACATAAACAAAGACATAGAAAATGTATGTTTTCATCTAAAAGGTGAGTGCTGACTAACGCTGATGAAAAAGAGAGAAGGAAATCTCTGTTAGATCTCAGATCAAAAATTTCAGATACCAACAACAACTCAGAGGTCTGAGTGATACCACAGTGGGTAAGGCATTTGCCCTGCATGTATCCAACCTATGTTTGATGTTTGATATCAGATATGGTTCTCTAATACTGCCAAGAGTGATATTTTTCGCTCAGGGTGAAGAGTAAACATTAAATAATCCTTGGGCATACTCCCAGCCCCCAAACAACAACAACAACAACAACAACAACAACAACAACAACAACAGCAAGACTTCAAAACATGAGTTCTTTATACCAAGAGACAGATATTAAATTATTCTCACCTTAGGGAGAGTAAAAGTAAAAAAACAAGTTTGCAGGTTCTTAAGTTGCTAAATTAATTTCTTTATCAAGCTAACTAGATCATACAGGAGGAAGAAGAAACCAGTAAATTGGGGAACAAGCTTTCCCTGAATATATAAAGGTTTAAAAAGAAGAGGAAGAAAATTTGGGAAGATTGTACAAATGTCCAGGGGCAAGGATGCTATCTCTGTATTTAGTGAGGACTTGTTTGATTTAATCTTCACAATATTCCTTTTCTCTAAATGGCACATTTTTGTGATTAGAAAACAAATATACTTATAACTAGTATTCATGATTTATAATTTAAGAGACATAAATATGATTTAGCTCTAGGGCCTCTACTCAGAAGAGGACCTTGTGAGATAGAAGACTACCTGCCCATTAGACTATAGCCCTACAGCCAGAGCAAAGGTAAGCTATTACCTTTAAAGCAAAATACAATAGAACTTAGAAGAAGAAAACTGACTGCAGGAAGAAATGAAAGGGTAGGTGAGGGTTCAGAATAAAAGATGTTTTGGAGAAGGTATTTGATCGATTTGGGGAAACTGGGTGATGGTGAAAGAAATAAATTGATATTTAGCAAAAAGAACAGCATGAGTTAAAAGATGAAAGGATAGGAAAGCATCAAGTATGAGCGAAAAACATACTGAGCCCTTGAGTTTACCTAGAAAGCAAAGGCCACATGAATATTTCAGGAAAGAGAGAGATAATCGATTCAATGGTGTGCTATACTCTGCATATCTGTTGTTTCATCCGAAGCATCTGAAGCTGACACCATCGTAATGTTATGAGGGTCAACTTGCCCTGACCCATTGTCACTCACTGTTTCTGTCAATCTTGTGGGACAAGCTCCCTCTTTCCTAATAAAGCCTGCAGCCTATGGTGTCTGGAAAACTGCAAAGACGACATCAGTTAAAATCCATTAACTACACATTTCAATCACTCTAGGACCAATACGCCATCATTACCCATTAAGTCGTGTTAATGAACGGATGAGCCTTCCCATTCCCACTAGCCCTTCAATCTTTCATGTCCCATTAGAGACTTGGTCCCCTCTTACCTATGAGGTGATTTAATTTCCTTGGAAGTGTTAGGTGGGGGTGGTAGATGAGTTTGTTTTGGAGAGAGGAGTCAGACTTATTGCTTTGAGCTAATGGAAATTTTCTGGAAGTGACAGAAGGTCTTAAAACCCCAACACTTATGTTGCCTGGCAGAGAAAACTCTATTCTCACTGTTACGCCACAGAATGAAAAATCCTAAATGATGTTACTTAGCTAATACAAAAACTAGATGGTGATAGAGGTTTTTATTTTCTTTTTTGTGGGGGTGGGATAAGAAGAGGCCCTAGTTCCTTTAGTTTCTGTTGATTCACTGTAAATTGCAAAGCTACCAAGCTATTTATTCCTGGTTGAATTTTAGGCATGCAAATTTTCAAGGACAGTCCATCCACCAACGTCCCTTGTTTCCCTCCTGTCTTTCAGTTTGCCTCCATAGCAGACACTTATCCCCTCTTTTCAGTATTTCATTCCCCTTCACAGTGACCACTTCCTTCCTTCAATGTCATACTTTTCTTTGATTACCCCTTACCCCTCCCCATCAGTGACAAGTTTTCTTTGGGGAGTCAGTTTTTTTATGGTCTTTGTTTCAGTAGCCTTTGGGCATTTGTTATTAGGTTACTGTTTCTTTAGATTCAGCATACGAGAGAGATCATTTTGTGTCTGTCCCTCTCCTTCTGACTAAGTTCACTTAGCATATAACGAGATGTCACCTCACTCTAGAGACTGGCACACATCAAAAAGAACAAGAGTAACCAGAATTGAAGTTTATATTTTCTAATACAATATTTGGCTTTAGGCAAGGAACAGTAACTCGTTATATTATGACTGCGTCGTGTACTTCTGTTTTGGGGGGACAGTGGCAGTCACAGAGGTGTTCAGGGCTTACTCCTGGCTCTGCACATAGGGGTCACTCTTGGTGGGGCCTTGGGAAGTATATGGAGTGCTGGAAAATTAAACCCCAAAGAAAGTAGTACCCTAGCTAATGTGCTATCTCTCAGTTCCAGGCATGTACTTCTTTATACACAAATTCATTTGGGGTTTAATCCGCAAGCTATGTTTTGGTATTCAAACAGTTATATTAACTATGCTATGTCACAAAATAATACACGACTAAAATTATGGTTTTATTCATGAAGATCGTAACATAGGAACTCAACAGATATGATACAGAAATTTGTCTCCTGGGATTGCTATCAAAAAATTCCTCTGAAAATTTCTTATCTGTATCACATGCGCTGTCTATTAAACAAAAAAGTTTCTAATGTAATCTTCAGTGGTTTCCTTTGAATCTAGTGATAATGAATCAGTTTCCTTCTCGTTGAGTTCTCTTTTTAATTTTACTATGGTGACATGCTTGAGTGAACACAAACGTGGAACATTAACCAACTTGGCACTGTTCCATAAGTTTATCAAACAAACAATAATTTGATGGCTGTCTCCAACTCAAGCCCCTCAGGTAATTTCTGCAACTATAATGCTACCTGCCCCTAAGGTGACTTTTTACCTGCGGGAGCTGGAAAATGGTGATGGTACAAATCGCCACTTTGACTGAAGCTTATTTATTAGATGATCTTCTCTCTCTAACGTGGATGTTGCCACTACCTCAAGTTTTCTACAGCCCTGAGACTTTTTCATTAGAACTCTAAGGCATTTTTCTGTCTGAATATTGTGCTTTCTTAAAACCATCATGCTTGGATGGCAATATTTTTATTTTATCTAGGAAATAAATAAATGAATTACTACAGAGTTTCCCCCCCTCCATGAAATGAGACTTCTTTTTTTTTTTACTCATGGGCTAAATTATTTTTTAAAGTTCTTGCTCAGTGAATTAAATATTTGTAAGTGCTCAAATCTGAAATTTATTTTATGTGAAATACAGCCTATTACTTAACATCACAAAGATGTGCATTTTAATTATTTCCTCAAGTCTAGTCTTGCAAAGAATCCCTAAATTTTATTATCCAGTTTAGTAATTGTCCTACTAAAAGAGAAAATTGACTTAATATTTTTGTACTATGTATAAGAGCTAGATAATAATTTACAAGTAAACAAAATATGCTGTTTTCTTCTCTGGGGCTCCCCCCAGCTTATTTTTTGGGATCCTTTCCAGCTGTGCTCAGGATCCCATGCATTGCCCTGGGATAAGAGCACATTCTAAGTATGTGCTTCAGCCCTTTGAGCTATCTCTCTGTCATTAAAAAAAAAGAAGAAGAAGAAAAGTGAAACAAAGAACAACCACAAAAATAACCTTTTCCTGTTCAGTTAACTTTCTCATCATACTCCAATAGCACTCAATGCTACTCCTAGTTCTGTTGTTGAGATTCTCATTGATAATGCTCAAGGGAACAGGTGAATGTGATCAAGCCGCAGAGCCATCTTTCTGTTCCTAGAAAAAAAAAGTAATTTAAAGCAACTGTGTTTAGAAACCGTATATAGCCCAACACAAGGGCAGGTACATTCTTCTTGGAGTAAGAGCATGTGAAATGAAGGTTCTTGTCCTTTGGCAGATTTCTCTAACTCTATTAGTTTGGCACCTATCACAATGTAGAAGGATCATAAAGTTTGATTATGACTATGAACATTTTTTATAACCCAGACTTATAACCCATGAACACCACTTCATCTCTCAGCTAATAGTCCTTTTCCTTTTTCTGGAGTGTTACCAAGGTGATACATACTATGGAACGTACACTACTGAGAATAACACAAGAGTGCAATGGAAATAATTCATGGGCAACCAAAATATAAGCCATTTCCATAGTTAGTCATTTGAAGTACGGCTACGTCAACCTTTACTTGAGAAAAAATTAGCAAGAGATATTTATTCTTCAAAGTCTGAATTTTTTACAGAATGAAAATTATTTGACCCATATATTATTTTTGAAGGAAAGAAAAATAAATATAAATACCTATACAATATTCATGGTGGTTCAGTGGTATTGCATAATAATTTGGGGGACAAGGATTGAAGAGATGGTGCAACTTGCCTTGATCCCTGGTTCCTCATAGGGTTCCTCAAGACTTTGCCAGGAGAAAGCCCTGTCAGGTATGGCCCCACAACAAAATAAAAAATTGAGGCCAAAAGCATAGCCACAAATAATGAATTATACTAAACACACATGTTCTTCAAGCGAGACAATGTCAGTGAATTCTGTAGCAACTCTTTGTCACATTCTTTCTCTTTCCAATAGTGTTGATGATACAAATTGACCAAAGGTATGAATTTAACCAACATAACAAATATTATTTGTTAAATATTAACTTCTTCAATCTTTACAGTGGCCAGTAGAATTAGATAAGGTCAGTTTTTCTAATGAGAGAGTTGCCACAGAAAGATGAAACCATCTACTCAAGATCACAGCAGTCATTTCCCACTGTCTCTGCTTCCCATTTTGGAAATGAATCCTGTCCTGTTCAGATAAATCCATCCTTTGAAGTCCATAAAGCTCTCAGTAGTGCTAATTGCATGATAAGTGAACACTGAGCATAGATGGTAAAAGTCATCTCTTAAAGGTCTATGGTTAGATTTGCACATCTGCATGCTGGACGTCTCTGACCTAAGTTGGTTTAGTGAATACTGATATTATCTCTTGGCGGTGTCTAGTTCTTCTATGGATACATCTAGCTTTATTGTATGGATTTTTTCTTTACTAAGGTAGTTAAATATAAATAACTAAATATGTCACAATTAAGAGATGGAGACTGTTTGCATCTTCAGATGGATTTTGCAAAAATGAGATTACATCCCTCCATCTATTTGAGCAAAGCCTTTCAGCCACTGTCAATTTCATTTACACAACCCACAATAAGTGATACCTAACTAGGTGCTGCACTTTTATGTGCAGAAAATCCTGGGATGCATAGGGAAAGTAGGGCCTTGCTGCCTTATTTATCTCATTTGGGCCGCTCTGAGTTGGTTTGCAATGATGGGCTGCTTCTCTCTAACACTCCATCTCAATTTACTGAGAACCTATGAGCTCAAGGCACTTATCCAAAGTCACACATGAGTGGCTTACCAGAATTCATAGCCCAGAACTGTCATGGTTCCTAAATCCTTTATTATGAGCATTATACCATACCATCTTCCAGGTCTCAGTATTAACATCATGTAAATTTATTCTCCAGCATGATTCATTAAAATGAAAATGGGCCATTTTCTCTGATTCTCCAAGCACTTCAGAAGAAGCATTACATCCTGAATACAGATTTCATTTCTGAGAAGGAGACAAGAAAAGAAGTTAAACCTTTACTTGTATTGGAGGCTGGTTCATTTTAGAAAGGTTTTTATTCCAGTTTTTAGTTTAAAATATTTAAAGGCAAACCAAGCAGTATTAAGATTCAGAATAGCTAAATTGCATTTTTTAGCAATAGGTAAAGCAAGGAAAGCAAAATGTGCCTGTAATTCAGTGGAAGAAATCTAATGAATTCCCTCTGGATTAAAAGTTACTGTAAAACTAAATAAAAAAAAAGTTCAACCCGTGCTAGACACCCACTCACACATTTTTAAATACTTTCTGTCATAAAATATAGCATCCATTTCCTTTTTTGGTGAGATCTCATTTTCTGTTTAAATAGATAATTAAAATGATAATAAAGTAACCACCTATATATAGTTCCCAGTACAAAATAATATAACAGGAAATAAAAACTCAATAGATAGCTGTGCTTAAAATTATAGTCAAGAGTTAAAAAGGTGAAATAAAAGAAGAGGAAATCATAAAATATAAATTTGCCTTGTTCTCTTTCTGAGTTCTATGTGGTATATATAAAAATTTTTCACATGGACATAAATAATTTTTGATAGGGATAAGAATAATTATTCTCATCAAGAACCATTCTAGCAACAGACATATGCATAGCCTTTAAAAATCCACCTGTTTAAATGTACAAGCATGCATCTATGATACTATGAAGTGTTCTAATAGGCATACATGGTAAATAATACAAGTGTTTAGATGAGAAATAAAAATGCTAGAGCAAAAAATGGAGCTGTCAGATCAGACTATATTAAGTTAGGATGTGAGGGTTAATAAGAAGACTTCAAGATCCCATTGGACCTATCTGCAAATACCATCTCTGTCACTCTGACTGTGTGTCTTTAAACAAGACTTGTAAATTTCTTGCTACTTATAATTTTTTTCCCCTCGTACTCTCGCCTGGGTACTTGATATTTTACCACTATTTTAAATTAGTTTCAAATGTTAGATTCTTTAATCTTTCTTTTGTGATTCATTTTATATAGAAATGTGACTGATTTTTAAATATTGACTCTAACTGGCCACTTTGAAATATTGTTTTATTGTTTCTAGGAACTTTTTGGTGAACTTTTTAGGTCTTCAAAATATAATATGTCATCAGCATCTAAAGGCAATTTTTTTTTCAATTTGAACCCCTTTGCTGTTGCTAAGACTTCTATCACAAAGTTGAATAGAGGGAGACAGTGAACATCACTGCACTATGCCTCAGGAGGAATTTATATTTTCACCATTCAGAAAAATATTAGTTATAGACTTAAACAATTTTTTAAATTTCATTAAAAACAATTATTTACAAAGTTATTGATAATTTAATTTTAGGCATATAATATATATGCATTAACTCCCATCACCAATGCTCTCATACTTCGTCATCCTCTATCCCCCTCTACCAAACTCCTCTACTCCTTGCCTGCTACCTTGGCAGACACATTAATGTCCATTAGTTTTGGATCTCATATTGTCAGTGTTTTTGAGTTGGTGCTTTTGATGTGTAGATATAACACTCTTCCACACCCCCAATAAAATCATCACCCAGACCCCTGTTCCCTCATTGCATCTCTTTCTCATCTTCTTCCTTCCTGCCTTGATTTCTTTTCTTCTCTGTCCTTTTCTCCCTATGGTCTAGGGTGATCTAAACATGCCCAGTTTAACATCATATTTTCTTTTGTTAAATTAGTTTTCTTTATTTAAGCACCATGATTACATACATAATTGTAGTTGGGTTTCAGTCATAAAAAGAACATGTCCCTTCACCAGTGCAACCTTTCCACCACCAATGCTCCCCATCTCCCTCCTTTCCCACTCCCTGACTGTATTCAATACAGGCATTCTATTTGAAGTTCACCACATAGAGTGGTGAGTTTAGTTAGAGAGATGACTAAGCTATCATGACAATGTTAATGAGTGAGAGAAGTACTCCTCCTATTTAAATTGGAGTAGTAAACCTATTCATGGAGTTGTTTGAGGTACTGAGTTGGGAGTGTACATAAGTTTTAGCCCCGAGTGTGTCTCTGTACTAATAATGATACTAGAGATTGTAATACTAAAAAAAGCTTTAAAATTTAAGAGACTAGAGGGCTGGAGAGATAGCACAGTGGTAGGGTGTTTGCCTTGCAAGTGGCCAACCCAGGACCAATGGTGGTTCAAACCCATAGGTCCCCCGTGCCTTCCAGGAGCAATTCCTGAGCACAGAGCCAGGGGAAACCCCTGAGCGTCACTGGGTGTGGCCCAAAACCCAAAATAAAATTTAAGAGACTAGATCCTAGAAAAATAATCACCCCAGATACAATGTGGCTAGTAATATATTATTTATATTATTATTATAACAATGATATTATCTAATCTGCTAATTTCTTCAGTTGAAGCCCAAGACAAAATACATTTTAGAGGTTTAGATATAAATATGGATATTTCAAATGTGAATAAACCAAAGACCAAAGAAAATCTGGAATGTGAAAATATAGTCAAGGCATCCAATATGAATAAATATTATTGATTATTAATGGTACTTAATATATATTAAATAAACATTGAGGGATAGAGTTGGCAGGTATGGATTAGGCAAAGGAATACTATTACATATATTTAGGGCTCTGATATCTGTTCATCATTTTGATTATCAAGTATTGATTGTAGGGAAAGTTCACTCACAACCCTCAAAGGTAGACTATAAATGGGTTTTACATTAAACTCATTTCTAACATTCTACCTGGAAAGAGCATAAAATTTTACTGATTTTAGGGCTCACTGCCCTCAAAAATCCTCCATCTCAGATTCCAAAGCCAATTTGTTACCTATATTTCTAATATATTGAATTACAATTTGGGCTCTTTAATGTGACACAGAGTGAGTGACAGGTATCAGAAATGATTTATTACATCACTCATTATAAAATTTTATAACTCAGTAACAGCTAGATTGAAATATGGCATATATTGGATAGATACAAAAAACATGACAAAGCTTCCATTCATGTCTCTGTTCATGTGTTCCCCTACCTAGAAGTTCCCTGAATTCCTAGTCTTTTGAAAACTTTGGAGCATAATTATATAGGCTTGGTTAATTGAATCATTAGTCTGTATTGATTGACACAAACCATTTGCCTCAGATCCTATGAGGCCAAGGGAATAAGACTGTAATTTACAAACCTTTAATAATAAAGTTGGTTCTCTAGCAACTGACCATCATCACTAGGATCAGTCTCAAAGTAACCTCATTCATAGTAAATATATATATGTATATATACATATTTATACAAAGATATGCATATCTTTGGTAGTTTTCAACTATCAAAAATCTTAGATTACAAAAAATCTAAGTTTTAGGAGCTCCATGCTGAAAAAATACAGATATAAGTTGAGATAGACAAATATAAGCACTGGGATATGCATTTCATTATATATCAATATTAAAACTAGCTACTATGTGATGAAACTGTCATTTACAGTTTTTATTATTCTTTTTAATATTAAAGGAACTTTTCTTCTAAAAATTTTGAATATATTATAGCCCTAAAGAGAAATGAAGAGAACTGATTAAATATAATGTTCAATTAGGCATTTCTGTGTTCTTTGCACTTTCACTTCATTTAATTGACACATATCTAAAAATAAAGCATATTATGAAAGTGTATAAATGTTGATTCTTAGAAATAAAGTTTTGGGAGGGATACGCTAAAGTAAATATGGACTAGTGTAAATATCAGATTGATTAAGTCTAATGATTCAGGAATGTCATACCTACGTAGTATCCCAGTAAACAGAAATAGCATTTAAGAAATTCATTTCAATGTAGAGATAATTAAAAAAGAAAAGGGTAATTTTATTCTCATGCATATCCAAGAAGCAAATACAATAGATTTAATGAGAGTGATGCAATGTTTATTTAAAAGATAAAAAATAACAATTTAAATGTCAATGCTAATCACATTTCTAAATATCTACCAGTATTAAAAAGATGATTATGTTTAAAAAGATGATTGATTCTAACATCACAGGATGATGATTAAAAAGTCATGTATATGGGGCCGGAGTGGTGGCACAGCAGTAGGGCATTTACCTTGCACATGGCTGACATAGGACGGACTGCCGTTCAATGCTCTGGCATCCCATATGGTCCACCAAGCCAGAGTGATTTCTGAGTGCATAGCCAGGAGTAACACCTAAACATCACAAGGTATGACCCTAAAACAAAAAATTAAATATACAAATAAAATAAAAAACAATAAAATAAAATAAAAATTCATGTAAAGGATGCTAATTTAGAATATCTGCTAAACTCAATTAATTGGAATACTATGCTGCTATGAACTAAAATCCACATGGAGTGTTAGCAGAAACGTATTGATAGGGGCAACAATAAGAGGTAAAAATGAGCCTTTTTAATCCATTGATACATACTTTATTTCTAAGTAAATGATTCCATGATTGAAGAAAGATATAATTAGGAAGGTATTTAACACATAATGAACTAAAATAATGACCAAAAAAATAGGAAAATATCTCCATGGAAGTACTGTAGAGGTTTGTGCCTGTACAAGATACCATGGTTTGGCTCCCACCCAACCACACAGCCTCCTGTGTGTCTCTAGGCATGGAGTCCCCAGATATCCTGAGCACGGCAGCACTGGTGGTATCTGGCACTGGAGGGCCGTAGTGACACAGCATACTTGAGACTTAGCTTTGACACTCCAACCTGTTTGACTGAGTTAAGCAGGAGTAGTCTCCAGACCGCTGAGGACAACTATGGATAAAAAAAAAGTGGAACAGGGACAATTAAGTAACAGGCAAGATAAGTGATATGCATGGTACCTCTTCATTAACAATAGTGCAAACCACAGTTTTTAAAAGGGGTTAAAAGCTGGAGAGAGAGAGAGAGAGAGAGAGAGAGAGAGAGAGAGAGAGAAAGAGAGAAGAGAGAGAGAAGAGGGGGGGGGGGATGAGAGAGAGGAGAGAAGTAAAAGGTCCCCCATGGGGGACAAGATGGTAGAGAGACAAGATGGTAGGGAAACTGGGGACATTGATGACAGGAAATGTGCACTGGTGAAGGATGGTGTATGTTGTAGGACTGAAACTCAATCATGAACAACTTTGTAACCATAGTGTTTAAATAAAATAATTAAAAATAAATTAAAACATGCAAAATATGATAATAAATAGGATAAAATAGGATAATTATGCTACATAATTATTGACCTGATGCAGTAAAATAGATGTTTATAAATTGCCCAGTCCAAGCACTGAACACTCACTGAATCACTGGACTCAGTACCACCAGGACTGGCCCTAGAACTCTTGAGCACTGTTACTTGGGAGACATCTATGAATTTTTTAAATTAAAAATGTGTAAGTACAATTTTAAAGGTCATATAAAAGACTATAATACTTCCTCTATTACATTTTATTAGTTTAATATACCAGTAGAAGGTAAACATAATAATATCAGAATTCGCTTTAAAACACTGGCAGTTTTCTGCCAGTGAGAGCAGTTTTTTATCAGCTTATCCTGGGCATATTTTATTCTATTATGTTACAATTCCCTAATTATATTGAAAGAGTAGCCTAATATTTTATCCCAGTTAACTTAGTAGAAATTATCTTTCAGTTATGAGGTTAATAAATAGGCACATCATGATATTTACCCTATCTTTCTTAAATTAAGTGTAAAATGACTTAGAAAAATAATTTTATTCTTGGCATCTATAAAATGACATTTACTAATTATGCAAAACTTCAAACTAAGTTTAAAACAAAATATTCCCTGTGTTTATACCCTGTATTTTCTTTTTTTATTTTGTCTTTCACTTCTTTTTTTTAATATGAAATCTTTATTTAAATACCATGGTTACAAACATGATTGTAGTTGGGTTTCAAGCTTAACATTAAAATAGACAATGTTCAAAGAAGTTTTTTAGAAAAAAAATTTGGCATACAGTTATAAATACTGCATTTTCTGCAGGTTTATGTAAAAATGGATAAGCTCCAATCTAAGATGCTGCTAGCAAAATAAACAATCACTTGAAGGAAATTAAAGATAAAATGTAGGGGCCAAAGAGATAGTTCAGTGGGTGGGGTGTTTGCCTTGTATATGGCCAAGCTGAATATGATCCCTGGCATCCCATATTGTCCCCCAAGCCTTCCATTAATTTCTGAGAGCAGAGCCTGGAATCACCCTTGAGAGTCACCAGTTGTGGCCAGAATAAAAAACTAACTAAATAAAATGTAGAGGAAGCAGAATGGGTTGGGGGAAAGTCCTCACACCTTAGTAAAGGTGTAAAACAGAGACCCTTAGAAAAAAAGTTTAGAATTAAACAGAGTAAACAGCACAAAGATGCAAACCTAGAAAGTATTCCGTCAATTCTAGGTGCATCTCCAGAGCAAATATTCTCATTAGTTGACACGAATAGTAGGCAGGAATTCCCTGACTATAGCTGTACAAGCAAGTAGGCATGAAAGATGAATGGATCTCCTAGTCATTAATTGCTGGGACTCAAAAGATAACAACCTATTTTGTAGTTAATGGTGATTTCTTCCTTTCTTTTCCTTCCTTCTTTTCTTCTTTCTTCCTCCCTTCTTTCATTTTCTTTTCTTCTTTTTCTTTTTTCTCTTTTCTTTCTTTCCATTTACCTCCCTCCCTCCATACCTCCCTCCCTTCTTACCTCCCTCCCTCCCTTCCTTGCTTCATTCCTTCCTCATTTCTTCCTTTTCCTTCCTTCCTTCCTTCCTTCCTTCCTTCCTTCCTTCCTTCCCTTCCTTCCCTCCTTCCCTTCCTTCCCTCCTTCCTTCTTTCCTTCCTTCTTCCTTCCGTCCTTCCCTCCTTCCTTCCCTCCTTCCTTCCCTCCTTCCTTCTTTCCTTCCTTCCTTCTTCCTTCCTTCCTTCCTCCTTCCTTCCTTCCTTCCTTCCTCCTTTCTTCCTCCTTCCTTCCTTCTTCCTTCCTTCCTTCCTTCTT
The DNA here is from genome assembly GCF_024139225.1 of Suncus etruscus. Taxonomy (NCBI): domain Eukaryota; kingdom Metazoa; phylum Chordata; class Mammalia; order Eulipotyphla; family Soricidae; genus Suncus; species Suncus etruscus. Next base: position 127,135,496 of record NC_064852.1, read on the forward strand.
CCTTCCTTCCTTCCTTCCTTCCTTCCTTCCTTCCTTCCTTCCTTCCTTCCTTCCTTCCTTCCTTCCTTCCTTCCTTCCTTCCTTCCTTCCTTCCTTCCTTCCTTCTTCCATTTCATTAACGGACCACAGATATCAGTGCCCAGTGCTTACTCCTTGCTCTATTCTCAGGAATTACTCCTGGCAAATTGGTGGGGAGTCTATATGGAATGTCAGGTTTGAACCAGAGCAAGTATCACCCCTATTCATTGTAATATCTCTCTAGCCCTGACAATTTTTCTTAAAATGTGACCTGAATTGGCTATATCCACTGGTACCATACACTATAAGTGCCATAACACTATAAAGGATGAGTGGATTTAGGAAACATTAGTTGAACATTAGTAGTTGACACAGTATTCATAGAAAGGCAATGCAATGAATATTGACTGAATTAGTGGAGGAATTTTGATAAATCTATGAAGGAATATGGAATGTCACAGTAGTGTTGTACATACCTCAGAGTCTGAGAAACTTTGGGGGGTGGCTAAAATTTATGTCATTGATTTTAGGTCATCTGTGTGCATCAAGCAAGTGCTTTGGTTTTGTTTATAAGCCAGTGCCAGGTAGAACAAACTTTTCAGCTTGAATGAAGTGGGAGTCAGCTGAAACATTGAATATGATCTGAAAATTGGTGGGATTAAATTCTTATTTTTTCTGATTTATATTGGAATACACTTTTGCAGTATCTAACACCTGTGGTAAGATTTCTAAATCTTTGTTGTCAATAAAACCCAATAAGTAGAATTCATTAGGATTAAAACAAAAACAAAATAAATAAGAATGACTATACTTTCTCAACTAATGAATATATAGAGAAAAGTATATTTGCAACTATTTTGTGAGGTTTTTGCTGTATATCAAATCTTACTATAGGTTGCATTAAATTTTAGGGAATTCCTGCTGTAGCTATTGTTACCAATTTTGTTAAATTTCTTTTTCACAAGCAATTTCAAAAGTAAGGCTTGTGTTCTTTGTGCTTCTATGTAATAGATTGCAGACAGATTTGAAGGCATAAGGCTAAATATTCATGCCTTTTGATAGCTGCTCCATTATCATTATGTAATTGGCCTGCCTCGTTCTTGTCCTAATTATTGCATGATATAATGATCAAGAAGAGTAAAGATATCCTTGGGAGGTTAATAAGCCATCCAAAAATTAGATTAGGATGATCAAACCTTAATGATTATTATTTCTCATTTTATTAGATCACCTGAAAAGTTTGAGGAAATCAAACTAAATTTCCATCATTGAGCAACTAACTATACTTATAGTTGTCCATAGCAGATTGTACAGACAGTCACCAGTATGGATTTTTTTGTGTGTCTAAAACCAGGGACTTCTTTATAAATTACGCACAATTATTATAGTAATCAAAGCTCCTTTATTTGATCATCATCATAATGGAGTACTTGAGGCATTTTCTCCTTTGCTAATTGACAGTTGGTCAGTTAAGAGGTGCTTTTCACAAAATCTTCCATAACCCCAAGGATTTGAATGAGCCTTTAATAAATGCCTGAGAATCTCTTCTAGATTCTTAAGTGCATTTACTAACACTCCCAACTGCTATTTTCTACCTCTGTTTAGGAAGTGCCTTTGATCTGCCGTGTAGCTGCTTTTCTTGCTTCTATCTTTCTGTCTCAAGCTTTGTAACCCTGCTTATCAGCACAATGACACGTTATCATTCAGATATCATTTTGTGCAGCCAGATTTCAAAGAGGAAGAAAATGAAATGCAATGAGATGGAGAAGGGTCAAACTGAAGCTCAGATCACCCTGTTAGAGGAATTTCAGGAGGATTATGTGGCCAGAAGAATAGGCCTTGAGCTTGATGCTTACTCTCCACCTAAAAAACACTTATAGTATCTTCCTGTGATGATTTTTGCTGCACTGATTGTTCCCTACTTTTCCACATCCCATATGCCACTATTTTAGCATGGGTGTTGGAGCCCTCTGAGCACAGCTGCTGCAATAGCAAATTTGTTTTACTTTTTGGAAATGGAGAAATAGTCAGTTGGTCAAGCATTTGCCTTGCATGTGCACAAGAGACCTGGGTTCTATTCTCAGCATCCCATTCAGTCCTCTGAACCTAGCCACGAATGATCCTTGATTTCAGAGCCAAGAATAAGCCCTGTGCTTTCTCTGGTGTGGTCTCAAAATAAAACAAACAGGAAAAAATGGTTTTACATTTAACTTTACTCTCCCTATCACTTTTAATAAAGTAATGGTGGAAACGGACTTGGGGAAGGGAATTAAATATTGTGTAAGTGATTTTGATTAGTTTCTAAATAGAAAATGTGTCATCTTAAATTATTCAAACTTGTTAGCAAATATTTCATCAAATTACTCTACTCTGCTATATTACATAGTTGTATTTAGATGTTATCTCCAGATAGAAATACACATTGGTAGAATCATTAAATTAAAAGATCAACATATTCCCTAAAAACTTTGGAGCTCCTCTCTTATTTCCATTTGATCTACTGTTTGTTTAGGTGGAAGCTACGTATAATTTCTAAATAAAAGTTTAGAATAGAAGTTTCTGTTTATCATTAATTTTCATTTTCAAATCTTTTTATATGAAGAGAAAGTTGATAATGATTTTGATTAAAGATAGATATGTTCTATAACCCAGCTTTATCCTATGTTCACTAGAGAAGAATGTGGGATCAACTTTTAAGGGTTCAAAAACTCTGTATGACTGGTAGGCTTGTATATTTTATTTGTTCTTTAAAGGGTAAAAAAAGTTCAACTAATTTTAATTTAATTTAATCTAATTTTAATTTGGTTCCTCAGTGTTATTATAATATTAAGTAAATTAATATTTATAGAAGCTACTTTCTGGTACAAAATATCAGAAATATGATTTATTACTCTCAATTTTCTATTTATAATAGGACAAAAAGAAAAGAATGATGAGACATGGAAGAATGGTAGTAAAGGGGCCAGAGCAGTAGTATAGAAAATAAAGAATTTGCCGTGTACAAAGCTGACCTGGGTTCAATCCCTGGTATTCTATATGATCCTTCACGCACTTCCAGGAGTAATTCCTGAGCACAGAGCCAGGAGTAACTCCTGAGAATGGTTGGGTGTGGCCCAAAACAAAACAATCAAAAGAATGGCAGGGAAATATTTTTGCTAGCTTTAGAAATGCAATAGTGATATATTTGAACAATGGTTATAACTATCCATATATACCTACTAAATTAATTTAAACCTGGTTCTTTCTTGGTCCAACAAATTGTGTCCATTTTATTTAGTAAACATTTCCAAAGTGCCATGCATATATTAAGTACTGTGTGAACATTAGAGCACAGAGCAAAATAAATATTTTTACCCATAGTAAAACACTAATAGATTCTTACATCTTTCCTCCTCTCTTCTTTTCTTTAACCTGGGGATAGAATAGAAAACCAAAACTATAAAGTATAATGGTCATATTTATTCTCTTACATGATTTAAATTATCTGAAAGAATTAGCAGTTGAAAATCTCCTTCTTGCCATCTGAGGTTTGCTTTCTGTGTGCAAGTGGTGTGTGTGTGTGTGTGTGTGTGTGTGTGTGTGTGTGTGTGTGTGTGCATGCGTGCATGAGCGCGCTTGTGTGTGCTGGTGTTTAAAAATAAATATTTTGCAATTAGGCTGAAATATGTTAGTGACAGCTATACAGATTGGAGCTTTCCATTTATTCAGATCAATTTTGTTTTTAAAATATCAAAGTAATGACAGACCCCCAGCTTATCACTATTTCTTCATGTGAATACATAATAAAATCTTTATCTGACTTTCATTTACTTCTATCTCCCTGCTCAGCTGGCTAGTAATGAGAAACCTGTTAACATGAGTTGGGAAGGTAGGAAATGTTTAGCCACAAAAGAAATAGACTCTCAGATAGCAAATAATATAGTACTGTTTGTTTTAAATTCACAGAGATCAGTGTATTATGAAAGATTAAATCTTCCATGAAAGATAAACATTTTGGAGAGGATAGTTTCTATTCAAGACAGACATACAGATACATACCTAGATACATTTAATGCGTATTATATCTACAATAATCTCTGTATGATGTAGATAACTCAAGCTAAAATTATTATTACTAGTGAGTAGTTAAAACCTTGAATAGAGTAACAAAAAAATGTTCATTAAAACCCCATTCAGTGGAGCCTGAGTGGTGGTGCAGGTTGTACGGCATTTGCCTTGCCTATGCTAGCTTAGGACAGACTGTGGTTCGATCCCCTCACGTCCTATATGGCCACCCAAGGCAGGGGTGATTTCTGAGCACATAGCCAGGAGTAACATCACTGGGTGAGCCCAAACACCCCCCCCCAAATAAAACAAAATCTATTCAGTCTATTTTGCCTAGTTTTTTTTTGCTATCATCATATAGCTTTAAGACACAGTAATAATGTTGCTTATTATCAGGGTGTTTAAAGACTAATTTGGAAGATAACAGTGTTTGAGCACTTGAGAGAGCAAGAGTATGAGACTTTATTAAGAATTTCTATTGTGTTTATGTTTTTAATAAATTTATGTTATACTCAAAAGTGACTCAGAATAGGTTTTTATCACAATATTGTTTCAGAGTGAAACATCCAGATCTTGAAAAGCTAAAGACAGGAGTTATAGCATACTATAAGAAAGATACATAACACTTCTAAAACATAGTACTACATTGGAAAATTGGTTTTTGCATAAAAATTTAAATTATAAAAAATTCTGAACTATAAATACCAGTTGTGGAATGCACCCTATTTCTGGGGCCTCTAAAGACAGTGCATAGGTGGTCACTGAACACGAGAGATTCACTTTGGGACCCAAATAAGAAGAATGATTTCTATCTTTGTTTGAGTTATTTTCCTAGCTCAAGTTTATCTGTATGAATCCTAAAATACCAAATTGTATTTCTACAAAAGTAAATTTATAAACTATTCTTCCCTAACAATAATAACTATCATTTATATGCACCCCTAAAATACCAAGAACCTTCTAGTGTCTAAAACTCAGGTATTTCATTCTTTGACACTGTAGGTTAACATGCAAGGTTTTCTTTTTATATGTTGGTACTGTTGAGCATGTTTGATTATTAGCTATTCTTTTTTTCTTTTCTTGTTTTTGTTTTTGTTGTTGTTGTTTTTGGGTCACACCTTACTGGTTACTTCTGGCTCTAAGCTCAGAAATCTCTCCTGGGGACCATATTGGATGCCGGAATTAGAATCACCATCCTTCTACGTGCAAGTCAAACACCTTACCTCCAGGCTATCTTTTCAGCTCGATTATTAGCTTTTTTAATTTTTTTTCGGGCCACACCCATTTGATGCTCAGGGGTTACTCCTGGCTAAGAGCTCAGAAATTGCCCCTGGCTTGGGGGACCATATGAGACGCCAGGGGATCGAACCGTGGTCCTTCCTTGGCTAGCGCTTGCAAGGCAGACACCTTACCTCTAGCGTCACCTCGCCGGCCCCGATTATTAGCTATTCTAAGTACATAAAAACTGAGAGTAGTGTAATGAAGCTATGTTGACCAAAGGATAGTATCAGATGCCTCAAGTCATGTAGCATAGAAGTATAAAAGCGATGGAAATCCATAAGCTAGAACTAATCTAGTAAAGATTCAAAGGTTGGTAAAAGTGACAGCATCAATTTATTAACTAACTGGGGATAATATAGAATGAATACAGATGAGGAAGGAAAGGAAGCCAAACAAGAATGAGGGTCCTTGGGGAAATGGGGGAAAGAGGATGGATTGTGGGAGGGAGAGGGTCGTGATTATACTTCAAGATTTTTGTTTCTTTGTTGCTTTTTGACCCATTGAAAAATGGTAGATTTGACAAAAAGGACCCCAACCCTGGCATGTGTGTTCTTGCAGAACCGGATGGCTTTCCTTGATGTCCTTCTTGGTGTCAGTGTCTGCGTATAAAGGGAGGAGAACTGCGATGAGCAGGGAGCAGGTACTCTGCCCAGTTCAGCTCCTGACACCTCCCACGAGTTTCTTCCTGAGGAGCATTTAGGTCAATGTCAACCAATTATTTGAGTTCCACCTCAGGAAAGAGGTAGTCAGGAATTTGTGGGCGAAGTGACCTCAGGGAGGTCAGTCCCTCCCAGGTGTCCAATAATGTACGTGGGATGTTGAGGAAAGGAGGTGTAGGTGGGCCCATCTGTGCCAGAGGAAGCAGTGGTTGAGATAAAATGGAGGGAGGGAAATCCAGAGTTAGAGTGTTTGACTCAGAAACACAGAGTGAGGGTGTCAAGCTGACCTCGGCTTCTGTGCCACTGGTCTTCACCACAACCTCCTCTTCAGCCTTCATGAGATCCAGCACCTTGGCCCACTGCTTGTCTCCTTTGGCGTTTACCACCTCCATGCCTGTGAAGGAGCCCCGAGGTGTCAGAAAGTCAAGGAGCCAGAGCAGAATGGGGCCCCTGCGTGGCCTCAGCTCCTCCCTCCCAAAGGTGGCCTCACACTCCCTGAGAGCCTGTCATTCACTCTTGATGACACTGAACTTGGCTTGCAGCTCCTGCTTTAGCTCCTCCGTGGTCTTCCGAAGACCCTGAAGGGAAGGGAAGAAGGTCAAGAGGGCTCAAGGGGAAGCCAGCTCCAGGCCTTCCTGCCCAACAGCCCAGGCCGGCCTCTCACTTGGGTCTCACAGAGCTGCTCTTTCAGGTGACGGATCTTTGCTTGGGCCTTTCCTTTTTTCTTTTGTAGTTGTTTTAGATGTTGCTTCTGAAGGAGCATCTGCTGCTTCAGTTCCTCGTTCTGGGCAGTCAGCTCCCATTTCTGAGCAGCCAGGTGCTCCTCAAATTGGGCCATGCATTGCTGCAGGAGGTGGACATTTTTTAACTGCTCCTGGTGCAGGATCAGCTCCTGCTGGTCCTGTTCTTTCAACTGTGGGCAGAATGCTGAAAGTGAGGCTGAGCAGCAGTGATAGCATGATCCTCACTTTGAACAGGCAAGGCCATTCAGGTTCAAGGCAGACAGGACATGGGATAATCCATTAGTCCCCAGTTCAAGTCCTGATGAAATTTCTCTCAGGACCTAAGACATTGGGCTATACTGTCTTAAGGCTCTTAGCTCCATCAGTTATTCCCCCCACCTCCTAGGAACCTCCACCCTGGTTTAAGGGTCCTGAGTTTCAGTGTTGCTTGTGAACTGTGTGGTAAAATGCATATTAATGCATGGCTGATACCATCCAGTATCTCTCCTGCTGCCTTTTCCTTGACCATTACCTCCAGGCTTTTATGTCCTAGAGACACTGGAATCCCCACTCTCCGTTTTCTTATAAAACTGCCTTAGTTCTCTCTCTTGCTCTGGGCCCCAGGAGCATGCCCTATCAGCCCTTCAGTGGTACTTCCCACCTCCTGCCATGCTGGAGCAGGAGCTACCTTTCTGCTTAAGTCCACTAGATTTTCCTGCAGCAGTGCGACTTTGGCTTCTATTAGGTCATACTCTTCACACTGGAAGACACAGATGAGCCAGTCAGCACCTCAATAAACCCTCCTTGGTGGACTCATGTTCTTTCATGCAAATAGGGAACTCTGTTCTCTCTTTCCTCTTGGAATAGAGAGAGGAAGTTCAAACACCAAAGCCCATCCCCAAATTCCTCACTCAAGAAAGTAGTGAAGAAGGCAGGCAAAAAAAAGGCCAAGGGGAAAAAAGAGCCACACCACAAAATTGGGAATGAAACCTGAAGGGTATTAGGTTTGGAGATGGATAGTTCTGGTGGCAGCACTGCCTCCCCAGCCACTGAGCCAATGGAGAAGGTCGGGTACAACAAGGAAGGACAAGTGGAATGAGGACAGAGAGAGAGACCGTACTTTCTTAAGAGTAAAAAAACATGAATCAACTCAACTAAATATTTATCCAGTAGATGGAGTGATTGTATGTTTGTGAGCTTAAATGGACCCTCCTCAAATCCTGTGCACAAAATAGTGTCCCAAAGTCTCACCTAGTGAGATCTCTGAACACAGTTCAGTGTGGGAACCAAACAAAATAGCTGTTAGGTGAAGTGGTAATGCTTTGGGCACAATGAAGTCCAAAGATGGGCCATAGCAACATGTAAGGTAGCCAACTGCCCTGGCATCCCACTGGACATGGTAACACATGAAAAAAAGAAAAGATGAAACTCTTAAGTAGGACCTTGTGGACATGGGAAAATGGTCCAAAGCCAGGCTCTCGTCTAGAGGGGGACAATCCTGATTCCTCCCTCTCTGTTCATGGAGGAGACTACGAACATGACCCAGGGTTTTGGAGCTCTGAGCCCAAGAGGTCTGATTTAGGTGAAGGGAGGCAGTTATGGGTCCAGTAGAGGGCATCCTTGGGGCCCACCAACCTAGTTTGCCAGGGTCTCAATCTTGGGGCACTTGGGGCACACTGACATCATGGGGCAATGAAGCGCCTTAGACTTGTCCATCCATCCCGCCCACACTTGATTTCTTACTATTATTCTGGCTCTAGCCAACTTCATCTGTCACTTCTCTTCGAGTAGCTTATCTAGATATGGGGTTTGGGAAGGGGGTTGAGAGGGGATTTTGGGGTCCATCTCTTCCGATCAGTGGAGTCTCCACTAGGATACGCCGCTACAAATGACGTCTCCAAGGAGACCGAAGGATGCACTAGAGATATGAGCTCGTGGGCGGGGCTCAGGGTCTCGAACCTCATTGGCCAGTGAGAAATCCAGAACCCTGCGAGCCTGCCCCACCCCCTGTCAGTGGGATGATGACACACAATGGGGGTGACCCTAGCCTGTGTCACGGGCCTGGACAGGCAGGAGATGCTCTCCAGCCAGCATGCTCTCTCTTCCCAGCATGGGGGTTTGGAATGCCAGTGCCCAGAGGAGAGGAAGGTCTCCAGGGGGAAAAGCACCTCGTTTACTGAACAGACCAGTCTTGCCTCTGCCTAGCTCAGCCCAGGAATATCACCTTCCCAGGAATCAAGTCCATGATCCCCATCTTTGACCCCTTCTTCGTAGGTCTTCCCCCTCCTGTTTTTTTTTTTCCATCATTTTATTCTGAACATTCAAAAAACTGTTATAACAGTGTAAGGAAGGAAGGAAGGGAGGGAGGGAGGAAGGGAGGGAGGGATGAAGGGAAGGAAAAAAAGAAGGAGGGAAGGAAGGAAAACGAGCTAGTTCTGCCCATTTTAGCAATTTAGTACCTTGAGATACAGAGTTTCTCTCGAATATAAGTGAATTCAACTCAGTCCATCAGTAACTCTGGCATTTCTTTTTCCAAATTGATTGCCATATATGATCATTTTTACTATTTCCTGCTATAACCTCCAGTACTGGCTTCCTACCCTGTCCTCCTTTTGTTTACCTTTCAAAAGTACCAGAGATACTTAATCAGCAATTAAATGCTGTAACCTCGAGTGACCTGTCACTTTCACTCAAAAGCACATTGGCCAGAAGAGGTTATAATACTACATGGTCAAAGACAGAGCTTCCAGGAAATGCAATTTTTTCTTTCTGCCTGGACATTTTAATACACAACATTGATAACTACCAAATTTTTATCTGATTTTTCTTCTTGACACTGCATAGTTTCTCCAGCTCTTCAATTTCAGTTATCTCCTTGGAAATGTGGTTATACCTTATGATTACTTAAAACTACTGTGATTCAGGTTTATTAAGCTCTATACTCTCTTTCACTGGTTGTATTTCCTACTCCCTTACAAATCCTGTGATTGGAATCAGCATCAATTAAATAAGACACATGACTCAATCTTAAAATATTCCCAGAACAATAAGAGAATCTGGAAATTAAGACACCTACCTTTACAGTGTGTTAAGTTCAATGAATGAATGGGATGGGGGATTGAACACAAACTAAGGTCCAACACAGGCCAAGGTATAAGGTAAAAGAAAAAATGTGAGGCCTCTTTTCTAAATGGTAGAATGCTACAGTGAATCTTTAAGTCAGAATTATCCATAGAGATGGTAAACTACCTGCTATACTGCTATAGATAGTAGAAATACTTGTGCCCATACCCAGCAAGTTATGAGAATAGCTATAGTAGAAGGAGTGTGCCCAGGAGTGGCTCGGGCTTAAGGTGTCATGACACACTCAGGGAAAACCATGAGACACTCTGACTACAAAGATAGAGACTTTGGATTTTATAGTAAAGATAATAAAGAATTTATAGCTAAGAAGAATATTGTGTCAGAGTGTGCATTTGTATTTTTAAAGTATGATTTGAGTTTGCTTATTGACCATTATTGCAGTTATTAAACACCTTATTGAACTTTAAATTAAGACCATAATATTTTATTTGGCGGGGTATTGTTTGTATGTTCTTTTGTTTTTATTTTGACTTTAGCTTTTGAGCCACATCTGGCTGAGCCCAGGGCTTACTCCTGGCTCTGCACTCAGGGATCACTACTGGCAGGCTCAGGGACCATTGGGGATCAAACTCAGGTCAGCTACATGAACTGCAAGTGTACTATCTGCTGTCTTAGTGTTGTTCCAGAAACTAAGACTGCAATCTTAAATTAAATGAGCAATGAAACTATTCATAAATGTTTCTACTTAGTACTAATGTCAGTATGTAACATATAACTGTGAGACCTGGATAGATACAGCAGGTAGGATAGGATGGTCACCTTGCTTGTGGCTGACCTGGGCATGATTCCTCAGCACTTCATGTAGTCTCCAAAACTGAGGTAGGGGTGATCCCTGACTACTTCCTGATATGCCCAAACAGTCCTCCTACCTGCACACAAATATTAAATTCAACAAAATATGTGTTTCTTTGGGGGATTTTTTAAATATTTGTTCATATTTTTATGTATTTGAGAAGTTAAATTATAATTTTTAGAATGTTTGCATATATGTCAAATTTTAATTTAAAGAGAAGTATTAAATTAGATGTGCCCTGATGAAGCTAACTCGCCATTGCTTTTACCTGATAGCAGCTTCCTCAAAAACATAAGGATAGTTTTATTTCAAATCAATTCAAGCAAATAAATTAATTATATTTATTATTTGACTGCAAGTTTAAAAAAATCCCAGGAATTTTGATGAAATTAAAATTTTCTAGAATTTAGAAAATAGGTCTTATGTGAAATTTCAATAGAACATTATCAATATTTTAATGTATTTCCATTTATCTCTGAATTTCTTCAGCAATGGAAGATAAAATATCTTTAAAACCATGCAATTTTTAAAAACTCTAGATGTCTTTTGCACAGTATTTCAATTTTTCCCCCACTTTACAGTGTTACATTGAACTAATGGCCTGTAAGTAGACATATTGATTAACTTGAAGTCAGTGTTCAATCTCTTGCAGCACTTCAACTTTCTTGCATAATTTTGGGGGCTTTACTTTATTTTCTGTATTTTCATTTAGTGTAAGAACAATTTCCATTTGTTCAACTGGATAATTTTTATAGTCATCTCTTCAAACTATTAAATATATTTTCTTATTTGTATGGCAATAGTTTGAAACCAATTTTTTGGAAGGGACTGAGATGAAGAATATTGGACCATGCTTTACTTGTCCTCTTGTGGGGACATATTACAACATAGATCTTCTTTCAGAGTGTTACTAAGTAGGCAGGAAGTTATGTCTTTGAAACCTACAACTGGGGAGACAGGAGTCAACTAGAGAAAAGACTAACAAGAGAAAATAACACCCATTGACTATAGTTAATAGCAGAAGATACATTGCAGCTCAGTCTCTTGAGGGATAGAAAGCAGAAGTGGAGGAAAGCATGTTACTAGTTCTATTACATTACTGAAACTATAGCCAACACTGGATTTCATTCCTGAAGTTTATTTTTATGTCTGGGTTTTTCTGATATCAAAAATTAGGAACTAGTCCCAAATAATAAAGCTAGGCTGGGAAATATTGCAGGCAATTAAAAAAAATCAATTGCATGAAATGCTAAGTGTATGAACTGTCATTGCCCCTTAAAATCACTCCATTATTATTGCACTTTTATCGGCATCTTTATATTGATAAATTATGTGTTTAAATAACTTACCATACATTTTCATAAAGCTTGTGTTTATTATAAGCATCCAGTGGTGCCAGAGCTGCAGCATGAGATCTGAGGGTAGTTTGGATGTCAGCATATTCTCACCCAACAGAGTGGATAGTACGATTCTGTAGAACTAATACCCCAATAATATCGGGGAGCCACACAGTGCCAAGGATTGAACTGATGGACCCACACAGGCTTGCCCTGTGCTCTAACCCTTGAATTATCTACCAATTCCCCACAAATTTTATCATTTGAAGCTGAAAATCAGACTTAGGTGGGATATCTTTTTCAGGTTTATATAGAATACCAGTAACCCTAGAAGGTCAAGGTACATAATGGGACTTAGAATAATATTAATGTATTATTGTATTTCTCGTTACATTTAGGAAGATAAAAATAATAAAGAACTACATAGTTAAATATTCATTTCATACACAAGTGTAAGCTCATATATATACACATATATACACATGAGTATATATGTGTATATGCAATATCTCTTATTCATTCTTCATCTCTAAGTAAAAGAAAAATCGCTCTACTATATTCTTTGTTCTAGTTCCTGATGAGATCTTTCAGAGACTCAGCTGCTTCTAGTCTATACATCTCTCAATCTTGTTACCTCTAAATATATCAAAAATTAGAATGTTTTTGTATAAGTCTTTCTTTGTAAGTTCCACTGATTTTTATTTCTACATTTTGTTGTTTTCATTATTTGTGTTCTGCTCCAGCAAAGACTTCCACATCGGTATTAGCAGAAGACACTCACAAGGCCAAAATTTCAGTCCATAACTCTCTCTCATGGACTTCAACAAACCTTCTAACTTGGAATAAGAAAGACTTTATTTTACTTTAACACTTTCTTAATGTTATCAGCTTAGGGTGACAGAGCAATTGAGAGGGTGCAAAGCACTTTCACACATCACACTGTGATGCTTCACTACAGCCTGTGAACGAAGCAGGGCAGGTGTCACACTTCACAAATAAGAAATCTGGGGGTGGCACAGTCAGCTGCAGTATAGTGAAGGGGGCTTGCCTTGCTGCCAACCTGGATTCAGTCCCCAGCACCATATATGTTCCCCCTGAGCACTGCCCAGAGAAATTTTTGAGTACAGAGCCAAGAGTAAACCCTGAAAACAATCAGATGTGACCGCCAAAAAAAAAAAAAATCCCTTCTCTTAAAAAATGAAATCTGTTAATGGAAACAAAAAAAATCTAGAGTTCCAAAATCCACTACCTTATTAAGCATTTGGCTTGAATTATATGCCTCACATAATAGAGCTATCTTTAGATGAAGAGTCCTTTTTTTCTATTGAAATCAATTGGATTGAATTTTTAGTTTGTTAAATGGGAGGTACATTTAAACAGGAGCAGTTTCATGGCCAAGAGATAGCAAAGCAAATAGGACTCTTAGTTTTCACTCTGCCAAACCAGGTTCAATACTGGATATTACCTGCAGTCCTCCAAACCAACCAGGTGTAATTCCTGAGTATAGAGCCAGGAGTAGCCCTAAGCACCACCACCAGGTATGTTCCCAAACAAACAAAAACAAACAAACAAACAAAAAGCAAGGACACTTTACAAGAATTAATACAGTGGCACTAAAATAGGAGAAGACTGGGAAATTAAAATGACAGGTGAAATAGTAGCAAACATTAAATAGTGTTAGCTCAACTGGAAATTTAGTCTAGAAATGTGATGGCTAAAATGATACTTTTAAACACAGAGGTGAAAGTAAGTAAGTCTATATCACAATCCAATCTCCATCCCATATGGTCTCTCCTATATCAGTATGTCCATCCCTAGTGAACCTCAAGCATCATTGAACTGGTCTAGATAATCACCCAAAATACAGGACACAGGCTGCACGACACCGTCAAGCCCATGCATTGAACTTCTGGACCATTTGGCAGAAGCATTCATGTGACCCTAGAGTTCTTCTGTGCACTGTTTGGGAAGTTCCCTGCCTGATAAACACAGGAATATATCTTTATTCATCAGAGATTTGCTAATTAGAAGAATCCAATGTAAAGTTTGAAAGCAGCAAATTAGCCTAAGACATAGAAAGGCTTTCATCTTTTTTGATTCATGTTCTCTCTCCCACAGTCTTTCGCATCTCTCTTATTGCATCCTTTCAACTGATGACTTTGCTCCTAAGTCTAAATACAGTGGAGGCAGTAAACACAGCTGGCAGCCATCGAATTGATCTCCCTTGCCAATGTCACCTCCTCCCTACATCTGTGTCCACATGCTCCACGATCCTTCTGAAGATGAAATAAAAGGAGTTGTTCTTTAAGACCAATCTACTACCTCTTTGTGTAAACCCATCCCTTTTCAAGGCAATTGCTTTTGTGATTATCCTCATTCTCTTCTGCAGAAATTTGTTCCTCCCAGTTTCACCACTTCTCTCAACATATAATGATATCTGAATTCCATATGTCCATTAAAAAATTTCTTGACTTGATCCTATATGCTTATCCAGCTAGCACCTCAATCTCTGGGTTTTTTTTTTTTTGTTTTTTTTTTTGTTTGTTTTTGTTTTTGTTTTTTTGTTAGTAAGTCTGTTCTTATCACTTACCTTTACAGCTTTTACTTACTCAACCTCTTAATCTTTTGCTTTAGCTGATGTCAGTGTTCAAAACTCAGCAGAACATGGGTTTAGGGGTGTTATACCTTATGGTACTCAGAGCATAGTGGGGGGCTTGAGGAGCAAGGAATGTGTTCTACTACTTCAACCAAATTCCCAGTGACTTACTTAAACTTATGAATTTTACTTGAATTTTAATTAGGATTTGCTGTAAAACCATGCTCTAAGATAATGTCTTTAATCCAAGTAAAATTCATAACTTCAATAAAGAATACATTTTTGTGGATATTTAGTGATGAAAATTTAAATTATATGGGGTTTTCCTAAAATTAGACAAACCAATAACATTGGAAAAAGAAAACTAGTTTTGATTATTATTATTAATTGACAGAGCATCATGAAGTCTAACATAGTCAGTTGCTTTGAATGGATTTTTCCATTATGTAATCAAATTAATATGCTTTATTTTTCTTATGCTCTTTCCATGCTTTCTTCCTTTTCTTATTTCTTCATTTAATAATGACTAATCTATCTAATAAACTAAATATTTTTTGTTCTAATTAAACTGGACTGAATGAAACCCGTCAGACTTACATGGCAACAGATTTGTGGCTCAAAATAGCAGTATTTTGTTATTCTCTTAAATTATTTTTAGTTGTGAAAAAAATAAATTATGTATGATTTCTAAGGAAGCTTTGTCAAGGTCTGGAAAATGATCCTAATTATGAAAAATTAAGTTTTTTAATGATCTTTTCTATTGAATATTTATAATAAAATTACAATTTCTAGTCAAGATCATTGTTCTTAGATTTTTCAAGTAGCATTTTGAATGTCAAACCATAATGTGTAAGTAATTTTAGCTTTTCTTTAGTTTGTGGCATTTAAATCATCTAAAAATTAAAATCATCCTTGGAGAGATATTCTTTTAAATTAAATAGAAACAGTGAGAAGGAATTTTCTAAAATCTGAACTCATCTTGTTACATATGATAAATATGCAGTATTAAGTCATTTTAATAAATATACAAATATGCTACTCACTTATCTGAGCCTTATTAATGTCACAATATAGTTATTATTCATCCAACAGGTATTCTTACAATATAATATAGAAAAGGAAACTATTTTTTATTTTCTTTAAGCTATTATTGAGATTTCTAGGGAAATGATGGAACATGTAAAAGAGAATATGACTGTAGCTCAAAACAGCAGCTTAAAATTATCTGAGTCTCTTCAGGAACTGTCAACAGCGTCTATCATTTAAATTCAACTTATATGTGGGAGAGACATCTGAAAGGGAAACTAGTGCATATAAAAAACAAAATATACAAGTTGTATAAATTAATAATAGAATAGAATGGTGATGGAAAATTATTTCTACCCTTTAAGAAACATTTTTTTGTCCATTAGAAGGTTAGTTCTAAGTTCAGCAATTTTGCTGCTAGGAAAATACACATTTTTGAAAGCTATTAAAAACATTTACAATTTGAGGAAGTATTTTAGTTGTAATAAATATACCCAATATCTTCAGTGACAGATCTATGTAAATAAATAGGAAAAATTAAATATGCTTTGAAGTAATACTTAATTATCCTACTTAGGAAAAATTGACTATTAATTTGATATTGACTCTAAACTGAAAAGAAAAATTCATTTGAATTTCAGTGAAACTCATATACCCCATTGAACAGGTGTCTTTCTCTCCCCTGACAATTCTCTAAGTTTCTTTGGCTAAAGCTGTTTTGCTTTGTGTCCAGAGGATAGTACACTGAGTAAGGAACTTGCCTTGCATGTGGCTGATCCTCTGTTAGAACCTGTCATCCCATATGGTTCATTAAGCACTACCAGGAGTAAACCCTGCATAGAGAACCAGGAGTATTCCCTGAGTACAGCTGAATTTGGTCCAAAAAGAAAGAGGAAAATTGTTTTTCTTTACTAAAAAGTTAAATATATATGTGTGAGTGTGTGTGTGTATATATATATATATATATATATATATATATATATATATATATATATATATATATATATATATATATCTTGTTGAGGGGTACCTATTGCTTACTTCTATCCCCTTGCCTCTTGCCTCAGGGATTACTCCTGGCAAGGTTCTGGAGACCATATGTGATGTCTGGGATGAAATCCTGGTCTGTCACATGCTATGTAAACACCCTACCTGCTATATTATTGATTGTGTCAGCCTAAAAATTACAATTTTATTTTGTTTTGGGGCTACACCCTGTGACTCTTAGGGGTTACTCCTGGATATGCGCTCAGAAACTGCTCCTGGCTTGGGGGACCATATGAAATGCTGGGGATCAATCCGTGGTCTTTCCTGGATCAGCTACATGCAAGGCAAATGCCATACCACTGTGCTATCACTCAGCTCCCATAATACAATTTTTAAGAGTAGATCAAGGCCATCATAAAGATTGTGCAATTTTTTCCAACTTTAACCAAATTTATATGAGTATATAGGTAGTATCTCTCTGTGGTATTTAATCTTAAATACTCTGATTTTTGTGGTATAATCTGATAATTTCAGGGAACATTTGTATTAAGAATACAAAGAAAATTATTTACATATTTTAATGTAATGT
The DNA here is from genome assembly GCF_024139225.1 of Suncus etruscus. Lineage (NCBI taxonomy): Eukaryota > Metazoa > Chordata > Mammalia > Eulipotyphla > Soricidae > Suncus > Suncus etruscus. Next base: position 127,152,692 of record NC_064852.1, read on the forward strand.
TGAATGATTATATGTTTCATTTAAATGGGAGACCTCAGATCTCTGCTGACCATGTTAGCTGGCAAGGGTAAACTTTTTTCTGCCTGGAGTTTTTGGAACCAAGGATTATGACTAGAAAAAAAAGTGGGCCCCAGACTGATGACCAGAAACACTTAATTCCACTCCTACAGTGCCTATATAGGACAAGAGGAGCTGGTATATGTGGAGGGTGGCAGAACATAGCAGAAGCATATCTACAGCTGGTAAGGAACCAGGAAAAAAGATAAGTATGAACAGTGGGGCTAAGGAATACCTAGAGAGCAAAACAGTGTTGATAGGTAATCTCTCCTTTAATCAGAGTTCTCTGTGAGAGAGAGAGATAGCACAGAGTCAAGCCTGATTAGTGACCACTGATGGAGGCACCCCTCTTTGTGCTGTCCTTTACCAGTTCTGGTGTAGTATATTTCCATAGATTTTAATTTCAAGGAGAATTTCCTGAAATTTTCTTCTACAGGATTTCATCTGGCAGGTGGTTTAGGAACAGTGTCAGAATATCTATAATGGAGATGCATTGGAGCTTTTATGGAAAATAAATGGAAGTCCTAAAAGATAGGATGCTCCACTGAGAGAAATATCAAAATAGAATGCAATGAATATGACTTAACTATTACAGAATATATTTGAATCATACAAATAATTAGTAAAATATTTGAAGCATATCTAAGATTAGATTAGAGATTAGAAAGAAATAAAAGTTTGCGTTAAAAATGAGGTGAAAACATGCTTCCGTAAACATATCGAGGAAAGGGCAGAGAGATAGTATAGTCATTAAGGTGTTTGCATTGTTTGCGGAAGGCACAGATCTTATCCTCAGAACTCTATATTGTCATCAAAGCACCACCAGTACTGATTTATGAATGTAGAAAAAGTGTGACCCCTTGACCACTTATTGGATGGATGGATGGACATAACAAAGGAAGGATAGGAGCACATAATATATGACATTAAAAATACGACAATAAAAATCTGAGATAGGCTATTATAATTATGGATAAATTATTGATACATTATAAGTTTCTCTAATTGTTCTTAAATAAATAATTGTACTTGAAAAGTGCATATTTTAGTCTATAAAATGACCTCCAGAATAATACCAACAAAAAGTGTGATGAAAATCATTACAAGAGATGTTATAATAAATATTTTAGAACATTTAATTCACTTTTAAAAAGAAAGAAGAAAAATAAACATAAGAAGATAAGCCTGATATGAACCAAATGCTAAAGTAGGTTAAACTTAAATTCATATATATCAATAATTATTATAGGCTAATGTAATAAATACCATCGTTAAATTCAGAAAGTATACAAAAGCACGATGCATTTATTTGTTGTTACAAAAAGTATTTTAAACATAAATTTGGGGAAGGTTAAAGATAAATGAATAGAAACAATAAGCAAAAGGAATCTGACCTATAATATAAATATTAAAACAAAATGGAATTCAGGATAGTTAGTATTATCAAAGACTTAAATGGGAAATTTTATAATGATAAAGGTTTCACTTATTCTAGGAGACTTATAACTACTAAATTATATGTAATTCAATATTACATTTCCCAAGTGCAAGACAGAATGAACGAACAATACAATAAATAGATAACTATTGCCATTGATAGACACATTAGCACCATTTTCATATTAATAGAACCATTAAACAATGAAATCAGAGTTATGTATGAGTTAAACAATTCTAACCATTAATTTAAACTAATTAATGTTCCTAGAATATTACTACTCCCAAGAGATTACAGACTCTAGTATTCAAGTGTAATATTCAGTTAGATAGATCATAGTCAAAACCATAAAAGAAGCTTCTATAAATTTCAAAAGATTTAGAGAATACTTTTTCTATTATAGAGTAATTGATAAACAGAATTATATGCCTGTTGAAATCCTTAAATACATAGTTTAGAAATATGTAAATAAGTAAAATATAGTCAGAGAATAGATCTAAATTTTTATTACAATAATAGAAATACATGAAAATGCAACATATCAGTATTGTATATTTTAGAATAAAAATCTTCAAATGAATATTTGGAAGTTTGAGGGATAGTGGTTTGAGAACTTGTTTTTCATGGGGCTGATCCAGATTTGGTCCCTGACACCCCATATGGACTGCCAGGTGGTCATAAATGATTCCTGAGTGGAAAACCAGTAGTAGATCCTGAACATAACTGAGTGTGCACCCACAAAGATGGGTGCATGGAATTTGTAGATTTAAATACTATATTAAAAATTTTTAAGTCTAAAGTTAAGCCCTTCCTGGTACACACACACACACAAACACACACACACACACACACAAAACTAGAAAATAGTACATTGAAACCTACGTATATAACACAACAATATTAAAAGGTAATGAAGAAAACTTATGACAGAATATACAAATTTGTGTAAATAATCCAAATTATCCCTCCCCCACTTTTCATTAAAGAAACTGGGAACACATTCTAAATATTATTAGTCAACATAACCTTGACGCAAAGTCCAACATGAAGACAATAAAGAAAAGGAAATTAGATAGTACCTCTCAAAATATTGGACTATCAGCAATAAAATATTAGTTAATGTGTCTTATGAATATAGATGCCAGAATTCTCATCAAAATATTAACAAATTAAATAATTCTCTCAATATGTTGTATCGCTTTAACTATATCTTTTGTTTGTTTTGTTTTGGAGTCATTACCTTGCTATACTCAACTTACTTTTGGCTCTGCACTCAAGGATCACTCTTAGCAGGGCTTAGTGGATCTTATGTAGTCTGTGAATCAAATCTGGGTTGGGCACTTGCAGGGCAAATGCCCTATCCAGTGCATTATCTTTCTGATCCTTATTGTAGTATCTTTATTTCTATGACTATATATCACTATATAAGGTATATATATATATGTATATATATATACCTTATCAACATATTTCATCACATTTAATAGATTAAAGGGAAAAAGTCCATGTGGAAATAAAAAGAACTTAAAGCTCCACTTTACGTCATTGACAAAGTTTAATATGAAATATATCATAAACCTCAATAAATATTAAACTTAAACCTGAATAAATATGTACAGTTAAAGAAAGTACAAAGTAATAGCCTTGTAATCTTTGAAGAGAATGCTCCTGAGTAAAGCCAAAGGGGACAAAAATAATAGAAAACATGACTTCATCAAAATAAAAATTTTAATCACCAACAAAAAATTGACCGAGAAAGTATATCAAAACACATTTATCTATGAAACATCATACAAAATTGCCCCTAAATATATTTTACATTCCTACAACCTTAGAATAAAAATAAAAGACAGTATTTTATTAAAACCCGGCTATCATACTGCTGGTTATATGCCCAATAGAAATAAAATTTTATGTGCAATCTTTTACAAGAATTTTATTCACAACTATTTATTTATTATTTCTAGCCTGTAGCTAAAAACAGTAGATGATCTTCAATTATAAAATAGATAAAGCAGCCATGCTATATTCATTCAACAGAATGATAAGCAATAAAGTGAAATAAACTTAGAGGCAAACCTGCCAGACTTAACCTAAAAAAATTAATACTGAGTGAAATAACTGGGTTATATATTGTAGAAGTCTAATATGTTATATTTTATGATAGTTAAAACTTTTCTGTAGTGCTAGAGAACAAACCCCTATTTTGTCTAAATATAAAGATAGTAAGAAAATGGCAGGGTAGGAACATAAGGGACCTTTCTGAGTTAGTGGAGTTGTTCTCAGTCTTGATAAGCATTGCTTCAAACTGATAGAAAGACACACTGAGTCATATTATCTGAAAATTTGGGGCTAGAGATAGTATAGCAGGGAGAGCATTGTTTTTGCAGTGTCAAGGGTTCAGGTCTGATCCCCAGACTACATATGAATGGTCCCTTGAGCCACACCAGGAGTAACCTCTAAACTCAGAGCCAGGAGTAAGTCCTGACTGCTCGAGGGTGTGGCCCAAAAACTAAAAATAAATTAAAAAAATGAATATTAACAGAATGCAAATTGTAATGCAATTTTTAACAACAAAAATATCAGTAAACTACTTGAAATTTGAACATTATGTATCACTATGCTTTTCGGTGGAGAAAAATTATAAAATACAGGTTGAGAAAAGGCCTGAGGAATTAAAGTAAGTTGGGAAGATAACTAGGTCACACTGTTATATCCAGTGTGAAAATTTTTATTGGCAGAATATGGTGTTAAAGAAACTTTATTAACCTCTAAATAAATCCAGATGAACATTGTTCCTCCAACTTTTCCACTCACAGCCCCCTTTTAACCTTTTTCCTTCCTTTGGTCTCTCTGTCCTGATGGGCCTCTTATCTCATGTTCTAACCACAAATTCACATAATTTTCACTTGCACCCTCACCTTGGAATGTCTTGGGGGCCAACCCACAAGACCCATGATTGAAAATTGCTGCTTGTGGGTAAAGAGAATTGAAAGAAAAAGAGGGAGGGGCTGTCAGATGCTAGGATGCTAGTTTCTAATCCTCATATCTAGAATCATGTTTAAAAGTTTGTTGACTCACAGGGCAGAGCTATATATAGCACAGCAGTATGGCTTTTGCTTTGTACTCGGCCAATCCAGGACGGACCTGGTTCGATCCCTGGTGTCCCATATGGTCCCCCAAGCCAGGAGTGACTTCAGAGCGCATAGCCAGGAGTAACCCCTGAGCGTCACCCGGTGTGGACCAGAACAAGCAAACAAACAAAAAGTTTGTTGATGTTGTTTCAACTCTAGGAAGCATTTTAGGCATTATGTGCTCTTGGAGTTCAGCATCCTTCATCCCTCAGCCCCTCCATCCATCACTGGGAAACCTTTTCTACATAAAGTAAATAAAGAAGGAAAATGCATATCACAACTCAAAAATAAAAAGACTTTAATGCAATTGCTAAGTTAAAAATAATACTTTATTTTCATAATAGAGGAATTTTATACTTCTATAATTAGTTGAATAATCAAGCAATGATCTTTCCATTTCTGATCATGTAGAAAGAATAGAAGAAACAGGGGCCGGGAAGGTGGCGCTAGAGGTAAAGTGTCTGCCTTACAAGTGCTAGCCAAGGAACGGACCGCGGTTCGATCCCCCGGCGTCCCATATGGTCCCCCCAAGCCAGAGGCGATTTCTGAGCACATAGCCAGGAGTAACCCCTGAGCATCAAACGGGTGTGCCCCAAAAACCAAAAAAAAAAAAAAAAGAAAGAAAGAATAGAAGAAACAATTCAATTCAGTTTGCAAGCTTTTGCAACTGTGAATATTATTTAAAATTATCACCTTTCTCAGTGAGGACGCACACACACACACACACACACACACACACACACACACACACACATATATATCATGTTATAAAATTAAGGTTTTTTATCTCCAACTAAGCTTTATTCTATTTTCTATGTAATGTATTATTTCATGGTTACAGAGATACTAGGAGTGGCCACCGACAACATTTTAGTAACCACTAATATGTTGTGAATTATGATTTAAAATAAAATATATCTTGCTACTCAAAATGTACTCAGTGAATCAACAGGATCAGTGTCTTAGGGATGGATGTGGTAAAAAATTAAGAATCTCAGATTACACATCAAACCCACTGTAGAATCAGACTGCATTTTTACAAAATATCCCAGAACTTCTTGTGTACTTGGAACTAGCAAAAATCCTGTGCTGGCAAAGGCGTGAGAAGGGTTCTTGGGTTAATAGGAATGTTTCATATTATATTGATGACAAAAAAGCCTTTCTCAGGGGCGATATTGTTCTCTTTAGAATATGAAAGTGTTTTGGGGCTTGCTCTTCAAACCCATGTTCTTCTTTGAACATGCATCACTCTTCTTTGTCTGGGTTTTGTTGTTGTTGTTGCTTGCCTATTTCTGAACAGGTATTTCTCTCTTTCTCTTTCCTCACATTTATCTAAAGAAGTTTCAATAAAAACTATTTTGCTTCACCAAAATCAAACATAAAAGTATTTTGTAAATATTTTTAAAAGTATTCTAAAAGCATTCAAGCCCTGAAATGCAGAATCCTCAAAGATGTAATATTTACATTGAAGATAATAAATGAATGCTTTTTGTAAATCTGTCAAAAAATTTAGCTACATCCTATTCTACATACTATTCTATTGCTGCATACTATTATATAAGGGAAAATAAAAGCTCTGGGAGCCAAAATGATAGTTCAGTATGTAGGGCACTACATCAGAATGTTGGCCTTGCACAAGGCCAATGTAGAGTTGATCTCCAATATTGCTATGATTTACCAAGAATCACCAGGAGTAATTCCTAGTCCAGAGCCAGGAGTTATAAGAGTTTACATTACAAAATAATAATTTACATTATAGGAGTTTACATTTCCAAATAATAATAACAACAACAACAACAACAAGTAAAAGCTCTTTGCTAGTTTATTTATTCAATCATTTGTGCCAAAACTTGTAACATTTCACTTTATTTTTCATCTAGATGACTTTATATAAAAGCATTTACTCCCAGATTATTTACTGATGTAGGATTTGTTCCTATTGCTTCCAGCTTATTTCTTGACTTAGATACTGTTCCTGCTACTTCTGGATTTACTTTTCCACCAGGGAGAATTTCTGCACATCTCAATTCAACCCTTAACTACCATCTTATAAAAATGCAATGTGACTTCCAGTGGAAATATTATTAGTTGTGCTGAGTTTGCACAGTTCCTCTTCTGGATTACTTCTAGTAGATCCCTAACCATGGATCTTGACTGAGGAGGAAAATGAGGCTAACCCAAAGTGTCTCTAAGTGTTCATTAAAGATCTTCCAGTTGAGTTAGCAGGTTTGCTGAGTGATGGGAAGTTTTAGTCTGGAAGTTGCTAATCTTGCTAACACTAAAAGAGACTCTTCCATTAGCAGCTTCTGTGTTGCATTAATAATAAGAAAGTCATAAAGAGCCCGACCTCAGCTGTTCAGTTTCCCTAGAGGTGAGGCCCCAGCTACCTTCTTATCCCTGTGGTCCATTCTAATGGTCTTGCCTGGATTAAAGTAATAGAGTGACTAATGCTGTATGTTATATCAGAATTGAAATTCCATCTTTTTAGAAATGCACACTTTTTTCTTTAAAGCATCCAAATATAAAGCAACCCCCAAGTAAATACTTTTGCAATTAAAAGTGATCTGTTTAGTTCAGAACATTTGTTAATATACATTCAACTCATCCAAAAACAGGAACAACAATATGTTGCCTTAAATATATCTTTCAATCTTTCCTGACAGGACTAAAGAACAAAAAAATCTCTTAGGCATAGCTTCATCTTTTTCTGGGAAGTTGAGAGCAATGAGGAGTAAATAAAATCACTTCTATACATGGCAGGAAATTTAAGAATATCAGGAAATAGAGACTGTATCTTTTTTCAAAGAAAAAATCATGAAAAATTAAAATAAAAGTTGGAACTTTAAGGTCAGTGTTAATGTTAATAAACTTTTCTTTTTAAATACTATTATTATTCTTGTTACTTGTATCTTGTTACTAGGCCTACAGACTATAGGAAGTCAAGAAATAAAGTGGTCTGGCCCTGTAGTATTTGATGGGGCAGTCAGGCATGCATACTTCTATTCAGCTGCCTGTGGCCTGTCTGCCTGCATGGCAACTCCATATAGCCCTTGGTAGAACAAAGGTAGCCTGAAACTTTGAGGAGGTAGGAGTAGGTAGTTGATGTGGTTTGTTTGGGTTTTGGTTCTATGTTCTCTGGTGGCAAAGACTGTTTTTTTTTTTTTTTTTTTTTTTGGTTTTTGGGCCACACCCTGTGACGCTGAGGGGTTACTCCTGGCTATGCGCTCAGAAGTTGCTCCTGGCTTCTTGGGGGACCATATGGGACACCGGGGGATCGAACCGCTGTCCGTCCTAGGCTAGCGCAGGCAAGGCAGGCACCTTACCTCCAGCGCCACCGCCCGGCCCGCAAAGACTGAACCTAAATCCTGACATATGCAAAACTTGAATTCTTCCACTGAACTCCATCCCAAGTAAATTTTGTCTGGTAAATATGTTCACACCAAGATCGATTAAAAATGTGAGCCCAGGGCAGGTGCTGTGACGCAAGCGAGAAGGCTTCTCACATGCTAGCCTAGAACAGACCACGGTTCAATCCCCTGGCGTCCCATATTGTAGCCCAAGCCAGGAGTGATTTCTAAACGAATAGCTTGGAGTAACCCCTGAGCATCACAAAGTGTGGCCTCAAAAAACACAAAAAAAAGTGAGCCAATGACATAAATAATTTTCTATAGAAAATGTATATAGTTTCATACTTTAAACTCCTATTTATGTATATTATATGCCTATAGAATAAGATTCACTTGAGGTTATAAAGTTCTTCCAATATTTTGTTAAAAATTGTTATTTTTGCCTTCACCTTTTTAATTTTTTAATTCGGGAAGTACTGATATATCATTCCAAATAGATAACTCAGATTTTCATTTCTTTAACCCAAGAAATACTAGGAGTTCGCCTAATTTTTTTACCATGTTCTTAATTTATCTTTTCTTCTTTTACAGTTTCTTTATTAGATGTGAGTGAGAATAAGTATATCACATATTTTATACATATATATGCAAATTCATACAAGTTGTGAGAATATTAGAGCATGAACATGAGATCATCTGAGATCAAATCTAGACATTCAAACCTATAAGTTATTTGCTCTCAAAAATGAACATCTCTAGCTTCCTCCTCTTTTCTTTTCTCTTCTTTTCTCTTCCTCTTCTTCTTTTTCTTATTCCTCTTCTTTTTTCCTCTTATTCATATTCTTTCTCTTCTTCCTTCTCTCCTCCTTTTTCTTCTTCTCATCCTTCTTCCTCTTCTGCTTCTTCTTCCTCCTCCTCCTTTTCCTCTTCCTCTTCCTCCTTCTTCATCTTCTTCCTGTTATTTCTTCTTTTCCCCTTCTTTTTCTTCTCCTTCTTCTTCTTCTTCTTCTTCTTCTTCATTCTCCTGTTTCTCCTCCTCTTCTTCCTCCTCTTCCTCTTCTCACTCTTTCTCCAACTCCTCTTATTATTATTCTCTTCCTTGGTCTCAGGGACTCCAATGATTCTTATGTTGTTTCTGTTAAGTTTGTCAAAGACATCTATTTTAATCTGTCCACATTCTTTAAGTAGTTTATCCATTGTCTGATCATTTACTTTGAGGTCCTTTTTCATTTTTTTCTGCTATATGGACTTGTTCTGCATTTCATATTCCGGCTCACTGATTTTGTTCTCAGCTGCTGTTACTCTGTGGGAGAGGCTTTCCATTGAGATTTTCTTATTTAATCTATGGAGTTTTTCAAACCTGTTATTTCAGTTTGAAGTTTTCTGATTTTTATCTTTATACCCTCTTGATTCTTATTTGTGTTCCATTCAACTTGATCTATGCTTTCTTTGAACTCTATGAACACCCTCCATTTTCCTTCTCCAAACACCTTATCTGAGAGGATACTTAGCTACTTGGCACTTTTCAGGTCATCAGACCTGCCATCTTCATTCTCTATACATGGGGTTGTCCAGCATTGTACCATTGTTTCCCCATTGCCATGCTTGTAGTGTGATTTTGACTCTGTGCTATGGTGAGTTCATGGATTAGAAGATGTGTGCAGCTGTGGATCAAAGCGGAGAAACCCTGCTCCTCTGGCTCCACCCTTATTGGGTGAGGACATCTTACCAAATGTTGGGACCTGAAGAAATTATGTTCACTGTCATCTTCTTGGCTGCCTCACACAGAGAAGCAGACAGGGAGAAAATCAGCAGTTTTTTAGAATGGCTTTCTTGTGCCCAAACACACAGCAAGAATCAGCCCCCACTTTTATTGGGTGGGGACAGTTTACTGGGTGTTGGCACTAAAGAGATTATGTTCACTATCATCTTCTTAGCTGCCTCACACAGAGAAACAGCCCATGTTCTTATTTTAAATGGTTCAGTATAATTAGTTTGAGCAGAGTATGATTTTTATATTTTCCATTTAAGAAAGAGAAATACTGATATTCACATAACTTAGTAATTATTTATTGTTATTTATATATTTATTCCCCAGTGGAAATATATGATAGTATTATATGCAATATTTATGTAAGATTCAAAACAATTCAGCTATAATTAGAAAATTAATAGCTATTTTATAAAAGTTTAGGGTCAACATATTTTTCTTATAAAGATTTAACATGTTTTTGTTTTTGGTTTTTTTTTTTTTTTTGGTGGGGTCAGGGATCCCTCTGGCTCTGTACTGAGGGCTCATTCCTGGTGGTGCTCAGGGAACCATATGGGACCATATGAGGATCAAACCTGGGTCAACAGCATGCAAGGCAAATGCCCTACACACTGGCTATCATTCTGGCCCCCAAAATAATTTAACATCTTTTTCTTGTGGGAGGGGAGCACAACTGACATCACTCAGGGATTATTCCTGGATCTGCGTTCAGAAATCATTCCTATCAGGCTTAGGGGACCATGTGGGATGCCAGGGATTAAACCTGGGTCAGCCACATGCAGGGAAATAACCTAACCCACTATGCTATTACTCCGGCCCCAGGACTTAACATCTTAAAAGAGAAAAGTAAGAAGATAATTCTAATAAGTCAGTGCTGCCCACTGACATTTTAGTGAATACCAGGACTGCTACATGTAAAGAATTTACTGTATCATTGTGATAAAGCAAGAAGCCAATGTTTTTAACTAAAAACTTCTTTCTATGAAAGCATCTGTAATACAGAAAGTAATGATAAATTTAACATTTTTTAAAAGTAGATACTAGATTTTACCTCTAGGCAACTAATAACCTATGTCCTTTTTAACTATATAACTAGTTCATGTGGCCTATTTATTAGTCAAGTAACCTGGATGAATCCAGTAAACCTTGTTCATTCTTAAATTTTACTTTTAAAAATACTATATATACTGTATATATTTATATATACATATACTTATATGTATATATATAGTATATATAGTGATTTTTAAGAAATCATTATATATACTATCTGTGAATATCTCTTATTGCTAGGGTTTTCCTTAAGTTTCAGGATTTGAATATGAAGTTCCAATGTCAAGAAAATTTATTGAAAATCTAATAGTTTTAATATAAAAATGTTACCATTAACAGAATTATACACATTTACTTGAATTTCTTTTCTTCTTTCTTTACTGCAGTCCATGAAGGTTCTGGAGAAACCAGCCAAAAGGAGACATCCACCTGTGACATTTGCCAGTTTGGTGCAGAATGTGATGAAGATGCTGAGGATGTCTGGTACCATAAGCTTTATATTCTTTTAAGCAAAATAATTACAGTCATCATTTTTTGTTATTGTTGTTTCATCAACAATCTCTTAAAGGTGGCATTTTTAGCATGTCTGATTCTCCACTTTCTTCTTTGGTAGTAGAAAGTGGATAAAGGTAATAATAGCAGCACAAAATTTCTAAAGCTGAACTAAAGCTGAAAAAGCTAGGCAACTGCCTATCACTTGAAGAGGTCTGTTCAGATATCACTGAGAGCCTCAATACAGTCAATGTACAGAATTAGAGAAAATATGAATATTTATTATATTTTTCTCCAATGGCATGGTTAAGAAAAAGTTAACTAAGTGAATCTGCTTTTTAAATTGGTTTATCTAGGTAGGTGCAAATATGTCATATTATTATGTATATAGGAATATTTGAGTGAAGAAAAGAGGCACAAAGAATGAACACTGATCCTCTCAGATCATCTTCTACCCAATCAATATTCAATTTCTATAAAAAATATTCTCAGCAAATGATTAGTAACACTTATCATGTCATTAATATCCAAGTGAGTTTTATGGTATTTGTAGCAAAGTAAAGAACCCAAAGTTCCTTTTTTTTTTTTTTTTTTTGGTTTGGGCCACACCCAGTGACGCTCAGGGGTTACTCCTGGCTATGCACACAGAAATCACTCCTGGCTTGGGGGACCATATGTGACTCTGCGGGGATTGAACCAGGGTCCTTCCTGGATCATCCACGTGCAAGGCAAATGCCCTACTGCTGCTGTGCCATCCCTCCAGCCCCCAGAAGATTATTTTTGTATCAACATAGTGGAGTCTGTCTTTCTTTCTTCTTTCTCTCTCCCCCTCTTCCTTCTTTTAACTAACTTTCAGGTTCTTTTAACTTTTTTGTGTGAAAAGCCTATCACTTATTTCTTAAACTTGTAACCCACTTCCAATCTTGTTTTATTTTTATATTCCCTGTCCTTCCAGTTATTACCCTACTTTCATACCTTGCCATGTAATTTTCATGATTTTTACCTATGGATTTGTTGGGCTTTTTTTGTTTTGTTTGTTTGGATATTCTGGTGGCCCATAGAAGACCATTTACCACAGGCTGAGGAGTTCTGATCTAAAGAATAGGCAACTTGGGGCCAGAGCAGTGGTGCTAGAGGTAAGGCATCTGCCTTGCAAGCATTAGCCTAGGATCTAGAACTGATTGTGGTTCAATCCCTGGGTGTCTCATAAGTGGGTGTTGCTCATAAAAAAAAATAGAACAGGCAAATTTTGGCCACTGTGACACTACTTTTACTTAAGATAATTTGTTAAGCAATTATCTGTCATTTTATTGGCAGTAACTTTATGGAAGGTCCAGGGTTAAATACTATTTAGAATGCAATCAAGTTGAGTATTTCAAATGAGAAAACTGGAGTTTTTAGAGTAACTGTATTGTAAACACGCTATAGCTCTTGACCTGCTCTGAAACAAACTGCCCATTAACAAAAGGAGGCATCAGTAGAGTCTTCATAGATATAAAACATTTTAGACAACAAGCAGCTCAGAGTTAATTCAGGGTATAAAATCAGTCTATAAAACTGATTTTTTACTTGTGATTTAAATCAGCCTTAATTTTCCTCAGGAATGTCTTGGGCATCTTAATGATTGACAAAATCATACTTTTCAAACATGGTTGATTATCAGAATTTCTATGCTAGTTTCTTAAACACGCCATTTTTTTACTTGCACTCAAAATTTAATAAAACAAAATTTTAAAGAAATGGGCTTAAATTTTTACTTTCTATAAGTTATACAGTTGACCAAGAAAATATATCTCTAAAATTAATGAGTGACTCAAAGAGTTTTCTTAAGTCTCTCTCAATAGTTTAGGGTTCTGTAGTGTAATATTATATACTAAGATGCCAATAGAAAGTATAACCTTAAATATCATTTTCAGTACTTGCAGGTGATTACATCTGTAGCCCAATTATATTGTTATAAGTGTTAATTAGCTTATTGTTAATAATTTTACTTAAATAATATCACTGGGTCCCTAATTTTTTCTTATAAATATTTCTTCTTTTTTATTTAAATGTAGTGATTGTCCTTAAATGAATGATTGTTCTACTTTATGAGAATAAGGATTAAAGATATAAGATAATAACAGCATAAAACAGTCAGAAAAGTTCTGGTTGTTAACTCTAAGCTTGGTCAGTGGTATACACCCATTCCTCTCCTGTCTTCAAAATAAACTTCAAGGTAGATTTTACTATCATTTCACTTTACACAGAGGAAAATGCATTTTGAACTGTTTCTATGGCAGGACCAAGATGAAGATATGAGGTGCAATTTACTCCCTAGTGTTACTATAAAGGTTCAATCAAAGAAACAATAAAAGTAATATTTCTTCCCTGCCATGTCTGAAGTAACAAGCTGGCTAAATTGCAGACAGCATGTATATTGGGATCGAGTGGTTAAGACTTGCCGGACTGAAGCTAATGGTGAGGGAGATACCTACAAGAAACAGTGGGAAAATGTCCAAGAATCATTCCTGACCATCCATCGAAAGTTCAGGTCTAGGAAGGCAGGTGTGAAGGCAGGCAACAGAAGAAACATGAACAGGATTAGTGGAATTTGAAAAACCCAACAATAGGCTGTAGGTTTCTGCCAGGATAACTAGAATTCAGAAATATGAATTCAGCTACAAAGAATAAGGCCAACACAGAACTTTTGTCATCAAGGGATTGGATAGAAATTAGGAAAATTAATTAGGGGCCGACACTCAGAAAGATAACCACTTACCAGAAATGGGGTGGACAGTTCAAAAGACTTGTTTAGAAAGGACTGAGACAAGGGAGACTATATCCCAGAAATAAATTACTAGGTCAGAATAAAAGAAGCAATAATACTCTGGATGCTGAATCAGTTTACTTTGGGCTAGGACATTTTATCTCCCCTTTCTTTCAAAGATGAGATTAATTCCAAAATATGGAACCAGGCTGAACATCCAGATGGATCTAAGTGGCAGTCCCTGTGATGATTAAAGGGATGTAGAGGGCACAGTGCCAAGAAGATCATTATACTGCCCAGGCAAGAAGGAAATGTTGTTAGCATTTAAATAAAATGTACTTAAAATGCCCACTGTAAGCAATAAGAAGTGGTGCTGAAATGATAAGCAAATTGATTTTCATTTACATAAATACCTTTGTCTGTTAACATTCTGTAGTTAGTTATGGTCATGAAGAGCAGATTGGAAACAGCTGAAGGACACCAGGTTGAAGCAATAAATGAAATTAAAGAGGCATAGAATGAAAGAGGCTATAAAAGTAAGATAGGAAGCAATGACAGAGTGATCAGACTCTAGTCCTAGTCAAATGAATCATGGAATCTTTGATGTGCTATTGATTTGAGATGAAAACACTGTCAAGACCTCTTGCAAGCAACAAAGAGTTCCACTTCGTTTTATTTTATGGTTTTTTTTTCTGACATCAATAAAACTGCTCTTTTTTTGCCATTTAATGGCTTTAAGTTTGAATTATTGTGTAATAGCAAAATGTAAATAAGTTCAACTGGAAAACAATGTTGTTAGACTTTCTATATTGAAACAAGGTAAAAAAATAAATTCTACTTTACTTTAATCTGCCGTTAAACATTGGTATTTTCCATGTCACCACAAAGATGTCTGGTTATTCATTCCTGATACTTTATCAAATCTTTTTTAGAATTTTTCTAAGTGCACTGACAATTGATTTTTTTTAAAAAGCTATTTTTGAATTAAAAAACAAGGTACATAGTCCCTAGGAAAAGAAAAAAACTTAAGAAAAAGGGTCAGGAAAGGAAAATGATTAAAAATAATAAATGATATTGATAGATCATTACACTAATAACAATATTATAATCTTTATTTTGAAAAACTGAATAGTTTAAACATTTATATAAATCTACTTTTGCTCTATGGTTTTCATTGCAAGGTTTTTCTCTTGTCTTTCTTTCCTTCTTGTGAAGAGCATCCTTTAGAAAATAGATTTTTTCACAGGAAAGAAAGACCACTATTACAAAAGATTCTTCAGTTATTGATATTTACCTAGGTGTAGGAAAGAATTAAGCTTTCAAAATAGAGAATTAAAGGTCCTCAGGTAAGCAGCATACAGCACAGATTCATGCAATCTTCTATTGAAGCATTTATTTAGAACAAACTTCAAGATAATTGGAACTCCTGTACAAAAAATATTGTATTCCTACTCATGGAAAAGGGGCTAGGGAGGAGAAGAGAAGGGCTTAAAAGATTGTTTTTCTTTATATCTAGACTAAGAAACATCAAAAAATACATTTATATATCAAAGAGACTCACAAATACATCCTAAAAATATGATTTATCATGAAAAGATTGGATTATAAATAAGTCAAACATAATAAAATTGACTCATTGCAAAATAATAAAAAGCCCAGCTGATAGCAGTGGGAATACAAACTTATGATTTCAACAAATATTTCTGATACTTGGTTGGTTTAAGAAACAGTTTTATATTCCCTTTAATTATCTTACCTGATAAATTATTTCAGCCAAGTCCAAAGTAGGTCAGTGATAATTCTTCGCACTTAGAACTATTCCTAAGAAGTAATTAGCATAGAACTTTCTGTTGTTCCTGTCAGTCAAAAGTAGATCAGAGCCCAGGGGTTGATGCTTGATTTAATATCAGAATAAAAAAAAAGTAAATTTATAGCTGGCTCTTAACATAGGAATGCCTGGATGTAAAATTGGCTGCATGCCTAACATTTCCAGAATGTCAGGGTACATCAAGGAAGGGGACATGAGTTTAAGAGCAGATGTTTTTGGATGACAAAAAATATATGGAAGGTTAAATTATTGTGTCCATTTGCTTTAAACATAACACTTTGTAGCTTGTATTCCCATTTTCACTTGGCTTTTGTATTATTTCTACATGTCACTCAGATCCCTGAGCAAAATCTCATTGGTTTACATATTAATACTATCAGTTTTTTTGAAGACATCCATTGTGTCTTTGAAAATACAGTGTTTTCCCATTTGAGTGCACAGACTACATCTGTTTGCAGTGATGAGAGCAAGAGAAGCAAAATAGCTGTAGTAAAATAGTTCAAAAGAGAGTGAATGAACATCCTTTTTTTTTTTTAACTTCATTGATGTTTCATAACTAAAACAGGGTGTGGGATTTGGCATTCCATTTGAGTGTCTCTTACAAAGACAGTTCAGTATGAAGTCTTTAACAACTTGCTCCTTTGATCTGAGAAGCTTCTTTGTCACTAGGAAGACTCAGTTGCTGGCATCCTTCCCACCTTTAATGCATTTAGACTGTAGAGAATCATGAATATTTAAAGTAAGGCAATGGCCATGATGATCCTTGGCGCTAGACTTCACCATACATAGAAGCAAATTAGGCATTAGGTCCTGCTGACTTTAGTGCATTTGTGTTTTGAGTTTGATAGGAAAAATTAAGACACCTCTGAGGAAAATGCAAAAAAATAAAAAAAGATTTCTTCTAAAACTATTGCTGGCTGACAATTGAACAGAGCAATTATATAGCTGTTGGAAAATTCCCACTTGTTTTTGATGGAGTAAAAACAATCAGTTAACCTTGTACATGGTTTATCTAGCGAAGATGCAACTTAGTTACCAAATCTTAGTAAACTAAAAATTTTATTTTCTGTTCTCAAATTCCCTGATTCCCTTCATCCTCTTGCCTCAAAACTGTGACCATAATTACTATCAGCTTATAACTTGAGTTTAACTGGAAAGAAGGAAAATATGCACTCCAAAAGACTGAAAATTGGTCTGGTCTAGCAAATACAAGGATTTTTTTTGAACATATGTACAATTTTATATATATATATATATATATATATATATATATATATATATATATATTAAAAGTCAGAACTGTAACAATAGTAAGTGTGTATTTACCTTGCACGTGGCCAACCTGATTGTGATCCTAGGCACCCCATATGGTTCTCTGAGTTCCCACCAGGAGTGATTCCTGAGCAAAAGGGCAAAAATAAAACTGGCTCAGCCCCCCCCCAAAAAAAAAACCCAAACTATCAGTCAATAAAAAGTAAAACTTTTCAATTCCAAGATGCCTACAGTTGGAATTGCCTATTTTCCTATATTATGAAGACAAAGGCTATTATCACAGTAAAATGGGAGCAAGGACATATACTTTGGGTGAACCAACTCACTCCTCTCCTCTAACCCTTCAGTTAGATCTTTAGAACCATTTGTGGCCCTAAGTGCTATTCGAAAAAGAGTCTACCCTGGACTAGCAGCTATTGCCAGAGTATACTGGTAGCCTCTACTAGCACCAATGTTTAAGCCAGACCTCTTTGCTGAACTGGAGCTTTATACAATAAAACCCTAGTTTTGAGTGGAATATTTTTTCCCTCCCATTCAGCAAAAATCACATACCCTTTAATTTATAAAAAAAGAAATGAAATATTAAAAACAGCAAACAAAATAAGCAAAATAAATCCTAAGATTTATTGTTACTAACAATGCCAACAATTGCTACTAACCTACCTGAACTTGTATCTCATTTTATTTGTTTTTGAAAAGCTTGTTGTAGGCTACAGCTTGTACTGGATGTCACCTTTTTTTTGGTGTTCACTCATTTAACTCTCTGATCTTTCTCTCAAAGTAGCTGAGTCTTTGAATTTCACTGAGATGAGGAAGTATATATTCTTACTTCATATTTCTGCATCATAATTGGAACACCCAATCTTAACTAAAGTGTGAAGCTCATCAAATTGATCAAAATATGACTGGACATTGAAAAGCCTATATATCCAATTTGCAACTCCATAGTTTTGCTTACATTCACAAGCCATTTTATTTGCCAATCTTTGGGAAGTCCATTTCATAAGCAAAAATAATAAAGCAACTAAGGTGCAAAGACATTTAAGCCAACTTTTCTAAAGCCAAGCAATAAGTGAAAGAGCTAGGATTTGAACCTGTTCAGGCTGAGTCAATATCATGTAAAGTTGTAATTGAATAATGCTAATGTATTTATATGGAACTTTACTTTTTATGTTAATATTTAACACAGAATTAAAAACAAGTGTGATTATGAGAAAATCCACATTATCCTGATGTTCTTAAAGTTTTTTATCACTAGTTATCAACTTATATATTTTATTGAATTTTATGTAGTTTCATATCATTGTTATGAGTAGAGGTATTAAATCTTTATCTATGGAGAATACCCTTGTGCCTTTTTATGTGCATGCTCAATTAGATGAAAGGGTAATCGAGTGGAATTTGCAATGTCAACTTCACCTGCATCAGGTGACTTTTTTTTAGTCTCTTTTTTGGGGGTCACACCTAACAATGCTCAGGGATTACTCCTCACTTACACTCAGGAATCACTTCTGGCCCATTTGTGAGACTATATGAGATACCACAGATTTAAACTGGTCAGCCACTTTCAAAGCAAGTGTCCTACACAGTGTACTATCTCTAACCCCATTCTAGGTGATTGTGAACTACTTGAATTTTCTTATTTTCAAGTTGCAATACTAACTGATTATGGGCCAGGGTATATATTATTTATTTATACATATGACAGTATTAGGTTTCAATTTTCTTTATTCATAGAGGGCACATAAAATAGCTTTTAGAGACTAATCATTATAATCAACCCTCACTTTCTTTGATACCAATGTGACACTGGCAGCAGTATTTATTAAAAACTACATAAAAGGTAAAGGGAAGCCATAAGAGGAGGACAAGGCTCAGTAGACATTTCCTAAGTAAGTAGGAAATTTAGCTTCATTTTATGGTGTCTTTTGAAACAGTTGATTGAATATATCAATGAGTATTTATTACAAAGGTGTATTTTTTTGCTCTAGAAAACTAAGAAATAGAGGGAGGTAAAGAATCACCAAATTAAACACAAAATAAACATCGCCCATATACCAAGGAATTTTTATTCTTCTTAATGGCAATGCCCTACTTTGTATTTTATTTTAAAAATATTATATGAAGTTGCTTAATTATCTATCCAAGTTTTATTTTGATAATTACTTTAAATAGATTTTTAAGATTATTAAAATTGAGCACATTTACCATAGAAATTTTTTTTTTTTTTTTGGTTTTTGGGCCACACTCGTTTGACGCTCAGGGATTACTCCTGGCTATGAGCTCAGAAATCACCCCTGGCTTGGGGGGACCATATGGGATGCCGGGGGATCGAACCACAGTCTGTCCTATGCTAGCGCTTGCAAGGCAGACACCTTACCTCTAGTGCCACCTTCCCGGCCCCTTACCATAGAAATTTTTAAAAAACTAAAAATATGAATTTAATAGGAGTCATGCATACATAAAGTATACACTGTAATGTATTATCACATACAAGACAGTGTATATTTATATGCAACATATACACATACATTTCAAACACACCTGACATATAGTTATATGAAACATATGCCAGTCATATAGCATAAGTAATAAAAAATCAATAAAATTTTATTTCAGAGAGGATTAAAACTTTAAGCAAAATATCCCTATTAAAATTTAATCCTAAAGGTAGAATAGATAGTATAAAGGGTAGGTGCTTACCTTGCAAATGGCTAGCCCAAGTCTGATACCCAGAATCCCATATAGTCAGTCCCCTGAGCATTACCAGAAATAAATCCTAAATGCAGAACCAGGAAGAACCTCTGAGCATAGCTGAATGTGACCCAGAAAACAAATTAATTAAGTAATTAAATTTTTATTCCACCTTTAAATATGGTGATACATTTCTCCCCAAATCTGTGTTTGTATGTTTGCACTCTGAGACTATAATTGCATTTCATATATCATCAAAGTCATTCATTTAAAGTTTTTATTTAACTTTGATACTGAGTTTGGAGAATATTAATAATTCTGAATAAGTTTGCAAATACTGTATTTTATTACAACATAATTTATGTCCCCAGATTCTAAGTCTTTGCTCAGACATTTGTTTTCCACCAGGCCTATGGATATTGTTCTAACACTTATGGGCTTGCCTTTTTTTCCTAAAACTAAAATCCTCTGTAAATCTGTGTTATACATTTTTCTTTATTAACTTCAAGAGACTTAGCAATATGTGTACAGAAAACATATCCATTGTCTGTATCCAGAGCATTCATAATAAATTGCTTGCTGAGATATAAGCGTTATTTACTGAGAAGTTGTCCTCCCAAAGGTGTTTTAAATTGAGCAGAAACTGTTGCTGGTTTTCAGTGATTTTCTTCCAAATAATAATATATCGTATGTGTTGGTTCATCTAAACTACAAATCAGTAAGACATCCTGAGCAGTCCACATCAGTCTGTTCTAGACACATTCCCCTACAAGCAGAATATGTGATTTCTTTTTTATATTAATATCTTTATTTAAATACTTTGATTACAAATATGATTGTAGATGGGTTTCAGTCATGTAAAGAACACCCCCCCTTCACCAGTGCAACATTCCCACCACCAGTGTCCCAAATCTACCTCCTCCCCACCCCACTCCCACCTGTACTCTAGAATATGTGATATCTAAGAAGTGATTGAGAAATTATAAAATCATATGCAACAATTAATTGAAAGCTCAATACTGATGTAGATCTAAATATTTATTGCAGTAAAAGAAAAAAACATATTTGAATTTTCTAGTCTTTGCAATGCAAAAAATTTTAATCAGGTATGGTTCCATTCATCTTCTCATCAGTAAGCTATGAATGAAACAAAAGCAATCAAAAGCAATCCTTGAAATGGATTATCTTCTAAAGATTGTGCATTACAGCTTTTTTTCATATTGTAGTCTTTTTAATTTCTTTGAAATATAGTTTATACTGTTCTGTGAGATCATTTTAATATGAGCTTTCTGCAATCATCATATGTTATTTAGGGTTAATATATGAATGATTGCGATATTCTTTTTTTTACTTGGAAAATGGCTCCATTATCAATGCTCATGTCCATGTACTACTAACTGGCCCATGATGCTCAGACCTGCTGATGAAATGCTTCTCAGTGTTATACATTACCAGGGATCCAACATAGGACCTCATGCCTGCAAGAAAAGCACTTTGAGCTGCCTATCCCAGAGTTTCTCTTTGAATGTGTGCATAGCATGAGGGGCAGCCAAAAGAAGAGGCAAACTTTTTAACACAAAAATATTATGCTTGTCAAACTACTTTCTCTGTACAATTTCTAATATCTATATGAGGCAGTGCTGCAAGCAGTGCTGTCTTCAATAGGCTGATGAATACAAGAAACCAAATTAGTCAGATAAATAGATGAATTCTTTGGGGTGAAGATGATCAGTAAGGACTAAACAAGAAGGACTCAGATATGTATGTCATTACCTATTTAGCTATCAAAGAAGTCTTTGAGAAAAAGTGAAAGTAAGAGAGAGAGTGAGAGGGAAAGCAAGTTGATATAGCAATGGAAACATGAGCAGAGAGATCACATCATTTTATATTGGTGTTCTTTTCTTTTTTTTTAGTGTAAGAATTTATTCAAGAGACAAAATTGATTAACATAATGAGGTAAACTAACATAATATAATATAGTAATAAAACATATAATATAATTGATATAATAATACATGTAAGTCAAAGAAAGTTTCTGATTAAAAACACAAATTTTTTCCATAATGACTTACATATTATAATATAATATAGTATAATGTAATATAGTAACATAACATATAATATAATTGATATAATAATACATGTAAGTCAAAGAAAGTTTCTGATTAAAAACACAATTTTTTTTCCATAATGACTTACATATTTTTCACAGTAGTATTTTAGGTACATGTTAACATTGAATCAGGGGAATACCCATCATCAAATATGTCCTCCCCCCATTCCAGTTCCCTTTCTACAATTCATATATCCCACCATCACCCCCCGGGCTGCTAGCTAGAGTATGTGGACCCCTCTTTGTCTGGCTTACTATTAGTAATCACATATCTGTTTGGTCCTGGAACCCTCCCTTGTTTCCCCCTCTATTTAAGAGGCAGAGCTAGATAAATTGAGGTATGTGGTTTTGTTTGAAGGAAAGAAAAGCAATAGATTGGGGTACAAAATAAGAGGAAAAAAAAAAAACAAAATAAAAAAGTCAAAGGTCAAATACACTGAAAATGGGCGGAGTCCCTCTAGAGGCTTCCAACCTCAGTTTGAGAGAGGATGTGAAAAGGTAATTGAAACACCACAACAATACAGAAAGAAATATCGAATTAAATAACCAGTGAGCACTACAGCAATAAAGACAGGCACCACACAATAGTCTTTTTTTTCTTTAATTGATTACATGATATGGATAATATGATAGATCTAGAAATATAACTAACTGAAAATTCACCCATTTCAAGTACAAAATCTAATGGTTTTATCATATTCACTTAGTCATGCAACAATAAATTTTATAGTAAAATCCCAAAATAAGCAATCTCCCCCCATTTCTTACTATTTCCCTTCTGCATTTCTAGTCAATAATTAATTCATTTAATGCTAGTCAATGGGGTAATTTTGACTTTTTTTTTTTACTATTTTGACATTTCAAATAAATTAAATCATTCACTATGTTTTCCTTTGTATAAGGTTCTTTTCCTTTTACACAGTGTTTACAAGATTCATCCTTATTGCAGAAAATATCAATATTTAATTCATTTAATCTATAAAATATCTTCGATTATATGAATATACCACATTTGTTTATCCATTAATCATGAGATTACTTGAGTTACTTCTAGATTTTGGCTATGAGAAATATTTGCTGGTTGGTATTATCTTATGTGTGCTTTTCTGTAATTCTTCGTGTAATATTTACACGTGTATTATATTTTTTGGTATATTCCTGGAAGTAGAATTGCTGGGTAATTATTTTGTTTAATATTTTGTTTAATTGAGAGAAAGGGAAGGGTGAAATACCACAGAGTGGCAACACTTTTTTATTTTAATCAGTCATATTTGAGGGTCCAAAATTTTCCACATTCTTGTTAACGATTGTGATTACTGTCCCTCAGTATTATACTCCTAGTGAGTATGAATTTGGCTAGAATTATAATTTGTGTTTTCCATATCTGCTGTGGTGCTGAATTTCTTTTTATGTTTATTGGTCATCTGCACATTTTCTTTGGAAAAATAAATGTACATATATTTTATTCTTTTTAATTGTTAATTAAAAATCATTTGTGACCTTTCATGTTTCTTAATATATATGATATATGTCATTTGTCCATTCTACAGAAATTTATTTTCACTCTATGCCATATTTTGTTTTGATAGTTTTGGGGATATTTTTGGGGGGAACACTAAACAGTGCTCAGGGCTTATTATTGGCTCTATGTTTATGAATCACTTGGGATAACTTTGACATGACTTATAGGACTACCAGTGATCAAATCTTGGTTGTTTACCATGCAAGGCAAACATCTTATCTACTGTATGATTTCCACAGTCACTTTCTGGTTATCCACAAATATTTTTGTATTGATAAATTGAAATTTATCTTCATTTTTCATTTTTGCTTGTTTTGTTGTATTGAAAGACTTTGCTTAACTTAAGACTATAAAAGTACTTTTATGTTCAGGGCTTATAGATTTAGCTTTTATATTTAGGCCTTTGATACATTTATGAGTTGGTTTTTTATGAGAGGTAAAAGCACAGTGTTTTGTTTTGTTTTTCAAAATGCATATGCATTTATTTCAATAACATTTATTGAAAAGACCATCCCCTCTTCACTTAAATTTTCATGGAGTGGGTCTAAAATGTTTATTTTTAAACTTATTCTGTTACATTGATAGATAGGTTTATCCTCATACTAAACTTTATGCTATACTTTATAATATCTGTGATACAACCATGAAATTTAAAGATATTTATGTAGAATCATGTTATAGTTCTCTCGAATTTAAATATAATTTAACGTAAGATCATAATTAATTACTCTAAAATTTCAAGATCTACTTCAGAAGTATCCCCAGTAACCAGTAGAAAGGACCTTCTTTTCTTTGTGGCCTATTCCACTAGGGCTAGGCGATTTTTAAATTAGAAAAGATAACTGTATTCACGAGCACTTACAAAGCAGAATTTTATTTTATTTTATTTATTTTTTTTGGTTTTTGGGCTACACCAGGCGGTGCTCAGAAATAGCTCCTGGCATGCACGGGGGACCATATGGGACACCGGGATTCGAACCAACCACCTTTGGTCCTGAATCTGCTGTTTGCAAGGCAAACACCGCTGTGCTATCTCTCTGGACCCGCAGAATTTTATTTTATTCAGAAATTAACAGATATATTTTATATTGGTTAGTTATCTCTGCAAAAAAAAAAAAAAAACAGAAAAAAGGGAGGCTCATCAAAATATTTGCAGTAGCTGATGCAAAGGTAAACAGACAATGAAGCTATTTAAATAAAAGAAGAATTTATAAATTGAATAATAAAGCAATGGTGAAAAATAAAGAAAGAGGAAAATAGGAGAGAAAGATAATTTTAAAAATCAAACCAAGAAGCTGTTCTAATTTATCTAAAACCTTATTTCTGAATACTATGACATTTAGAGTATGGAAGAAAAGGGACAATTTTTATTGTGTAATCAGTTAAAATAACTAGTGTATTAAGAGATGTTTTAACCTGTTATGAACTCCAAAAAATTTTTACTTTCTGCCTTTAGTAAGATTTTTGAATCAAAGTCAATATATTTTGTAGTTAGTTTATAAATCATATAATAATTTTATTGGATTCAAGTGTAATGTTTCATTGAAAAAATTCACAATTTAAAATTCTAACTTGCAGAGAGAAGTTTCTGTAAAATGTGAATGATCATATCCATATATGTCATTTTTATAGTATTTGACTTAGTACATGTTTAAAGCAAGAGAATAAATGAATGATATATCCTTAGTCTTATTCATTTATTCATAGTTATGTACCCATAGGTTATGCATAAAACTCAAATTACCTCAGAGAAACTTTTGGTTCATACAGATAAACTAAGCAAGTAGATGCCAAAAAAAAATTTTGGTAATTTAAGAAGAATCTAGATAGTTCTACACTAGTCTTTTATGAATAATTTTCTAATTTACTTCTACACATTTAGTCTTTGTTTTAATTAATTACTTTATTTAGATATCACGTCTTCATAGTTGTTCATGTTTGAGCTTCAGTCATGAATTGTATACCACCCTTCACCAAAGAATATTTGCCATCACTAATGTCCTGTTTTCCTCCTGTCCTCTCCCTTCCCTCTAGGGCAAGAATTTTTGCCTCTCTCTTTCACTCTCTTTCTCTCTTATGCTCTCTCTCTCTTCCATTTTAGACACTGTGATTTGCACTATTGTTAATTAAGTGGTACTATGCATCACTTCATCTCCTTCCAGCACCTAGTTCGTATTCAGAGCTATCATTTCCAACTCTCATTGTCATAGTGATCACGTCTCTACACTAACTGTACTGTTTCACTATTTGTGAAATGCTTCCTTTCATGAGCTTTCTTTCATGAACTTCCTCCTGTCTTTCATCTATGCTATCTCTGGATTCTTTTCCCCATACTATCTTTTTCTTTTCTTGTATCCAACAAATAAATATGATCCTTCTATGTCTATTCCTCTCCCTCTGACTCACTTCACTCAGCATAATACTCTTCATATTAATCCATGACTTCATTTTTCTTAACAGCTGCATAATATTCTATCTATTGTGTAGATGTGCCATAATTTTTTAGGTCACTCATCTGTTCTTGGACATTTGTGTTATTTACAAATTCAGGCTATTATAAATGCTGCTTAGTGAACATAGGGGTGCCCATTGGTTTTCTGTCTTGTATTTTTGAGTTTTTTTCTCAACTATTTTGAATAACAAAAAAACAAAATCACTTATTTTGTGAAAATAAATTATCAGTTTACATTTTATATTTAATTTTTAATTACAAATAAGATGTATTTATTTTAAGACCTTCAAAAATAGAAATTGCTGATTATATTTTATGACAAATACCTTTGTTTTGTTATAATTAATTTGCTAAAAATAAAAATCAGAGGATCAAATATATTACATAAGGCATAATGCATATCAAAACATAGGGATGAGAATTCTGTTGTGGGTTTAGGATTGAAAACATGATCGAGATGTCCATACATATAATATTTTCTATTTTAATGTCTGTTTTCTTTTTTCTTATTCATAAATAAATTGCCACAAATAATGGTAATTTTTTCCTAAAATACTTACAATCAAGTTAGTAGTATATTTAGAATAACCAGGCTTCTGGGAATGTTAACACTTACTGAATCCCTCCAAGTTTGTTTGTACCAAATAAAGTTTCATATTAAAACTGTGAATTTTGGGGGCCAGAGCAACAAAGCAGCAGGTAGGGCACTTGCCTTGCAAGTGGCTGAACTGGGTTTTGATCTCAAGCATCCCACATAGCTCTCTGAGCTTGCTAAGAGTAATTTTGAGTGCAGAGCCAGAAACAACCCTTGAGAACCAAGAGATGTGACCCAAACCCCCAAAATAGTTTTATGCTAAATTAGATAAATATTTGAATTAACAGCCAAGCAACATGATAATAAAGTTGAGTGAGAGAGGGAAGTAGATCTAGAATTTAAAATGTGTGCTCCAGTTTAATTTTATTTGTGCTGCCGAGAATATTAATTAGATGAATTATTGTAGAGTAGTATGGATGTTAAAAACTATAGCCTGCCATTTTTCTAGTCAGGAACTTCCTTTTAAGCATGCATTTCACAACTTGAATAGTATTGGATGGTAAGTGAAATAAGTCAGAGGCAGAAGGACAAATACTGAATAATCTTACTATATTAACACCTCTGGTATTTAAAGAAACAAATCAAGACTATGGGCATATCATAAGAGTTGATAATATAAATCCTGAGCACTGGACTATAGATCTGAGAGTGCCAAAATGGGAGGATAAAGAGTACAGAGAGAGACAGTTTGTACAGTATGTATACTTAAAAAAAAGGTTTTAAGATACACATCTTTGCTAGTAAAGTGATGCAACGAAAGCAGATAGAAGGGTAAGAAGTAGGAATGAGGAAGAGAGAATAGAATTTACATGGAGATATGGGCACTTTAGTGGCAGTGGTGTGTGATGTGTGGTGATTTTGTACAACAATACTATAAATGTAAAATCGAAGGAAGGAAGGAAGGAAGGAAGGAAGGAAGGAAGGAAGGAAGGAAGGAAGGAAGGAAGGAAGGAAGGAAGGGAGGGAGGGAGGGAGGGAGGGAGGGAGGGAGGGAGGGAGGGAGGGAGGGAGGGAGGGAGGGAGGGAGGGAGAGGAGGAGGAGGAAGGAGGAAGGAAGGAAGGAAGGAAGGAAGGAAGGAAGGAAGGAAGGAAGGAAGGAAGGAAGGAAGGAAGGAAGGAAGGGAGGGAGGGAGGGAGGGAGGGAGGGAGGGAGGAAGGAGGGAGGAGGGAGGAGGGAGGGAGGAAGGGAGGAAGGAGGGAGGGAGGGAGGAGGGAGGGAGGAACATAGTATCTTGAGACTAGAAAAGAGCAGTATCTTCATATGTGCTGCATGGTTAGGTTTAAAATGTTCTAGAGAATAATTTAAACATACATCTAAATATTTGGGAGGGATAACTTTAGTGCCTTGCAGTCTTTCCTTTATTAATTGTCTTTCTTTGTTGGTGGTGTGAAAGTATGCCCTAGAATACAGAATGTGTAAACTAGCATTACCTCAAGATCCAGTAAACATAAGTGATTAAAAAATGAAACTTCCGAGAGCCAGTTTGCTTCTTCAACCTCATTCTGTTATTGCAAAATTGATGCCAAATAAAAAGAAGTCATGTGTGAGTGAATGATCCATAATAGATACTATATAAAATGAATTCATAATTTTACCCATCTCCAGAGTTTGGAAAGATAAATTTCAATTGCTTATAAGCCATTTAGTTTATGAGAATATTATTATAACAACAGAAATAAATATCTTGGCCTTCCTTCTAACATGTTAGGCTCAAAGACATTGTTTTGGGGTATCCTTATAAAATTCAATGATCTTATCATCAGATGAAAGAAGATCTCTTCAGAAAGACTCTCTTCAGTGGGAAGACTGGTTAACTTCAACTATATGGTTATACCCCTCTCTATGTCTCCACTTCACAGCATCATGAATTGGATTACCTTGACTGTGGGTCAGGAAGTTTGGAGATAGAAAACAGTGTCTAGATACTCAACACAATGCCCATGGCAAGGGATGGGGGGGAGAGAAGAGAAACAAGGATTACAAAAACTAAAAGCATAAAGTAGGACAGCAGTTTATAAACAGGGAAAGCAAAATGCTTGATTGACTTCTGACAAGAAGGATATATTTAAGAAGATAAAACCAAGCTTAGAAGAATAAAGCAGAAATTGATTTTCCGCATGAGGCTTACAAAGATAGAGACTAGTCGAAAGAAAAGGAGAACATAAAAAGGCAAATCATTTATGTTCCTACACTGTGCAATTTAATAGTGACTTTTTTCTCTGGGGGAGGGAGGGTGATGAGGATCATGAAAAGAAAATAGATCAATTTTAGTTCAGTCTGAATACTTGCAGTGACCTCACTTACATTTTCATAAATTATACCTAAAAGCATATTTGAAAGTATTTTGAACATTTAAATGGAATTCTTAGAATTATTATACAATTTAAATTGATCATTAAGGAGCTATTAATTACTTTCAAAACCCAAGGTTACAGTTTTGGCAAAGGAAACTTTTTTTCTTTTAAAGGAGAAAAGAATAAACTACTAAATTAGTACTAGAAAGTCCCTTTCAGAAAAAAACTTCAACTGTCTAATAAAAATATTCCACCAGTAAATATGCAATTAATTATGTTTAATAAATGTGTTTATTAGTCTGTCATAGTTAAAGTCCATCAAAGAGTCACTAAGTTTGATTTGACCTAAGAGTTCCTTTAGTCATATTTGTCATATTTTAATTGACAAAGACATGCCTGGATAAATGGATGGAATTGAGGAATTGATAGTGGGTCAATGAATAGGCACCAGAATTGACAGATTAGTAAGTACATGAATAATCTTATTTAATGATGTAGTTGATGTCTTCAGAGAACATAAACATTGTGTAAAACAAATGAAAACAAAATACCCTTGTGCTAAAGTGAGGGTACTTAAGAGTTTAGAAGGAAGAATCAGACTTCCTGAATTTAAATGTGGTATATCCACTTACTCCCAGATGACTTGAGGTCAATTCTTGAGTTTTCAGGGTCTGATCAATATGAAGAGAACTTTAATTATGTAAGTTTTTAGGAAGATTCTAAACTTATTATTAACTTGAGTTTTCTTTGTATTTCTTACGTAAAAATGTATCTCAAGGGGGGACTAAGAGGCTGAGGCGCCCTGGACACGCCTGAATAAGGTGAGTCCAGGTTGCCAACATCCTTACTGAGGGCGCTTGAGTGCCACGGGTTTGGGATCAAGGGGACTGATATAGTAATACAGTGGGAATTGTGCTTGCCTAATATACAATAGATTAGGGTCCATATAGGTACCCAGATGGTTCCCCAAGCAATGACAATATATGTGTATGTATAATATCTCATATCGATTTGGAGACTTCAGTGAGTGAAGCATATGCTATGTTTAGTCTCCAACATCACATGATTCCTTATGAGCTGAGCAGGGAACTGAGCTCCTGACACTACAAAATAACAGAGGAATCAAAATTATCCCTCTATTCAATGTGAGTGCAATGTAATGGAGAAAATACATCAACCAAATTGTTTAGGTTTATATAAAAAGGGTGATACTTTTGCTTTTTTTTTAAACTTTGAATGATATTGAAGGTATTAATAGGTTACTTTTTTTTGTTTTGTTTTTGGGTCACACCCAGTGATGCTCAGGGGTTACTCCTGGCTATGCCCTCAGAAATCGCTACTGGCTTGGGGGACCATATGGGATGCCAGGGCATTGCTTTAAGTCCTAGATCAGCCACCTACAAGGCAAACACCCTACTGCTGCACCACCTTTCTGGCCCCTATAGGTTAAATATTTTATGCCAAGAGAATTTTAAGAGATAACTCAAAGATGGGGAGGTATGTCTTGCATGTTCAAGAACCTAAATTTCATCCCCAGCACTACATAAGCCTTATGCTAAATCAGATGTGGCCCTGTTAAACCTTAAACACTACTGGGGTGGCTCTGGTGTTCACCTTTAACACCACTTAGAGACTACACTCAAACAAAAATTACAAGAATTTAAATTAAGAAAAAATGCACCATATGAGATTCTTAAAGTTATTTTTGTATTAGAGGAGAGCTTTATTTATAATATAAAGTAAATAGCATGTGTTCACACTGATGTTTATTTATTCCATACTAAATTTTATGCTAAATACTTTACAGAAATTATGTCTCATATTCAAAAAACCATGGAAGGGTTACTATCATTTTGTCCATAAGAAAACTGAGGCTTTAGGATGACAGTGATATAAAGCTGGTCTCAATGCTGGCATTCTGGTTCCAGAGCCCATGCTCTGTACTACCAAATGAATTGTCTCTCAAATAATCCTGTTGTGTTAAGTCCCACCAGACAAGATCTTGGTGATCACGAATTACATAATCCTATAAGTTTTGTATTCTTGCTCATAAATATAAAGCAAGAGAAGATAAGCAATTCGTTCAAGGTTATATGCTACCATCTTTTCTTCAACATAACTACACTTAACACTAAGAAATGCATTTCTAAGTTTTACCCATATTATTGGTGATGTCATGAGTTTTTAAGTTTTTTTAATAAAATAATCATTTTGTCTTTTTTTCTCCAAGAACAAAATATAAACACTTTTAAAGTAAAAAGAGTTTTATCTTTACTGATAATCAGTGATAGAAGCAAATATCTTCTCCTATAATAGGTTGAGATTTTTTTTCTTTTAATCAAAGTGGATTACAAATCTTTCACCATAATATTTTAGGTACATAGTGATAGTGAATCAGGGCCATTCCTACCACCAATATTGTCCTCCCTCCACCCTTGTTCTCAGCATGCATCCCATATCCCCCTTTTTTAACCCCCAGGCTGCTAGAATAGGTGGTTCTCTCTGTGTCTAATATGTTGTGAATTGGGTATCAATTCTGTTGTCATTGGCTTTGGATTTGGTACTTAACTTTGAACCTTTTTTTATTTCTACTTAATGTTCATGTGACTGTTTGGTCTTGGTACCCTTCATTATTTCCTCCTCCATTTGTGAGGCGGCGGAGCAAGTTGCTTCAGGTTGTGTGGTTCTGTTTGAAGGAAAGAGAAAAAATAATAATAATAAAATAAAATGGGGCAAAAATAAAAAAAGCAAAAAATGAGGGGAGTCCTTCTAGAGGCTATATCTATCAGTTTAAGAGCAGATAGAGAAAAGGAAGAAAAACATAACAACAGTACAAAAATTTAAAAATAAAAGTAAAAGATAAAAAAAATAAAAATCAAACAAAAAACTCAAAAAGCACCAGAGTAATATGGACAGCAGCCATACAATAACCAGGGTCCTGAAATAGAATATAAAACAAAGCCAGAGAGAGAGAGAGAGAGAGAGAGAGAGAGAGAGAGAGAGAGAGAGAGAGAGAGAGAGAGAGAGAGAGAGAGAAAATAGCAACAGACAACAACAATAACAAAATTTAAGAAGGAAAAAATGGGGCCGGAGAGATAGCATGGAGGTAAGGCATTTGCCTTGCATGCATAAGGATGGTGGTTCAAATTCCGGCATCCCATTTGGTCCCCGAAGCCTGCCAGGAGCAATTTCTGAGCCTAGAGCCAGGAGTAACCCATGAGCAATGCTGGGTGTGACCCAAAAACAAAAAAAAACAAAACAGAAAAATTTATCTGTGCTACTCTCTTTTTTTAAATACAATAACCTAAACCATTATTTTCATTAGATAAAATAAAATACTTTAAATACTTTATTTTATTTTATTATGATTAGTCATTTTGTTGTGAAGCTAACCTCTGAGTCATTAAAGGAAAATATGTCACAACTGACCCTCTAAGGCATGTAACTATAGCATGCAGCACCTACAAACTTAAAGTATCACCTTCCTCTACTGTGATGAAACCGAGGAGTCCCTAATTCAGTGCCTACAGTGCTAAGTAGAAAACCAATGGTCTTTACAATGTATTTGCCTCTACAATGAACCAGTTGATGTTACTTTTGTTAATTTGTTTGATCAATCTTTGTTCTTACAATACCTAGATACTAGTAAATGTTTTTATAAGTATCTCAATTGATCTGTGAACTCCTCTGATTTTAACATGCATACTTACCATATATTAGCAGAATCAAGGGTTTTAGCAAGGAAACTGGAAAGTTGTAAGAGCTTTTGAACTGGCAACAAGTAATTTCTGTGAAACACAGCAGGAGACACTATTAAGTTTACCATTTATGCCTTCATAAATTTATATTCCTTCATGTCTTCCTTCTACAGCCTGGTTTAGCCAATTTGTCATTTCAACAGTCCCACCACAGGCTTTAGATCAATTGTTTTCACTGTGCAGCCCAGAGATAAAGATATTATTTAAAATGTTCAGTATTGTTCTCACAAAAATGCATCTAAGAGTCGTATTTAACTGATTTAATACACAATCGGGAATTAGACTCTTGCTTCTTGAATGCTAGAGAAATAATACAGGGATTAAAGTGTTTGCATAGAGCTGAGCCTGGTTCAACACCCAGGACCACATGCACTTCCCAAGTACTGCTAGGAGTGATCACTGAGCAGATCTAGGAATAAACCACACTACCAGTGTGGCTAAACAAATAAACATGTTCATATTTATACATTAAGTCTGATTTTAAAAAATGTATTTAGTTTACAAAAATTTTCTTTATATTGACACGTTATTCTTTGGGAAACAATAAATACAGATTTTTCATGATTATTTTAATTTTAAATTTTAATTCCCACTATGTTTAATGTAGATATATTGTGCATAATTCAAAGTTCCCCAGGTATCTATTTATTTTTATATTTTAAGGAGTTCTTGAGAGCAACAGTTTTGCAACTATTACAATCAAGTAGATTACAGTCTCCTCCTAGGTAATTCCCAGTATCACTAAATACTTCTAAAAATCATGCCAGATGGTTTCCCACACACACCAGTCCTTCAAAACACTCATCCCTCTGAGTGTTCAGAGGAAAGAAGGAAACTAATAGTTTTCTCTTGTTGCAAATCAAATTCTCCCAAAATGTCTAAGTTCAAAAGTGGAGAGTGTGTCTGACCTCAGTTTAATTCCCAGCAGTGTATATAGTCCCCATATATCTCCAATGGTAATACCTGATCAAAGACTTTGAGCACCACCAGGTGTGGCCCCAAATTAAGATCATTATTACTTTATAACTTAGGTGGGTCAGGATCTAAGTATAGATTCATTGTGTAGGTCTAACTTGGGACATTCCCAGGTTTGCAGTTAAGAAATCAGCCCTAGGGGCCGGGCGGTGGCGCTAGAGGTAAGGTGCCTGCCTTGCCTGCACTAGCCTAGGACGGACCGCGGTTCGATCCCCCGGCGTCCCATATGGTCCCCCAAGCCAGGAGCGACTTCTGAGCGCATAGCCAGGAGTAACCCCAGAGCGTCACCGGGTGTGGCCCCCCCCCCCAAAAAAAAGAAATCAGCCCTAGTTGTATTCAACTCCAGGGTCCCCTGAGGAAAGTTCACCTCAGAGATGCTGTAAGTCAGTTTTCTTGAAAACTGGAAGAAGGCTCTTAACCTCCATCTGCAGTAAGATTTGAAAGGGGCTGAAGGAGATAAATGTGAAAAAGTGAGAGTCTTACGGAAGCCAGAATACTTGAGTCACAGGTTAGTGACATCCCATCAGCATGACCTGTTCTTTGGAGTACTCAATGCAAAAGAAAAGATAAAGCCCCTAGATCAGAGTGTGAGTAAGAAAGTGTTTCTCCTTTCTTTACAAAAATCATTTTTATTAAAATAGAGTACTTTAAAAATTCTTTATTAAAAAAGGATATTTCTATCTAATATACTTATTTTAGTCTTTTTATCTTGAGTTGTCATGGTGACTTTTATTTATTATGTGATTTTGATAAAGATTGAAATTCAAATTATCATGACTTCTATTATTACTTATTCTATCTCACAAAGCTGATTTCAATGCAAATATCAACACATTTTACTTATTAAAATTATACACTCATATTTGTAGTTCATAATTGCATATACATATAATTCTTAGCAGAATTGTGGAAGCTACTGTGAGAAATTTTTGCTTTTATTTTACTTTGTGATACACAAATATTTCCAAACTTTCTCAAGATTTGGCATATTATTTACTAAGTAAGAACTTAAAGGAAGAGTTCTTTTTACTTTTTCTTTATTGTCTTAAAATTTTAATGTAAATGGTTGACTAATCAAGAAAATATAATAAGAAAAATGGTTTTTGTTTTGTTTGGGGGCCACACTTGATGTTAGTAGGGATTATTCCTGAATCTGTGTACAGGGATCAGAGCTGGTTGTAATTAGGAGACCATATGTGGTTCTGGCATCAAACCTTGTTTGATCTGGTACATAGCAAGTGCCTTACCTGCCTCTCTGTAGTCCCCGAACATATTTTAAAACATATTAATTGTTTGAATCTTGATTGTCATTACTTTATTTCTGTGTTCTCAGTAAATTCTAACATAAAGGATATCTTATCTGGTTATCAATGTTTTATTTGCTCAGTTGTATTTAACCCACTTACTTTGTAATTAGAGTCTCACTGAATTCCCATGAATCACAAACCTGTCAAAATCCTGTGTTCATGGGACCTTCTCAACACCAGAGAGAGATGAGATGCAGACGCATATACTGAACTTTTCTATATTTTATTATAAAAATTACAATTGATTACATTTCCGGGCTAAGGACAGTGTAGATCCTGTGTTCCCAGGATACTTACTCAGAAAATCATCCTTTGAGCTGGACTGTTACCACAGTGGTAGGGCTTTTGCCTTGCACACAGCCCATCCGAGATGGACCCAGTTTTAATTTCGGTATCCCGTATGGTCCTGAGCCTATGAGAAGCGATTTTTGAGCACAAAGCCAAGAGTAACCCCTGAGTACTGCTGTATAAGGCCCAAACATCGAAACCAAAATAAAAAAAAAAAAAAAAGAAAGAAAAGAAAAGAAATCTGCCAGAGTTGCAGGATGAGAGGAGAGCTCTTCGCCACCCTCAAGAGAATGGGTTTCTCAGGAGCATGACCATCAGCTGGCCAGGTTCACTAAGAGTCTTTGAGTTGCTGTCTACTACATTTCATAGGATTTTTTAGATTGTTCTTTTCCCCCAAAGATTCTGTAGTTACTTGTTTGATAACCTCTAGGACAAAATCTCTTAGAGAATATGAAACAGATTGTGAACTCTGAATACATGTGCCTGAAATGAGTGAATGAATGAAACAGTGGACGTACATGTGCCAGAAATGAATGAGTGATACAATGGAAGTCTCATTTATATTCTGGTGAGAGGACTTTAGAAAACATGATCAACATGAAAAGTTGGTTTTAAGATTTTTCCTCAACATTGAAGGATTTTATGAGTGATTGCCTTTCTGATTTCTGGTTCTTATCTTTTCACACGCATGAAATCTTGATTTATCCTTTTGCCCCTTGTCATGGAATGTCCTCTCTCCTAGCATGGGTTCTTTGTGACAGGGAACATATCTGATTTAGGTCATTGTCATGGGCGAATTATCATACTTGAGAAGAAGATTAATGATAGGAAGGACAGCTGGAAAGTATCTAGAGAAACTCCTCCATTGGCATTTACATTTTTATTTTGGACCACATCAAAATGGCAGGGGAGCTACGCCCTTTTAATAGTTTGCACATGTGATCAGGCATTGTATAAGCAAATAATGCTTCCCAGAGCTTGTATTCAGCTTTCAGACAGAAGAGAAAAATAAAAATGAGCAAAATCCTTTGTAGATCTAAGCATTTCTTCATGGGTCTGTCCCACAATGCATACGCTTTCACTTCCAGATCTGTTTCAAGGGCCTTTTATAATGACAGAGCTAAGGTTTTTTTGTTTCCAAGAAGCAAAATACAAAACCCATCAGTGTGTTATTAAAGAAAAACTATTTTGTTAGACTTGCTTAGGCATTCAAGATAATACGGTTTTGTTTTGTTTTAAAAAAAATAGGTTGGTCTCAGCCTCTGCCTGTTTATTCAGTGTAAACAGAAGCATCCCTTTGACTTTGTAAGAGCAGGATGTGTGCTAATTTCACCAAGTCAAAGCCTCTGTATTTGGCCACATAAAGCCTTGTGTAGAGCATCCTTGCTGTTTCCCAATATTGTGAAAGCACATGTAAAAGACACCATGATCCACATCAAATATTAATGTGCATTGACACACAGTCATCTATTAGAGCCACTTTAGGATTACGATCCCTTCAACTTTACCTTTCCTTCACACTTGAGTTTTCTGTTCAACTCCCAGGCCCAAATACAAAATCACCCTCTGACCGGTCAGAACTCTGATCTCAGAACTCTGAAGTTCTGGAAGAAAAGTCTCCACTATCCTCTGTTTTCTCACAAACTGAAGAACTATGGGGATGATTTGCTATCCAGACAGAAATGATGTTTATAGTTTCAGTTCTCCATGACTATGAACTAAGAGAAAATAAAAGATACAGGGGATCTCTCGGGGAGAAGGCAAAAGTGCATAAGCAATGTGTATGCATTTGTTTTTGACTATAATGTTAACATTTTGTCCAAGACAATTGCATTATGTTTTGGTCATGCTCTTGATAATAATGTAGGAAAAAACAAACAACACTTAAGTCTGCATTTTAGAAATGAATGTGTTGATTCCACAGCTCTGTGGAAAATGTGTTTCTATGTTTGTGTGTTTGTTTCCTCTCTACAAAGCTGCAGATGCATTTTACTGTGCTGTGCAGCTGGCTTCAGACTTTCCTAACCCTACCCCAAGCCCCCTGGAGCCGACAATCCACCCACATTCTGCTTTATTTTATTTTTATTTTATTTTGTTTGGCAAAACTCCTTGGGTTATTTCTGGCTCCGAACTCAAGAATTACTCCTGATGGGTTCAGGGGACAATAATAGTGCTGAAGATCTAACTTGAGTCAACATGTGCAGGCGAGTGCCTTAACTGACCTACTATTGCTCCAACCCACATCTTGCTTAATTTTAGAGTATAGACACACCCAGAGAGAAAAGAAGCACCAGGAATCTGTTTATGCATTTCTAAATCTCTCAATTTAAAAAGGCAGATGCCAAAACTCAACGTATTCTTTCAGACAGATTTTTCTATTACCGCAGCTTCAGCATCAGATACCTTCCCATAGAAATCGCAAGAACTGCATCTCATATCCTATGATTATATGCTGAAGCAGAAATTTTGCTTTTCATTACACAAGAAAAAAAATTTCTACTCCTTATACCTGACATCTGAAAGTAGAATTTTCCCACTTTCTAGCTATAAGCTGTCATGTTTTCTGTGTCTACCTATTCAGTGATGGTTTTTTTTTCAACAAAAGCTCTGTATCATAACAAAAGCCTTCCATTCATTTCTTGTTTAAGATTACTATTGCCCTTACTAGGTAAAATGTTACCCTGTAATATCATACTCCTTACATCTCCTTATAAATAATTCAATAATTTAATATGAAGTTTTTAAATTGAAATGATCCACCCCTTACAGTAGTAGGGAAAAAGAGACATCAGACGAGCAAAGTAAAGGTAGGCATTCTCTTAGTCACAAACTGCTCTTTATAGTTGTTTGAAATCTGGCTTTCTCACTGATTCTCAATGTATTTTCTTTTGATCACGTATTTAGTCCTAAATTTAATAACCATCGGATCACCTCTCTCCATCTGGACATTAGTCTGTTTCCTTTATGTTAGCTAATAGTGTACCTAATTCTGTTCGTCTTTCTTTAGGCCTTTCTGCTTCTCATTAATTTTCTCCCAGTCAACCAGCTCTGACCCCTGTGGTTATAGGAAATTATCCATGCAATGAACTTAATTTAGAAAACTTTGCTGCATAAAGAGGTGGCAACATAATTCTTCTCTGAGTTACATCTGTGTTTACATCATGCTATAGCATTTTAATAGTCACTAACATAGAAACAGACACTGAATTTTAGTGATTTTTTTCAAAAAGCCATTGGAAATGGTAAATCTGAGCAAAGAGAGACTCCAAATTGAGTGATTAAGAAGCAAAAACTCCAGTATCCATTTTATTTAATCCTTAATATGGACAATCTTATATGAATCACTGAGTACTTGCATATAGTATAAAATTTGTGTCTTCAGAATTAGATCATATGTCAACTAGGCAGAATTTAACATAGATACATTTAATTCAAATTTAGAAAACTTTCATTTCAAGAAACTTATAAAAAGTGTTTTAGACAAAAGTATCAACTTTGTAAATGTAACCTGGTATAGTCTTCATGGAAAACTATTTAGAGTTTCTTATAAACCATAAAAAAATAAACAGATGGGCTAGGAGACAGTACAGTGGTTAGAATACTAGTGAAACTAGCCAAAAAGACATTTGATACCTGACACCACATAGTCCCAGGAGCATATCTAGGTTCAATCCTAGAAGTTCCCAAGGAATGCCTGGGTGCCCTGGGAATTCACAGCACCACAGATCCTCAGCATCACTTCCCTGGCACTTCCTTGAACTGAATAGATGATTGGTCAAGGGTCATCAGTGGAACCTCCTGACTACCAGTTGGGAGATCCTACATAAATACATAAGGAAATTCCATAACATAGAGCAATTCCACTTCAAGGGATTGAACCAAATTACATGAAAGCACTCATTTAGTACTGGAGAGATTGGCACTTCCATCATTCAAAAGACCCAGTTTTGATCTTTCAAAGCAACATGAGCTCATGACCCCTTCCACAAGTGATTCTTGAAGGAAGAAACAAGAAAATCCTTGAGCATAATCAAGACTGACCCAACCTTCCAAAAAAAACCATATTTGGAAAGATATTAAGCATATTTTTATTCTACGTTCACAAAAACATTACTCACAGTAACCTTAATATGAAATAGTTAAATTTGCACCCATATATGACTGGTTAAAATATCAGTTGTATAAGAACTCTAGAATTCTACTCTGCTATTAAAAATGGTGAAACCATGTTTTTGGACAAAATAAGTGGATTTTGAGGTGATAATGGTAAGTGAAATAAGTGAAAACAGTTAACAAATTATCATATTTTTCCATTTATAAGCAGAATATTCGTTGTCTTTATTGCTGTGGTGCTTTTCAGGTTTTTGTTTGTTTTTGTTTTGTTTTTTTGAGGGGTTGATTTTTCTTGTATTATTTTTATATTTTCCTACTTTTTCCCTTTTTTTTCTTAAACTGATATTTATAGTCTCAGTGAGTTTAACAGGAGTCCTCAAACTTTTTAAACAGGGGGCCAGTTCACTGTCCCTCAGACCATTGAAGGGTCTGATTATAGTAAAAACAAAACTTATGAACGAATTCTTACGCACACTGCATATATCTTATTTTGCAATGAAGAAACAAAACAGATACAAATACAATATGTGGCCCGCGGGCCATAGTTTGAGGACCACTGGGAAGGACTCCTCCGTTTTTTTGTTTGTTTGAATTTTGCCTCCCCCTTTTTTTTTCTTTTTTCTTTTCTTACCTTCAAACAGAAACACATAACTTGAACCATCTTGTTCTGCCTCACAAATTGAAGGGGAAATAATGGAGGGCACCAAGATCAAACAGTCGTATGAACATTGAGTAGAAATAAAAAATGATCAGACTTGAACACCAAATCCAAAGCCAACTACAACTGAATCAATACCCAATCTACAAAAAGACTAGACACAGAAGGGACCACTTATACGAGCAGCCTGGAGGGCAAAGGAGAGGCTATATGAGATGCATGCTGAGAACAGGGGTAGAAGGAGGACAACATCGGTGGTGGGAATGCCCCTGATTCAATGTCACAATGTACCTGAAATACTACTGTGAATGATTTGTAATCCACTTTGGTCAAAATCAAAATTATTAATAAAAAAATTTAACCCCAAAGAGCTGATCTCTAAACTAGTTGAAATAAAAATTGGGTGGAGAGATGGAGTAAAGTACAGCTGGCAGGGTTCTTGCCTTGCATGGGGCTCACGGGGGGCTAGATCTATAGCATTTCTAGACCACCAGAAGTGATCTCTGAACATAGAGCAAGGAGTAAGTTTTGAGCAACAAAATAGAACAGGAGTAGGATATCAGGAATCAGTAGTGATGTTGTTTGTATGGTAATATGTTGTAGGCACTTAGTAGTTTTAATTCTACCAAAGTAATATATACAGGAGCTGTGAAGTCAAAATTTTATATTCTATAATATTTTAAACCAATGATAAATTTAAAAAATAAATAAAGAAAACAATCAATATCTCACTCGTGCCTGACACAATTCTCTGGCTTATGACACTACACAAGAAAGAATTCTATTTAATTTTATAAGCTTTGCAATTTTTCTGACTATAGTCATGAAAAAATATTTACTATATTCATAAAAATAAAATAATGAAGGGTATTCATAAATATTTTGAGACTATAGTTTTATGCTATCGAAATTAAAATAGCTTAATATGTCTTCTGTTTACTTAATACGATTTGTAGAAAAACAAACAAGAGTAAGCATCCAATAAATGCAATGACGTTTAGTATTCGGTGAAAAATAAGTCAGATAAAACTGTCATATATCGAAATACAATAAAAATTTTATCATGAATAAACATGTATGGGCCTATCGTGCTTTCTAAGTAGTAAATATACTCAAAAATACATTGTTGACTATTGTACATTATATATCAGCCAGTCATATTTTGATCCCAAGGTCCCCTTTTATCTGCACTTGTGATTCATAGAACTTTAGAGGAAAAACTATTTAATGCTAATCTTTCTTGAGCATGCCTTTTAACCACCTTAAACTTGTGATTAACTTTAATCAATAAGAACTGCCAAATCATCCTCCAACAAGCACATTCTGACTTAAATTTGGGTAATCTAGGTAAATAAAAATATCACTAAAAAGGATTATAGATTTGGTGAAAGAAAAGAAATAACTCTGAGTTTATGTGTTTCGCTAGTAAGCTTGAGAAAACTAATAATAATACAACTAAAGAGAGACAATAAGCTGGTATTTCAATGATAGATAGACATGATGAGAATACCTAAATCGATTGATAATAATTTACAAAAGATAAAGCTCTATCTTAAAATACTACTTAAACAGATCAGAAGGTAGTATACAACAGGGAAGGTGCTTGCCCTGTACACATCAGACTCACACTTCTTACTCCTTCAAGCCAACCAGTAGTGATCCCAGAAGGTAGAGATAAGAATAAGCCCTGAGCAGAAGCAGGCTTCACTGTAGAGTTCAAATATAAGGTATATAAATTGTGACTTATAGATTCAGAGTATGTCTTTTGTTGATTCACAGTTATTTGATGTTCTTGGACCTTATAAATGGGGTTACTTTATAATTTTTCCCTCTAGTTCATTATTTGCTGTAGAACTGTAACTGTTTTTTGTTTATTAATTTTGTAGCCTGATAAATTTTTTTATTTGGAGGAAGGTTTGATTTTTGGGCCACACTCAGTGTCGCTCAGGGGTTACGCCTGGCTATGCGCTCAAAAATCACTCCTGGCTGGGGGAACATATGGGAAGCCTGGGGATTGAACTGTTGTCCATCCTAGGCTAGCACAAACAAGGCAGATGCCCTACAGCTTGTGCCATCACTGTGGCCTCTAATTTGTTTTCTTATATCTAAGAGTCTTTTATGGAATATTTAGGGATTTCTACATGTATTATCAAGTCATTTGCCCACACTGAGAATATAATTTTATTTTCCCAAGACCTTGGTGTTTATCTACCAAACATAAATGCTTTAATTTAAAAAAAAAGATGTATACACACCTACACAGTTTTTATTTACAATAGCCAGTTAGGGAAATTATAAAATATCCAATAAAAGTTTAATGAATAAAAAAATTGTTGTAGATGTACACATTGGAATAGTATGAGGTTATGAGAAAATACAAAGTCTTGTTGCTTGCTGAAACTGTTTGATGAAACTGTGGCATGTCATGTGGCATATGAGTGAGAAGTGAGTGAAAGCAGTCTGGCCTCCTTCATCTGTAGTATAAAGAGAACAAGACAAGGAGAGAAACAAAATCAATGAGAGGCCCTTTATCTTGGATTATAAAACAGAGATTTTAAAGAAGTGAAGGGTTGGAGCGATTCAAAAGGTAGGTTAGGAAAAAAAAAAAGGTGGAATAGTAGTGACTTACAGACAGTGCATACATAGTCTTGGGCACTTCAGTGATGGAGAAGTTGATTGAATCTTTAAAACCTAAAGGGCTATTGTAATCATGCAACCTAAAATATAACAATAATGTCATGAATAAATTAAAATAAATAAAAATTAAAAGATCATGTCCAATTTTTTGCAGGCTGAAATACTGCATACCCTTAACTTGATTTGTTTTGCAAAGAGATCTGAGGACTCTTTAGATCTGTAGAAACAGTTTAGTGATTCAAAGGGAGGCAGCAATAGATAATCAAGGTGGCCTGAAGCTATATCTGGTATCTTCCAGGCATTTTAAAATAGTAGTTGCTGCTTCCAGCTAATTTTTGTTTTGTTTTGTTTTGTTTTGGGGTTTTGGGCCACCCCTGGTGATACTTAGGGGTTACTCTTGGCTATTTGCTCAGAAATTGCTCCTGGCTAGGGGGACCATATGGTACGCTGGCGATCCAACCAGGTCATTCCTGGATCTGCCTCCTTTAATACAAACTCTCTACCGCTGTGCTATCACTCCAGCCCCTTTCAGCTAATTCCTTTTGGCCAACTCTAGTTTAGAAATACGAAAGAAATAAGGGCTGGAGCAGTGGTGCAAGTGGTATGGCATTTGCCTTGCACACACTAACCTAGGAATGACTGCTGTTGGATCACCCGGCCTGGAGCGATTTCTGAGTGCATAGCCAGGAGTAACCCCTGAGCATCACCTGGTGTGGCCAAAAACAAAACAAAACAAAACAATGTATATATATATACACATATAAAAGAAATGGATTTGGGGGAAATGTGGTTCCATCTTATACATACAAAGGAATAACCTGAGACTGTTTATCTGAAAATATGAATTCCAGAATATAGTAATAGCAGTTGAAATATGAGAGAATTAAACTATCATCTTAAGAATTTCACTACTGTATTTATTTTATATTCTAGTTAAGATATCTTCCTTTTCCAGGTGATTGAGAGTTTTAATATATCCTTAGCTTTCCCACGCTCACATCTGTCACTGTTCTCACTTCATTGAAATCTTTCTTTATAGTTTATTGTAACCATATCACCGTGCTCTTGATGTAGGCTGAAACATAAAACACAGAATTTGCGATACATGGAATACTATTTTTTAACTAAAGAGTTATGTCTTCTTTTCTTTATTCCCATATGAAGTTCCATTATAAACATCATTTAAATTGACCTCTGGGGGGAGGGTCTGTAGGGATAGTACAGTGTGTAGGACCCCTTCCCCGCATGCATCTGGGCAATATTCTATTCCTGGCATCCCATACATTCTCCTGAACACCAACAGGAGGAATTCCTGAGTGCAGAACCAGGAGTAATCCCTGAGTATTTCTGTACCATAACAAAAATAAAACAGTCAAATAAATTGAACTCTGTTCTTCTAAACTAGGATATTTTTGTTTTTCTAAATATCAACTTCACCATAAAGCTTGTATCTTTTATAATATTAGGCTGTGATTTGAGAGATATAATAGTAGCTCTTCTCAAATGGTTATGAATATTCAGTGGTAATCAAAAAAGAAATATATTTGGTTTTATTTTTTCCCTAGGACATATAGTATACAAAAACCATTGCTGATATGCATGTATTACTCAATTTATATTGTCCTCGATCATCAGCCTGAAAACCCTACTCACTATATAATGTTGCTTCCACTGATACTGAACCATGCTATTGAGAGAGGACCTTCCTCTCCCTGCCTTCCTTACTCTTTGGACATACTCCTGTGATCTTCACATACCAGACTTTGAGAGATACAACTGTGGAAGGGGAATTATTCTGTATGTGTTCACTGATTAACAGGATAAGAATTGCTATATGTGGGGGGGTGCTACATGTGATTTGATAAATGGTATTTCTCTGGGTGCCAAAAATACTTGTTTCTTTTTTTTTTTTTTTTGGTTTTTTGGGCCACACACGTTTGATGATCAGGGGTTACTCCTGGCTACGCACTCAGAAATTGCCCCTGGCTTGGGGGGACCATATGGGACACCGGGGGATCGAACTGTGGTCCTTTCCTTAGCTAGTGCTTGCAAGGCAGACACCTTACCTCTAGCGTCACCTCGTCGGCCCCATCTATTTTATTCTTATTGTCCTTTATACTTTTACTTTATTATTCT
The DNA here is from genome assembly GCF_024139225.1 of Suncus etruscus. Taxonomy (NCBI): domain Eukaryota; kingdom Metazoa; phylum Chordata; class Mammalia; order Eulipotyphla; family Soricidae; genus Suncus; species Suncus etruscus. The sequence continues at coordinate 127,197,376 of NC_064852.1, forward strand.
TTTTAAATTTTATTCTTTCTTAACATTTTAATAAGTAAAGAATGCTGGAAACTTCAGTAGACTAAATAATTATTCTTTTTATGACATCATCCTGAGTTTAATCTTGTTACTCTGCTTTATTTGACCACTAGTAAAATGAATGCTAAAAATAAAAGAAAATTAATTAAGAAACTCTCCAGGTCTTACAAGAGTGCCAGTGAAGAAAGTTATACCATATTTGGTATATGCCTATAATATTTTAATGAAGAATATCTATTCCCAACTTTTTCAAATGATCACAAATTAAGAAGGCAAATGATTATGAAAATACTATTTAATGGGTGGAATTGACCATTTCATATATGAAAGTTCACTTTAAAATAGAACAAAAGTTAGAAAATAAAAAAGAACATTTATTTTGCCCTGAAAAAAATTAGCATACAATTCCACATGCTGTTGAGAGCACAAGAAAGGTTGCAAGTCAAAGGAAGGTTATGTTATAATTGATATGCTGAATTGTTAAGGAGAAGCAAAAGGTGAAGTGGAATGCTTTTATTATTATTTTTGTTGAAATCTTATTAAAAACTTTTAATGGAATATAAACTAAAGATAGTCTTCAAGGTCTTGAATTAGATTAGATGTGCATCCATTAATAGTAGCACTTAATATAAAACATTTTAAGATAACTCTTCCAGTACAGATATGCTAATGTATTTTTAAGTTCTTTTCTATTTTCTTGATATTTCAGATAAATTGTTGAGCCCAAACAGTCTGAAGTATTATCTTCGTACTTAATTCTGATTCTAAAACATAACTGAAAATCTCTCTGGACTGCAATTTGCAATCTAAAATTAAAAACAAGTACATAAAGTCAGCATTTTAAGGAAGTGTTTCTTTTTTTTTTTTTGGTGTTTTTTTTTATTTGTTTGTTTTTTCTTATTGGGCCACACCCTGTGATGCTCAGGGTTACTCCTGGCTAGGCATGCACTCAGATATGGTTCCTGGCTTGCTTGGGACACTGAGGGATCGCACTAAGGTCCATCCTAGGACAGCCATGTGCAAGGCAAATGCCCTACCACTGCACCACCACTCTGGCCCCTAGGCGATGTTTCTTAGTTATGCATAAATGTCCCAGCAGCTAAGTATCAAGATAGGGTTTTTTTTTATATTCCATGAAGTAATAGTATTTTGATGAAATTTAATCCTTAAGATAAAATTCCTCTGCAGATCTATGACTTTTATATTTATGCAATTCTTTATATGTGAAGCATAATGATTCATAAGATTTTACTAAGAATTAATATATACAGAATTTCTTTATGTATCCTTGATTTATTCATTCTGTCTTTATAGTAACATATGCCAGTAGACAAAGAGCAAATGAAACTTTTAAAAGGTAAATTACAAACATAAAAGAAAATCTAGAAATTTGTTTTTTCTCAGAGAATTAAAGAAAAGCTTTTATTATTTTAGTTTTAGAAGAGATGGTGGTTGAGAGCCTAACTGAATAGTTTCCTAGAAGCTTAGTTTAAAACCTACATTATAGTACATATATATATATATATATATATATATATACACATATATATATGTATGTATGAATGTATATATACTCAAGCACATTTCTAAAAGGGAACACCCTTAATGATAAAAAGATAGTGTAATTAAACTTAAGTTTCTTCATATTATGAACTTGAAGGCCTTTTAAATTGCTCTCATGGGAACATCTTGAGCCAGCTTACAGTACACTCATCCTTCTGCAAGCCTGGGGTTTCTCCACATCTGTTCTGCACCACTATCTCCCCCAAACCCAAACCCAACAAGTATTGGCTCAGGGATATAGTCCTTGTATGTCCACATAAATGCATTACAATAAACATCCTTATATTTAGGACAGGTGGAAAGTGGCATTCCTGTTTTTCAGACAGAAGACAGTTAACCAAAGGAGTAGCTAGTTGATGATTTTCTGGGCACACTCAAATAGCACTGCATGGTAAGGAAAATCTGAACAGCAGACATATTATTAGTAGCCATCTGGAATAAACAAATCTACAAATTAGTTTTCAAGTAACGGTGAATCTAAACCTCTATCATTAACACCACAAAACTAAAGAAATAACGGGGAAACTAAGGACCTCAGCTGCAGTTTCATAAAGGCACCTGGGAAAATCCACAAGTCCGTGAAAATACTTGAGCCTGGTCGATGAGGAACTAAAATCAACACTTACTGCACTGGCAACAGAAATTAAGGAAGCACTTGCCAGTAAATCCAAGCAATCAGTAGATAAGAAATTCAACCAATTCAAGAAAGAACCTTTTCAGAGGATGAGAGACTTCATATAAATGGAACTGAAGGAGCTAAAAAAACAAAACAAAACATGTTAGCACTCCATAACAGCAGAATCCGATGGGGAGAACATTCTAGATGAACTTGAAGACAAAATATAGGCCAGCATTGATTAAAAAAATAAATAAAAATGGAACAACAAACGGTTGGGGAAAAATGTAACATACAAAAAACAGGAAGAATATTTTCCAAATTATAGGAATATCAGAAGATGAAGAAAAGGAGAAGGGGAAAATTGAATTGTGGGAGAGATAATTGCAGAGAACTTCCCCACTCTTTGAGATAGCCAAAGGATTGGAACAAAATAGACTCAAACAGAACAACACATTTATATATAGTAATTAAGAGAGTGAAAACCACAGAGAACAGTAAAATTCTTAAAGCATCAAGAAGGAAGAAACCCCTACATACAAGAAAAATAGGATAAAAATAATAGATCTTCGGTATAAAATGGTAGAGGCAAATAATAAAGAGAGTGGAATCAATGGCATATTCAAATTAAACAATAAAATAAACATTCAACCAGGAGTCCACTAACATATAAAGCTCTCACTTAAACAGGAGGAATTAAAATATTTTCAAAAACTGCTGCTATTTGTAATAACCAAACTGACCAAGAATAAACAACTAAAATGCAACTTAATTAAACCAAATAGCCCATTGTAGGAGCAACAACCTAACACATAAAAATGGTAACACAGACCTTTATATCAATAATATCTTTGAATGCCAATGAACTAAAATCTTTCAACAAAAGACACAGAGTGACAGAATGGATCAGTAGACAAAACCTATTCATTTGCTGCTTCTAGGAAACATATTTAAAACCACAGGACAGATACAGGCTCAAGGTTAAAGGATGGAAAACAATTATAAATAGTTGAATGGGGGGGGAGGCTGAAGCAAATATATTTATATCAGACCAAATAGCATTGAGTCTAAAGAAAGTAATCAGAAAACCTACCATGCATTCTCTAGTGTACATAAAATATTCTCTAGGATAGATCTAATTTTAGGGCATATATTTAATTTAAATAAATATAAAAACATAAGATTATATTAATTCTACAATAATACAAGACCACAAAAAGACCATAAGAAGATAATGTGAAGATGCTTTTAACACTTGACAACTGAAAAATATGCTGATAAATGACAGTCGAGTTAAAGATGAAACCAAAGAATTAATAAAGAGATTCTTTGAGACTACCGATAATGAATAAACAAGTTATCAAAATATATGGGACATTGCAAAAGCAGTACTTAGGAAGAAACTCAGCTATATAGCCTAACATAACAAAAATATTAAGATTAAATTTATTAATTAAATGCATACTTTAAATATTTGGAGAACCCAAAAGCAATATATCCAGACTAGTGGAAGAAAAGAAATAATAAAAATCCAGATGGAGCAAATAGAAGAGGGAAGGTTTTTGCCTTGCACACAGCCAACCCAGATTCAAACCCAGCATCTTATATGGTCGCCCAGTCAGAGGCAGGACTAAACTCTGAATGCTGCCAGGTGTACCCCCCCTCCAAAAAAAAAGAGAAAGAAAGAAATAATAAAAATCAGAGCAGAAATCAACACTACAGAAACAAGAAAGTTATAAAAACAACCAGTGAAAATAGTGCTGCTTTTTGAAAGAATAAACAAATTGATAAACTGTTAGTTAGACTTAATGAGGAAAATTAAGTTTTTAAATAAATTAGAAAGAGCAGAAAGATTGGAATGCCTGTCTTGAAGAAAGGCAGGGGTTGGGCAAGGAGGGTAATGGGCCATACTGGTGACATGAAGGTTGCACTGGTGAAGGGGGATGTACTTTTTATGACTGAAACCCAACGACAAATGTGTTTGTGACCATGGTGCTTAAATAAAGATATTATTTTAAAAAGAGAAAAAAATTACAATAGAACCCCAGAAATCCAAAGATCATGAACACTAACTATAAACAACTCTTCCCTGTAAGCTAGAGAATCTAAAAGAGATGAATAGATTCCTAGAGACAGGATTCTGGGGTGTAAAGGAGGGATATGTGGGAGACAAGCTGGGAACAGAAGTGGAGGGAGGACAACATTGGTGGTGGAAAAGTCCTTCATTCATTGTCAATACGTACTGTAAATAATTCTGTGTAATGAACTTCAGTCACAATAAGAAAAAAGTAAAAAAAAAAAAAAGAAAGAAAGAAATTTTCCAAGACTAGAAGTCCTGGCTCTAATGGATATATAAGTGATTTTTATCAAACCTGCAGAGCATACTTTTATTGATTCTTAAGCTCTTTCAAAATATCAAAGAGAGGCCAGAGCAGTAGCACAAGTGGTAAGGCCGTATTGGTGACCTTACCCACACTAGCCTAGGACGGACCTCCGTTCAAACCCCCGGGGTCCCATATGGTCTCCCAAGCCAGGAGCGATTTCTGAGCACATAGCCAGGAGTAACACCTGTTTTATACTTGAGTGTGGCCCAAAACAAAAACAAAAAATAAAATATCAGGGAAAGTAGAATCCTTGCTAACATCTCCTAAGAAGCTAACATTATGCTGATACCCAAAGCTGACAGATAAATAAATTTTCAGATCAAACTCCTTGGTGAACATTGATGCAAAAATCTTCTGAAAAATCTTAGCCAACTGAATCCAACAACATATCAAAAATATAATATACCATGATCAAGTAGAATTCATCCCACGTATTCATGGTTGGTTCAATATATGCAAATTAATTAAATAATAACACATTAGTAAAAAGAAAAGAGAAAAATTATGATGATATCAATATATGCATAGAAAGCTTTAAACAAGATACAACATAATTTAATTATATATCATCCCTGATTCAATATCACTATGGATCTAATATATTACTGTGAAAGATTTGTAATCCACTTTGATTAAAATGAAAAAAGAAAAGCTCGGTAAAATAGGGGTGTAAGGAACCTTCAAGATAGTAAAACGTGTTTATAAAAATAGCCAATATTATTTTGAATGGTGAAAAGTGAAAGCATTTCCACTGACATCAGGCAAAAGGCAAGGATGCCCACTGTCTTCACTCTTATTCAGAATAGTATGAGAAGCCCTAGCAATAATTATAAGGCAAGACAAGTCTTTAATGCATTATCTGATGTGCACTAAATATTCACTATTACCACTTCAAAATATATTATCATACAGACCATTGCTCTTTTTTTCTCAAGAATATAATAAAGACTGTCAAGTTGTTTAGGTACTACGAAATGAGATTGAATGTCTAAATGGCTAGAATCATGTTTAAAACATTCATTTCATCTGTGAATTGGAGAAATAGCATTGTAGTTAAATCAGAACCTTGCATGTAGCTGACTCCAATTATATCCTCACACCAAAATCCTCTCATCATTGCTGATTATATCTCTGGAGTTTGCTCAAGAACTTTTAGCTGTGGCCCCAGAAACTTGCAACAATATCCAGTGTCCCAGGTTATTCCAGATCCTGCAGTCCCGGCCAACACATTCTTTGCCCCTCACACTGAATCACTGCATTGATTTGTTTGATGGACCATCTCCAGTATTGTTTGCTGAAACTTGGAGCATCACTTGAGAAGTCCCACAAAAACAGAGCATTTTACATTTTTTGTAGTGTTAAAAGCATTAAGTGTGTGATTTTCTGATGATGATATTTGCCTGACTGCTGGTCGCAGAGCAATCCTTGAGGTTTCCTGTTCATGTTTTACTCTATCTCTAAAGTAACAGAACTTCGATCATTTTTTATTTTGCCCAATAAGACAACTGTCATATATGCCAACTGTTTTATACAAGCAAATACATGTTTGCTTTTTGTATATATTTATATATATTAATCAAAAAGTGAATAAATTGCCCTCATGAAAATTAAAGTATCAATTCTCAATATAATTCTGATAATTTTGTGCTTAGTTTATATATCATCTTTAATTATTTGATAAATATTGGCTATCCTATTATACTTTCTTTTTTTTTTGTTTTTTTTTGTTTGTTTGTTTTTGGGCCACACCCGGTAACGCTCAGGGGTTACTCCTGGCTATGCGCTCAGAAGTTGCTCCTGGCTTGGGGGACCATATGGGACACCGGGGGATCGAACCTCGGTCCGTCCAAGGCTAGCGCAGGCAAGGCAGGCACCTTACCTTTAGCGCCACCACCCAGCCCCCCTATTATACTTTCATCCTGAATGTTTTCAGTGTAGTTTATTTTAGTAAAAACAATGTGAAACCATAAGGTGAATATAGCATCGTATGAAGGCCAATGCAAAATATAAGAATTTTGAAAAAGAGAAATCCTTAGATAATATTGTAAATATAATATATTGTGCATGTTTTAATTATCATTTCAGAGGAATGAAGCAATTTTGAAAACAAATTTTCAAGGCTATTTTTGTACTAGCATTATATTTTTCTAAATGTTCACCATTAGGTAGAGTGATCTTTTCCTTCCTTTAGCTCAGAATGGTCAAAGTTAATTTCCTGATACCAATGTGCACTTAAGTTTTGTTATTCACATTGTTTAGACATTGTTAGACTTAGGCAATATGAAAGTTGTCATTTACTTACACATTGCTGATCTCCATGAGTTGAAAAAGAACATACTTCTCAAAAATGAATCTGATAAAGTTGTGTTAAGTAGTTTATTAACACATTTTATGTGCAAAAGACATCACATCCACTGTAGCTCACACTCTTACTGACATCAAATAGTTTGCAGGTGATCATTAAGACCACAAAGAACTTATTCAACTGGGATCATATGATCTAGGATCATAGTAGTAACCATCTATATAGTGACAAGTAATGAAATACATGTTTCTAGAATTTATTACTATTTTATTTGTAACATAATTATAACACAATAAATATCACAACAGATTCACATATTTTCCATCCAGAAAATTATTTTCAAGGAAGTCTGCCTTAAAATAAATATCAATCATTATTATAGATATGATGGGTATACACATAAAAAGAATATTATGTAAGCTATTGCTAGTATTATAAGAAGCTATTTTTTATCACACAAATACAATGATTTAAACGTAAGAGCTCATATATTCTGACTACTACAGGATAATTTTTCTATCTTCAGAAATGCAGTTTGACTAAATTCGTGAAGAAAATTATAATATTTTTAGTATTTTTCAGGTTCATGACTTTGAAATATTTAAATTTCTTACCTATACTTTGCAACATGAAAATATATTAGATCAAAGTCACGCAGAGATCATCAGGGGACTTAGTGAAAAAGGACAAAAGTGGAAGAATGGAAAGAAAAAATTCGATATAGCATCCTTGCTAGCTAATCCTATCTGACATTATTTAGCTACAAGATGCCAATTCAAGAGGACAGTGTCTATCAAATTTCCTTTTAAATAATGATTGCATAAAATAAAATGCCAGGAAAAAGACAATATATGCGATTAAAAGCTCTGAAATGAGTGTCAATAAATAAAAAAAGCATTTGCAAAAATGAGAAGGAAAATCAGAAAGTGGATATTTATGGCATCTAATGTGGAAGGAGAAAATGAAACTAAATATAAAAAGAATAAACTAAAAGTGAAGGGAATGTAATGAACCACTTTAGCTTTTGCCTAGTGAAAAATGTCTAACAATTGTATAGAATTGTTTCATGGCTGTCTAAAATGACTTAACCAATTAGGAAAATATATTTCTTGCTAGATAATGGAAATCCAAGGCTCACAAAAACCAAAATAATTCCCTTTGCTTTGACTTGCCTATATTTTTTGACAGACTTTGATAGAATTTGATATCCTCTGAACCAAATGGTACAAATTTCTTCTCCCCATGACATCTTTCCCTTTCCAGGTTATTTGATCTCACTCAAGAAGCAAGAAACTCATAATCTGAGGTTAACATGTGGCTTTAAGGAATAGTAAGGAAAGTAAGTGCAAGTGGGTTCATTGAAAAATTGGAGTAAAAATATTAAACCTAATTCAATATTTCAGCTTGACCATTAGATGATGAAGATTCCACATATGGAAACTAAAGTTGAAATAGATTTCTTGCAAAACAGTGAGGATTCACTTCATAGCATCCTATGATCCTTGGTTCAAATGCAAGGGATTTCTTATATTATGACTATCCTTCCAAAATCTGGTGCCATTTTTAATTCATTTTATTCATTTAGTGTTTGGTTATGGTGCCAATGAGACGACCAAGTATTATTGCAGGTGGGCAACTAAATTCTGGTAGATTCCTCACTGAAAAAATAAATTTGCACTCAAATTAAATAGAAACGATTGCCTAGAGGAAGATTATAAAGGGAATATAAAGGGGAAAATTAGGCCTGAGATTTGAAGAACACCAACCTGGGGAGCCTGAGGTATAATGGTGTTGAAGTGGGAGTTAGAATGGTATAAAGAAATATAAAACAGGTTTAGGGTCAGTAATTATAGTATTTTCAGTTCATGTTTTAGTTGAAGAGGATGGTTTTAAAATTATCTGAGATATTTGATGTCAAATAATGCAAATATTTACTAGAGTTGGGGTTACCATGGTAAGGCATCATGTTAAAAATTTCTGAGTATGTAATCTTTGACAAGTATAATTTAATTATGAATTGGTAACAAAAAAGATATAGTCACAAACTAAGACTACTTTGAATTTAAAAGGAAATAATCTTACTCACTTCCCACAATGTAAAAACTTTACATTTTTAAAAAACAAAAAAATTTAAGAGTTAAGTTGATTCTATTCGTTGCATCATATTATCTTTGGTTCATGTGCAAGTTTTTTTCTTATAATATGACCATTATTCCAAAATCTAGTGCCATTTTTATTTATTTTAAAGTAATATTTAGAAATTATGAGTTAAAACATGTATCACCCTATGTAACTTCAGGCATGGTATAAGTATATCAGTTAATCTCTGTACTAGTTTTATATTTAGTCAACATTCATTTTAAGTGTCTTATCTTATGAAACTTTTCATTATCTGTGACAGCAAGCATGTGCCACTCAGGTTAGTGTGACAGAGGGATGCTTGAACTATGACACAACGTTATGATATTGTGAGACAACACCAGCATTTTGTGACATTGGGATTATGCTTCAAGGAAAAGAAAATAGACTCTAGTTTTTCAAGTAACCTGACAGTTCTAGAGGCAATATCCTGAATATATGCCATGGAAAATGGTGTTCACTTTTAATAATCTTCTATATGATACATTTATTATTGAAGTGTGTCCAGACATTAATTGTTTCCTGCATATAAATTACTTATCTAGAAAAAATAATAGTTATTTAGTGTATCTTATTTAAATAAAATTTCTTTAAGGGTATCTAAGTTTTATTAAAACCGGAAGACATAAGCCTTTTATTAATTGGGGGAAAAATCTTCAAAAGGATGGTGATCCATTTACATAAAATATATTCTCAAAATTTGACGAATTAGCCACAGTTTCAATTTTTAATCATAAATTCTTTCAAAGGGGGTACATATTGCACTGTATGTAGCCAAATGGAACTAATTCAGAATTAGTATTTAAAACCCTCGAATAATTTTAATACTTTCCATCTTGGCCAAAAAACATAAAAAGCTTCTATGACAATATATGACAGTATCGAGAATGCCATTGAACCATTTAATGTCCCTCTGTCAACAAAAAAAGTTCCAGTGACAAGTCACAGCTATAATTTTTGGTTTATTTTTCTAATAAATCAATTTTGCAAATAAAACTTTATACAGCAACATATAATTCAATTCCTAATATTAACTACCTAACAGCTTGCTCTGTTTCTCTGCACATCATATGTATCAGAACACAGAGAGTCTTTGGCTCACCAAGTTATTATATGTTTTGCATTCATCTATTTGCCTTATTAACCAATTTACTGCCAGGCATAGTATTTTGCAGAAACCATAGTCAAAATAAAAATAATATCCTGTAAACAGGTAACATTTTTATCAACCTAAATTGCTTATGTAATATTTAAAAAATGTTATTTAATTCTATTTCATAATGTAGTAGTTGTATTTGTTATGCATTTTTCTCTTTTATTCACCCTATATTTGATACCTGCAAATACCCTTTCAACCTATAAAAACCTAAGTTTTTTCACTTTTTAGGAGCTGGTGTTGCACCTTTGTACTGAAATAGATGTGTTGAGACAGTATAATTGGAAGTCAAATAAGAATGATCCAATGATCTAATTAGGCACACACTGTATAACCTAACCATGAAGAAATTGCTTGACTGGCAAAGACTTATGGCAAAGAATAATCTTTTAATTATTTTCTACCTATGCAGAAAACACCGGCCCATTCTTTGAAAGATAAGTGATCTTTTTTTTTTTTTTTTTTTTTTTTTTGGTTTTTGGGTCACACCCGGCGGTGCTCAGGGGTTACTCCTGGCTGTCTGCTCAGAAATAGCTCCTAGCAGGCACGGGGGACCATATGGGACACCGGGATTCGAACCAACCACCTTTGGTCCTGAATCTGCTGCTTGCCAGGCAAACACCGCTGTGCTATCTCTCCAGGTCCCGATAAGTGATCTTAATGATAGCAATAACAATGCTTGGTACAAATTAAATAATAATTGAAAGAAATAAAGTTGATTGAGGTTTATTTCAGTGAAATAATTTTTGACAGATGGAATATCTAAATGCTTTTCAATAACAAAGTTGAAACAAAAAATTAAAAATTATAATATTTACTTCACTGTCCAAAACTTTAAACTCAACTCTGGCACTGTATGGACCCCTCCCTGTCGCACCGTAGCATAGAAAGTAGCTCATAAAATATCACAAAATGGGCCCGGAGAGATAGCACAGAGGCGTTTGACTTGCAAGCAGCCGATCCAGGACCAAAGGTGGTTGGTTCGAATCCTGGTGTCCTATATGGTCCCCCATGCCTGCCAGGAGCTATTTCTGAGCAGACAGCCAGGAGTAACCCCTGAGCACCGCCGGGTGTGGCCCAAAAAAACAAAACAAAAAAAAATCACAAAATAAGCAAGCTGCTAAATGCTTAAACTGTAGAGAGCCTAGGGCTATCAAATTTAAAGAATATTTATCATTTATATTTTTATAGATATTGATTCATGGGAAATATTTTCAGTAGCATGTTCAGAATAATTTGATTTACGTAAAAGGGATATTTTGTAATTTGTAAATTAAATATCAAAATGTCTAATAATGTGTACATAGTAGGCACTCACAGTTATTATGCAGACATTTGTTGCATATTCATTATAATTAACAAAAAATACTAAATATTTATTACACATGAGAATGCAGAAAAAGGGGCTATAGTGATAGCACAGCAGGTAGAGCACTTGCCTTGCATGTGCCCAAACTGCTTTAATCCCATAAGTTCTCCTGAGCCTGCCAAGATTGATTCATGAACACAGAGCTGGGAGTAACCCTTGAGAACCACAGGGTGTGCCCCCCCAATAAAACTTAAAAAAAAAAAAAGGCAGAAATGTTTTTACTGTAGTCTTAATTTTGAAACAAAATCACATGTATTGATATAATTTATATATAATTAAATCTAGATTATATTTTATCTATAACTTTCTAGATCAGTAAAATATAAGCTTTCTGTCAGAAATGCAGTCATTTATTTATTGACATATCTATTTACAGGTAGTACTTACTATGTGCACGATACTGTCTAATTATCAGTAGTGAACCAAATAAAATCATATTTTATAGATAGCATACATGAAGAGGGTAAAACAGAACACTAAAAACTCCACGTACATGATGCATCAAGATTCAGAGATGGATGATGAATGTGCGCTCGATTCGATAAGGTAGTCAGGAAGTCCTCTCTGATTGAGTCATAAGTCAGTCCTACAAATATTTATGTAAAAGCAGGCCAGGCAAAGGGAAGAGCAAGTGAAAAATCCTATTGGCAGAAAGATGTGGAGTAATCAGGGAGCAGTGAATCGTCCACTGTTGCTAGAGTAAGGGAAAGGAGGTAAACATTGACTAAAAGGATATTATAGGGAACTCCAAGGGCTGAATCCTGTAAAGCCTCATAAACCAGGATGAGAAACCTAGAACCAGATTAACGGTCAATGGGAAGCCATGCCTCGATTTAGAGTAAGGAGGGGGTGCTTTGATCTCATTTGCATTTCAAAAGGATTTCCCTAGGGAGGCTGAAACAGGAAGAGCATTTCAGAGGCTCTTTCATTTCCTTGTTATTTTGGAAATTATATGTGTATTCCTGTTTAGCTATTTATTTTATTCCAAGCAGCTTTGTGTCCTAAATCTGGATTATCCTCTGGCTTTCCCTCCCCCACCCCCGCCCCTATTTTTAAGAAGAGAAATTTTCCTTTGTAGACATGTTCACACATTTTCTATCTTAATTATAAAGGCATATTATTTTAAATATCTTATGAGGCAATATTCTTTGATCTCTGAAGAGGAATATAAAGATATAAAGTCTTTTAAAGATTTAAAGTCTATAAAGTTTATAAAGATATAGATTTATAAAATCTATAAAGATATAAAGGAATATAAACTTCCCATTTTTTAAAGAATATAGAACAGTTTATTGGAAGGGAGGAATTTATCGTAGGACTAAGCTCTAGTCTTCCCATTTTTTATAGATTTAAAAATATAGTTATTTCTTACTTTTGACTACAGTTTTACATTTTAAAAGTGTCTTTATTTAGGGGCCGGAGTGGTGGCACAAGTGGTAAGCCATCTGCCTTGCTTGCGCTAGCCTAGGATGGTCTGCATTTCAATCCCCCCTCGTACCATATGGTTTCCCCAAGCCAGGAGCTATTTCTGAGCGCATAGTCAGGAGTAACCCCTGAGCATCACCGGGTGTGGCCAAAAAACAAAACAAAAAATGTTTATTTAAAGATAATTTTTTGTTGTTGTCAATATTGCTGTTGTTAAGTATTTATCAGGAAAATATAAGATTAAACAGGAACTCATGTTTAATGAGTCCTGATTATAAAACATTTGAATGAGTAATAGAAAAGTTCTTGTTAGTTCTTTAGTATGTCTAATAACAATCTTATGCAAGGTCCAGCATCCTATCTGGCAAATCTTGGTCATCTATTGTAGATGAAAAACATGTAGAATTCATAAGTGTGCTAAGTATATTTAAGTGTTACCAACCAGCAATCTAAATTTTAACTTTAAAATAATAAATTAGTTACTTATTTGGAAGAAATAGTATATAATATGTACTGAGAAATAGTGTGAGTTTCAAAGAAATTATGATTTAATTTTCTTATAAAGAAGACTGACAGTTTATAAAATGCTTAAGTAGCATGTGTTAAAGATAAATCAAATCCTAATATACTCTGTATATAATATATAGTCATAAAATTTAAATAGTGAAAATATTGCCAAGCTTCAGATAATACATTATGATAATTCTTGTGTTTGTTATAGTCAAGATATTACTGGCTTTATTAAAATGATGTTTCTTCTTAGAACCAATTTAAAATACCCATTTAAAGATCAGATTGTGTTCTTGTAGTGACCACTTACATTGTCTCCAAAAAAAGTGCACATTTGATTATACAGCTTAAAAAACTTGCTGAGATGAAGCCTAAGGCAGTAATATTTTGCACAGCCATACTTAAGAATAGAAATGCAGACATTTTAATTAGAATAAAAAGAATAGCACCATTAGAAAATAACTCTAGCATAAAAAAATACATGAGAAAACATTCAGTGTGTCTTAATGCATATTGCTCTATATATTTATCTAAAATCTATAAATTGAGCTTGTTTTACTATGAAAGTACAAGTAAATTAATCCCTCATTTGTATGGTCTCTATATCTAAATATTATTCATACATTATCATTATAAACATATACAAATTTTCTACATAATTGTTAGAAATTTTAACCTTTCTATATTCTAAGCAATAGATTTCTCTGCTAGCTAGTAAAAAATAAATGGAAAGAAATTTCACCCATGTACTGAAACTATCCTTAATTAAATATTTAGAGAAAAGGAAAGTAGTAAAGAAATTGAGAAAGGTAGAGAAAAGAAAAATGATAACAAAGGGTAGCAATGAAATGCAAACATTTCTAAGTATCATTCTGCATAATATTATAAAACTTTATAATAAATTCAATATTTTTGGAAAATCATATAAATTATCTAGTACTTTCTATATTTTTAAAGTTAGGGGTCAGAGTAATAGCACAGCAGAGAGGGCATTTGCCTGGCACACATCTGACCTTGGTTCAATTCCTAGCATTCCCTATGTTCTCACATGCCAGCTAGGAGTAATTTCTTAGAGCCAAGAGTAACCGCTGAGGACTACGGGGTGTGGCCCAAAAACTTGAAAAAAAAAACAAAAACGAATGGAATAAAATGGGAAAAAAGTTAAAATATTTTAAAATATTAAAATTATGAGGACAATACCAATTATCTTTAAACCAGAATACACAGAAGAGCTATATACTACAAAAAATAAAATGCAGAGTAAACAGTAAAATGTTAAGGTTAAAAAAAGTTCACCCTTTTTACACATGTATTAGAAATAATAGCATAAGCATATTATATATAGCAATTCAGGCTACTTTGTTTTGCAAATAATCATTTTCATTCATTTTAAATCAATGCTTATTTGTAGTTGATCAACTCATGGAAAATCAATGACACTTGATGACTAGTCTAAAATGAACTAGGTCAATTTAGTGCAATAAAAATGAAAAATGAACCTTCCAAGTGCAAAGGAAGCAACACAATCTGCTCTAAAACAAATCACACATGAAATTGTTTTCTTTTGTTTTCCACTTATATCCTGAGAGAACTTCTTGAAGTAGATATTGTTACAAGTTGGGAGTCCACACTTTACAGATGACTCAGTATTTTTCAATGCTATTTGCAGAATTCAATTTTAACTCAGGTCTAAAATTGAATCCATGGGCATTCATTCTGTAAAGTCAGTGTGTTGAGGTCCTTATACAAGGTCCAAGACTCATATTTGTTGGTCAAACTTATGGGAATGTGACAAAAGACATGCTGGTGAGAATATCTAAGACAAGAGATCATGAAAGAGCAGGCAACCTAGTCAAAAGATCATCAATAAGGCCTAAGAAAGAAGCATTCTCAGATATATAAGTTGGAGTTTTGCACAGTTAGAAATTGCTAATTTGGGGCCAGAGCAATAGCGCAGTGGCAGCTGATCCAGGATGGACCTCGGTTCGATCCCCGGGTTCCTATATGGTTCCCCAAGCCAAGACCAATTTCTGAGCGTAGAGCCAGGAGTAACACTTGAGCGTCACTGAGTGTGGCCCAAAAACCAAAACCAAAAAAAAAAAAAAATGCTGATTTGTTGAGTCAAAGGACACTAAGAAATTATTGACCAATCCAAAAAAAAAAAAATAGTAGCTACTGAACTTCTTTGTATAAGCTGTTAACTAGACACAGAGCACTGCACTCAGGAGCAGGGTAAGAAAGAACATACTTATTTAGTAGCAACTTTAGCAGAGAAGGAACTACTGAGACTGTGAAGATGGTAGAAAGTAGAAGATGCTCTGAGAAGACAAAAATAATTGATATTAATATAAGAAAACAAAGTGTCTGAATTTCATTTATTTAGTTTTTAAACTTTAACAGCATGATTTACAAATTTCTTCATAATACAGTTATTTCAGTTATCTCAATTTTCCAACCCATTCTCACCACCAGTGTGAATTTCTTCCATCATTGTCCCCAGTTTCCCAATTCCCCCCAAGGCTGCCCCTTTGGCAGGCCTCAAATGTATTTTAGGGGCTGGAGTGGTAGTGCAACCGGTCGGGCATTTGCCTTGCATGTGCTGACCTAGGAAGGACTGCGATTCGACCCTCCGGTGTCACATATGGTCCCCCAAGCCAGGAACAAATTCTGAACACAAAGCCGGAAGTAACCCCTGAGCTTCACGGGTGTGGCCCAAAAACAAAATAAAAACAAATAACAAACAAAAATAATGTATTTTATATTGCTTGTTATAAGAAAATGGCAAATGAAAATATCAAAAGTCATATCAAAAAGTAAATGAAAATTTGAAAAATTATTATATATAGGGGTTAATGGTTATTGTGTGAATATTTACTAAGTTTTTGCTAGTTAGTTGAGTGTTCTTTTTGGTTGTTTATTGAGCTTAGTTGGCTTCTATACTACTTTCTGATCTAATTTTCTATGCTCCTACTTGATTGTTAATATTGCTGAATTTGGAGATATTGAACAGTCATCTATGTAGTTGTATGCTTCAGAAGCTACAGAACTGGTATGACTCATGACCCAATCCCCTTTTCTAATAGACCCCAAAGTTTTCAACACAAATACTGATGTATGCATGAGTTGCATTGGCTTGGGTTGGCATCTCTCCTAAGATTAGTTGTGAAGTTGTGAAGCTGGTCCATTGTTTCATTGTCTGGATTGTAAAGCTGATTATAATAACATTATAATGTTGAATCAGCTTGTCCTTTCACATCCTACATCCAAGAGATCCAGCAGCTAGACAATGAAAGCTTCCAAACCAAACCCTCAAAACCTAACTTCTGTTTCCAGGTTTTTCCACATGCCTGGTTTGACTATTAGAAGCCCCTATACTCTAAGTTTAATGAGGATACATATATTTTACTTTATAAATGAAGCTTTAGGAGAAAATAAATGTGTACTATATTATTGGACATGTTGGAAAGACATGAATTAAAGAAAGAAGATGAAAACAATATATCCTCAGGGAGGTCTCTTCCACAGAATAAAACAGTGGCTTTCAACATTTGTATACCTCTCCAGGGCCACAATGCAATATAGACAGGCAGTTGGAAAGCAGCGGAGTAAAAGACTTTGAAGTTCTCATAACTCAAGTCACCATGGAAACCACCTGTTGAAACTCCTCAAACTTCTAGTTCAAGTATAAGATTCTTTGTGAAACCTTCTAGACACTTCAGTTAAATGTGCTTATTCCTCCCCAAGCTCTTAAAACACTTTATTCATGACACCAAATCCCAAATCTAGTGACACTATTTAATGGAGATATAATTTAATCATAACCTCTATTACCAACTGAAATAATAGCCAATTTGGGTACTTTATGTTTTACCAAGTACCTAGTAAAATATAGGTACCCAGCTTTACCTGTGAGATTAGACTAGATTAGATTAAGTGAGATCTCTGATAACTCAAAATGTTTGTGACTAGATGGAAAAGAAATGGAAGGCAGGAAGGCAGGCAGGAAGGAAGAAAGACAGGAAGGAAGGAAAGAAGGAAGGAAGGAAGGAAGGAAGGAAGGAAGGAAGGAAGGAAGGAAGGAAGGAAGGAAGGAAGGAAGGAAGGAAGGAAGGGAGGGAGGGAGGGAGGGAGGGAGGGAGGGAGGGAGAGAGAGAAGGAGAGAAGGAAAAGGAAGGAAGGAAGGAAGGAAGGAAGGAAGGAAGGAAGGAAGGAAGGAAGGAAGGAAGGAAGGAAGGAAGGAAGGAAGGAAGGAAGGAAGGAAGGAAGGGAGGGAGGAAAGAAGGGAGGGAGGGAGGGAGAGAGAGAAGGAGAGAAGGAAAAGGAAGGAAGGAAGGAAGGAAGGAAGGAAGGAAGGAAGGAAGGAAGGAAGGAAGGAAGGAAGGAAGGAAGGAAGGAAGGAAGGAAGGAGGGAGGGAGGGAGGGAGGGAGGGAAGGAGGGAGGGAGGGAAGGAGGGAGAGGGAGGGAGGGAGAAAGGAAGGAAGGAAGGAAGGAAGGAAGCAAGCACACACACAAATTTTTAGAAAACCTGAAGCAGTTTTGTTATAATGAAAAATGTTCAGTCATATCTACTTAGATTATTTCATCCATTCCCCACATTTCAAAATCTCTCATGACTATGTCTGGCCAACTACTCAGTCATACATCCCTGTTTCAGTGCAATCAAAACTCACCAACATTTTGCTGAAAGTCAGTATTGAACATTGGCTCGAGCTGTAAACTAAAATGCCACCATGTGTTTGTGAGTTTAACATTTAGTGGGCAAGCAAATAAGATGAAAAGAGAGATGATTTATTTTATCTAATAAAATGCTTGAAAGTGATTGTTACACAGACATAAGCTATATCTTTGATATATACATAGAAATATTATCTTATTCTTCTGAGTTTTCTCCATGCACATATATATATATCTTTTTATGCACATATATTTTAACTAAAATACTTGAAATAATTACCGAATTATAAATCAATACAAAAATTATTTACCAAGCCTGGTAAAATTATTTTAAAGCAAAATTTTAGCTCAAATATTTCTATTTTTAATTTTATTTTGAAATTTGAAAACTGATACCTAAAACTATACCACCTAGTTTTTGTTATTAATTTTTCTTGTTGTTTGAGTCTACACAAAGTAGTGTTCAGGGCTTATTCCTGTCTCTGCACTTAGGGATCATACCTGGCAATGATCAAGAACTATATGGGGTGCCAGGGATCAGGTTTAACTGCATGCAAGACAAGAAACCTTTCATTGTACCATTGCTCCAGGCCTTCTACTACCTGTTTGAACAAATATATTTATCATGTTTTCTCTTGATTTTTTTAAAGAAATATGACATAATAGATAATTCAGATCAGTTTTCTTTCTTTTTTTCAGTTTTCTTTTTTTTTAGCTTTCTTTTTTCTTTTTTTAAAATTATCTTTATTTAAACACTGTGATTACAAATATAATTGTAGTTGTATGATTACAGTCATGTAAAGAACATCCCCCTTCACCAGTGCAGGATTCCCACCACCAATTTCCTGGATCTACCTACTCCCCACCCTACCCACACCTGCACTCGAGACAGGCTTTCTTTTTCCCTCATTCATTCACAATGTTATGATAGTTTTCAGTGTAGTTATTTCTCTAACTGCACTTATCACTTTTTTTTTTCAGTTTTCTTTCTTGAAGCCATTTCTACACTCTCATTCCATAATTGAAGTATGGCATAGGTATGAAAATGTTTATCATTAAATAAGTTACTATAATACTTATTGAAAGTTATTTTAAGCAAATTTAAATAAAAGTGATCTTAAACTTAGGAAACAAAATCAACTATAATGCAATCTTAGAGAGAGATCATTTGTACAAATTTTAATTATGAATGGAATTAGTTCATGCCAGAATAATTTAATCAATATATTGTTTTTTATTTCATTGTGACAGCATAATATTTGAGGACATCAGTCCAAGAAAAACTAAATTTTACAAAAACACTAAGAATTAATTCCATGAAGAAATGTTATAAGTATACAAATGTCACCTTATTCTCCTTTGAAAATTAATTGAAATTTGTTGCATGCTTTTTGTTACTTTTTATATTTATGCACTTACTATTCATTCCTTCACTATTAAAAAGACAAAAACTAAAGGAAATCATAGTGGGTATCACACTGACACTATAGGAATTCTGCTAAATTACACTACTTCTTAGTGTACTTATCCTGAGTATATTTATAGGAAAAAAACACAAGTAAAACAAATTAAAACACAAACAAATAAAAATTAAAACCATCTAG
Organism: Suncus etruscus; assembly: GCF_024139225.1. Lineage (NCBI taxonomy): Eukaryota > Metazoa > Chordata > Mammalia > Eulipotyphla > Soricidae > Suncus > Suncus etruscus. The sequence continues at coordinate 127,217,140 of NC_064852.1, forward strand.
CTAATGTTACAGACAAATATTCCTAAACTAGCTATTTGCTACCATGCAATGTTACTTATTCCTTTACTATTGTAAACTGTTACCTATCATATAGATAAAATCTAAAAGTACGATATTCAAGTGAAGTACTATGGAAAATCCAAACTAATGATTTTCATACATATTTACTTCAAAATGTCCTTTGGCAAATAAAAGTACCAGTGGGCCAGTTTTGTGAGACATAAGCATGAATCCAGCTTGTCAGCTGATGTGGGTGTGGAAAAATTGCTGTTTGGGCAGAAGGAAAGTGCTGAAATGCTAGACAGAATCGTGACGGGCTGAAGTGAGTGGGCATTGAGTCTTTCACATCTTTCTGATGTGACTTTTTTTTTTTTACTCATTTTATTATACTCTCCTTTCCCTTACAATATTTTATTTTAGGATTTTTGTGTGATCTGAAATAAATGGGGGGGTTTTTGCTTCAAGATTCTTTCAAAAATGTATATGAATAAGAAAAGGTGTTTAACTATTTTGCTATGATTTATATGTAGCACCTTCAGAAAGGGAAAAATAATCATAGGAAAAATGCATCATGGAACATGAAGATAATCCATCCATTAAACTTGCATCAAGTAAATCATCATAGTAAAAAGAAAGGTGGGAAAACTCACTGCTTTGGAGGCAGGTTTCCTTATTTGCTTATTGAAGCAGTGGGGGTGAATAATTACAATCACTGTGGTTGGTTTGAATCAATCTTTGTATTAGGAAAGACAGGCATGAATTCCCCTTAAAATATTGTTAAGGGTGTTTGATTTACATGACATCTCCAGCCTGGGGAAAAAATCTTAACCTTGCCCCAATAGCAGAGAAAGAAAAATAAAGAATGAGGAAAAAAGCTTCAGCGAACTACCCCTATCCCCAACTACTACCCCCATCACACACCCCCACTTCTCATCCAGCTACCCTCCTTACATCACACACAGCTACCTCCCTGACTCTTACTGCTCTTCCAATGAGTCCAATTTGCTCCACAACTCAGGGCAGGAAAAAAGGAGGAAAGGGTTGAGAGGAAGGACATGGTGGTGACATTTCTTGCTTTCGTACGTTTATGTAAGTATTAAGCTGCTAAGCCTAATTGACTCTTTTTTTTTTTTTTTTTTTTTGGCATGAATACCTTTCTCCTGGGCTTTTCCTTGCTACTCCCTTAGGTTACAGCAATGGGTTGTAATGTGTTTCCCTGACTGCTTCCACTGCAATCTTAAGCTTCTAAAAAACCCCTTTCATCGTGGCAACCTTCTTGTCACCCTGTGTTCAAAAAGCTTTCAGGTCTCTATGGTCTGGAATTGAGACTCTTTCCAATCTCTCTAAATTCTGTCACTTTTAATGGAAATAGTTCTTTCTTTTTTTTTTTTTTTTTATTTTGTTTCGTTTTGTTTTTGTTTTCTGGCCATTCTCAGTAATGCTCAGAAATTGCTCCTGGCTTGGGGGACCATATGGGATGCAGGGGGATCTAATCTAGGCTAATGAGGGCAAGACAGATAGATGCCTTACCACTTGCGTCACCGTTCCAGCACTGGAAAAAGTTCATTCTAATCCCACTCATTTACTGGTAACCCCTTTAAGACCCACAGTGCTATCTCTCTCTGTAATTTTACCCATGTCATTCTCTTCAACATTATTAGAGCTTTATTTCTAGGGTCTTTCTTTTTGGTCTCAGAATAAGTTCTGCCCAGTCATGGTTGTCAAAGTTAGTCTTCTGTAGTTAGCGATTTTGGCTTTTGCATAGAGCAAAGGATGACATGTCTCCTGATTGCATTATACTGCTAGGTGATGAGATAGGGCAACTCTCTCTTAGATACATAAAGAAACCCATTTAATGTCTCTTATAAATCTAGTTTTAAGACTATGAATACCTTAAGAAATTGCCTGTTCTTAAAGTTCTGTATCATTCCATCAAATCTAGATGAAAATCTACCTGGATATAGTATTTTTGGTTGTGTTCATTTCATTGAGTTTTTTTTTAATTGCATTTTTTTATTGTGGCCAAAGTGAATTACAAATCTTACACAGTGATATTTAAGGTACACAGTGACAATAAATGAGGGCCCTTCCACCACCAGTGTTGTCCTCCCTTCATTCCTGTTCCCAAGCATATATCCCTTATCTCCTTCCTTTATCCCACAGAATGCTAGTGTAACTAAAAGCAGATATGTTAACACTATTGTAAACCATTTATTTTTGCAGTTCCAGATATTTTTACTAGTGGTTTCTTACAGGTTTAGAGACAAAGGAGCACTGTAAAAACAATGTTAGAGTGGCAATTATTGTTTGTATGGGCCCACCAAAGTATGGGGGTCATGGAAACAAAAAACTTTGGCCTAAGTACAAGGACACCCTACCCCTGAAGTTTCCTGACATAACACCATTTCTAGGCTCCAGGCAAATTAGTTTGTCCAATCCCGGTCATTGTCTGTAGTGCCCATACAGTTATATTTTTCACAGTCTCTGTTGTTGGTATCATGTTTCTGTATTGAAGATCCTGAAATCTGTATATCCTACATTGAAGTCAGGATGGTGCAGAGCGGTGTCTAATTTCAAATCACAGTTAAAGGGCAATGCAGAGAGCCCTGTCTAGTACACAGGTCGTTGTTGTTGTTGTTTAAATCTTCTCAGTGTTAAGGGAAGACTCTTTTGAGTAAATCGATGTCAGAGCAGCAGTAGGGTCTTCCCTGGTAGAGGATTGCTTCCAGGTGATGTCATAAACAATGTTGGATGTTTCATAGATGGCTTCCCTGGTTCAGGGGTGACTGGAAAATGCCCAAACTCCTGAGGCCTGTGCCAGGTCATCATGTCAATGTTCAGGGTGTAAGGTTCCATTGCACCACAAGATTTGTGTGTTCCTATCTCTATTAGATAAGAACTTATTTGTATGTATAGTATTTTTCATTTTAATGTGCCCATGAAAACAAGGAATAATGCCACCTAGCATTATCAGCACATAAGGGGAGCCGCAAGAACAAGTCCAACAATCCCCGTGACCTGATTCAAACATAAGCATTAAACTGAGAGAATCTTTCACAAAAATTCCTTATTGAACAGTACACTAAGAGAAAAAAGATAAAAAGTGGGGAAAATAAACAATCTAACTTAAGACAGTGGACACAATTGTCACCGTTTAAGAAAATTTGTGTGTTCCCATCTTTATAAGAACGTGTTTGTATATAATTTTCCATTTTAATGTGACTATGCAAAGGAAAAACAGTATCACATGGGGAGATTGGTGCTTATGGGGATGCTAGAACAAGTCCAACAATCCAATTGACTTGGTTCTTATATAAACGTTAAATGGAGGGACATTTCTACAAACTTCCTTATTTAACAAATAACAAAGGGAAGGAAAGATAGAGAGGGACTCTTTCACCAAAATATCTTATTGAACAGTTCACAAAGAGGATAAAAGATAAAAAGTGGAGAAAATAAACAATCTAACTTAAGACAGTGGACTCAATTGTCACCTAGTATGGTATCAACCACAGTTACACAATGAAAGAAGGAAGAGGCCAAGAGGACGCTGAGAGTAAACAAGTAGGTAAAGAGTATTGGCCTCCTCCCAGCCTGAGAGTCCATCCTCTCATTTTTATTTTGAAAATATATGGTACCCCCACATAAACTGGTCTCTTCCCAAACTGAGAGTCCATCCTCCCATTTTTATTTTAAATAAATATAGTTTAAATAAATATAGCTAGCCCCCAAGCTAGGGAGAATGCCTACAGCATAGGGTGTCCCCTAACCCCATACCTGGGAAGAGCTGGCCTCCAGGATCAAGGCACCGGAAGCCAGCTGTCTGCCCGGCCCCTCCCTCTGCTTCTCCTCCCTAGAGTAGAGAGAGGAGAAGCCTGGAGATCCCCAATAGAGTCCACCTGGAATCCACAGCAGGCCACCTGAGGTGGCACTCAGGCCAGGCCTAGAGTCCAGGGGGAAATAGGGGAATGGCTGGAGGCCTGCCAAGCCTCCAGCACCCCCCAAGCTAGGGAGAATGCCTCCGGCATAGGGTGTCCCCTAACCCCATACCTGGGAAGAGCTGGCCCCTAGGATCAAGGCACCGGAAGCCAGCTATCTGCCCGGCCCCTCCCTCTGCTCCCCCTCCTTCATTGAGTTTTTGTACTAAATTTCTCCCTTACCTTCTGGGACATAGAGTCTCATTTTATAATTCTGCTGTGAAGGTTACTTAAGTTATGTTATGTGAATGTACGTTAAGTACTGTTTATAATATTTTGTCTCTGTCTTTACTTTTGGAGAACAATGTGTCTCAAGAGTTTTCCTATTGATTCCATTTTTTGTATTCTATTTTTTGCTGGGACCTTCAGGCCTCTGTACTGTACACTATACTACTCAACTCTAAGAAATTCTTATCTATGATTTCTTAACTATTTGTTTTACATCCAATTCACCTTCCTCTTCTTCAGAGACTCCCGTGATTCCTATGTTCATCCCATAGTGTGCTTTTCATTTCTTTCAGCCTTTTTTTTTCATTTTCTGTTTTTTTCTTGAGCTTTTCTACTTCTCACTTGGAGCTCCTTGATCTTTCAGTTGATGTTATTCTGCTGCTCAGACCTTCTATTGAGCCTTTTATATTATTTTACTCTCCATTTCTGATTGTAGCTTTTTCATTTCAGCTATGAAGCTTATTTGTGCTTTGATGGTGACCTATGCCAGTGTTTCTTTGAACTCATTAAACATCCTCAGTGTGATGTCACTAAAGACATTGTCCAGGGATTTTACAAATCTGTCTGGTCCTATTTGTTACCTCCATGTCATAGCTCCCATTCCTCAAATTTACTGGGTGTCCATGCATCTTACACTTTTTTGGGTTTGTTATGCTCCTGCTGTGCTGAAGTTGAAACCTTTGTAATTTTCCCTATTGGTCATCTCTGAGGGATTATTAGGCGGGGGATTGATCTTCTATTTCCCTGACTGTCTTAACTAAGTGAAAGGAAGTATAACTGTGAGAAATGTGAAAGTTGAGGAGTAGAGCTTAAGCGTGAATGAGGAAGAGGTTCTGAAGATGTGAAGTTAGCTCATATCTTCCTGGAGCTAGTCAGAAGCGAAGGGAATCCATTTTGAGTTCTAGAAAGACCCTAGATATGTCAACAAGGAGATTTCTATTAGCTAGAATAGTAAGGTTGCAGAAAGAGTTTCAGGAGTTGTGGATTTGGGCTCTTTGATACCATTGATATGTAGTGTCATATCAACATAGTAGTAACTGATACCCATCATTTTAAATGCTTTTTCTACCTTGTTCTTTAAATCTCATGAATATTATGGAAGGTTCATGTGAATGTCCCTTGACAGTCTCTTCTTTTTCTCTTTGCTTTACTGGATGAATCAGTTCAGCTGACGTCCTGCCTTTGATGCTGATGTTTTTTAACTCATGTATGTAATCACCCATGCTGTTCACCTGATACCATTTACCCATAGAATATGGAGAAAGCCTTTCAACACATATCACCAAATAGTGTGTAATAATAAGAATATAATTAAGTTCCAAATAATGAAATGAAGTGGAGAGAGAGATAATGTAGCTGGAGTCAGAGTGGTGGAGATGTCTTATTTCCCTTGGGGAAAAAATCAGTAAGTTGTTGAAAATGTGATTTTCAAGCCCAACTCCAGACAGGCAGCCATTATAATTTCTCATAGTCAATCTAATACCCATTGAAAAAATTTTAAAATCACCTAGATAAGCTCAAGTGAGAAAGTTGATAACATTAATTGTAGTATGCAACAGTTATACATCAGAATAAACTGCAGGATGTTTGGATAATAATCTTTACTAGATCTTAAACCAAACCTTTCACTCCAAATCTCAAAACAAAATTCCCTGGTTTGGAGTACAAACAAAAGAAATGTTTAAATATTTGACAGAAAGTGTTTATATCTGTCCAGCAATTAAAGCATTAAGCCAAAATAATGCTGACTCCTATTTATTATGAGTTTTTTATTAGAGGTAATTATATATTTCTATGTTAAGTACTTTATATACACTATTCCATTTAATCCCAATAATTCTAAGTTAAATTTTAATTTTCTCTGAATTTGGAGAATTAGGTTAAAATACAATATGATGCAGTTAATAATAAGCAAACTTTAAATAAACATTAATCTACCTATCATCTTCCACAGCTACCTTTATTCTATAGACTTGATTTTGGAAAAAAGCTGTTGGTCTCTTTCCCAGGAATTATTTCTCCTGCTCTCCTGCTCAAAACAATAGAAAATTGTTTTCTCAGTGCTTGACTATGATCTAGGGAAAGGTTTTCTCAGTGTTCCTTTCTTGAGACACCATATGACTATTGTTCTAGGTTGATTTTTCTTTTTTCTAAACGGTGAATCCATTTCCCAGACTGTTCCATCTAATGGTCAACTTCTGTGGTTAAACAGCTTGGAAAGATACAATTAAGGGGCCGGCGTGGTGGCGCTAGAGGTAAGGTGTTTGCCTTGCCAGCGCTAGCCTAAGATGGACAGCGGTTCCGTTTGATCCCACGGCATCTCATATGGTCCCCCAAGCCAGGAGCGACTTCTGAGCGCATAGCCAGGAGTAACCCCTGAGCATTACCGGGTGTGGCTCAAAAAACAAAAAAAAAAAAAAAAGAAAGATACAATTAAAATGACAGTTCATCTTTTTCCATGCATAAGATAAATAGATAAATCAGTCATCACTGGAAATTCTACTGAAATCCTGAGTAATGTCCAAAGTCATCATTTTTCTTCCTAGATTTCAAAAAAAATGTGTCCTTTTGTAAAACATGGATATTGATCAGAAGCCAGATATATAGAAAAGATTGTCACTTGCCTTGCATGTGGCAGACCTTTTTTCAATCCCCAGTACCACATCTTCTCCTGAGCACTAACATGTGTGATTCAGTTACAGACCAGGAGAAGCCCTGAGCATAGTACCGCACTCAAAAAAATATTGGTCAAACACTCATGTGTCATCTGAGTAACAGTATGTTTATAGTGGTATAAGCTTCCTCTCTCAAAAAATTTCCCAATTATACATAAATAGTGCAAATATTCAAAGCTTCTTTACTTCTCTCTCTCCCTTCTCATCCCCCCCCCTCTGCTTTTTGGACCACACTCGGTGATACTCAGGGTTTACTCATCACTCTGCTCTCAAGATCACTCCTGATGGTGCTCAGACACCATGTGGAGGTACCAGGGATATACCCTGAGTTGAAGACATGCAAGGCAATTGCTCTGTCTACTCTGCTAAGCCCCAACCCTTGCACTTCCAACTCTTTTATCTCATTTCCCTTTCATAATTCACAGTAATTTCTTAATTGTAGGATTTTTAAACAGATAAATTATAACCAAATTCTGTCAAAAGAAGTAACTTGAGAATTCATAAGTAACTGGACTTGCAGCATCACCAATGTATTGAGTGGAAGGTCTGCTCTGTTTTGACTGTTATTAATATAATGCAGCTCATCCATTACCTCTGACAGAAAAACCAGACAATAATTCTGACCTCATTTTCTGGTCAGGCCAGAGAGATATGCATAATAGCCCCCAAGATAGACACACTAAAGGGCAACAAACCAGACAAGGTCCAAAACAATTCAGAAAGCCAACATGTTGCAGGGTAGGTGACTGCTTTAAAACTTATTAGGAATAATTTATTGTCAAAATTGTGAATGGACATTGACTCAAAGACGTTGATAGAGGATTTAAGTGATGGTCATGTTTAATAGATGAAAGAAAATCTAGTGAAATTAGAGGGCAGCCACAAACCAGACACATGAATAAGTAATTTTCTGCCTGGCCGTGTTTGCATCCTCTTAACACTCTGGAGGACTGATAAGGCGGCAGTCCGAAATACAGGGGAAAGGTGGACTTCACTCATTGCACAATATCCTTGGAAGTACCATTTTGAAAGTCAGGAAATTAAATTAACGTCAGATCTCAAAATATCCAGATCATTACAAATAATGGTGAATGGTTCTGGACACTACCTTTGCTCCTATAATTTAATTTCTTCATTCCATCAGATAGTTGTGGGGATTTTTTTTAAGGATTAGAATTTCACTGCTTTCTCATAATTCAGAGAGCTAAAGTTTTCAGTCAGTATTAATTTTTTGAGGGATTTTCAGAGGGTAGTATTTCTACATAGCGACCCCTAAAATTATTATTTTCAGAAAGGGCTGATTCCCTTTTTTTTTCCCTTTCTAGCCCAAAAGAAAAGAGATCTGTGTAATTGCAGTGTCAAAATGTCAAAAGACTGAGATAGGTTGATAAAAAAAAGAAGAAAAGAAAACATAAAAAACTAAAGATATGCATGCAGTCCTCAGCCTTACAAATTCTTGGCTCAAATAAAATACTTGTGACATGCTGTAATTAACTAGTTACTCCTCTCAGAATGAATAATAATGCAATTATTTGCCAAAGGAGATAAAGGATAGTTTCTGTTTTTAAAAAATTTTCTTTTCATTGCTGTAGAGAGAAAACTGCAGATTCATTTATCTAAGCTGCTAAAGAAGAGTGACCTACAATTTCACTGTTCGACTGTAGAAAATTCTGTCATTTTTTTTATCAGAGCCTTTTATTTCTACTGGCTTAATAGCAATCAATGTACAAGTCACTGCCATTTTCGAATGACGTTGCTTCTTATAAACTGTTCCCAAGCACCATAAGATTGAAGTAGTATTCTGACTAGTGAAAATATTTCCTTATCACAATTGGTCTTTGATACCATTCTCTTTGAGCAGACACAAATAGGAGGAAGGTGAACCTTAGTTCTTCAAGGAACTTCTCTTTCTTTACAAACTTTCTTTACCAAGTAGCAGAAATTAGATAAGAGTTTATTGAAACATATCACAGATTCTTTCTATGCATAAGTATCTAGTACGATGATTCTTCTTGAGCTCCCTCCAGCTCCAGAAAGACATTCTATTCTTTCAGAATTCACTCAACCAGTATTTATTGAAGATGTGCACTGAGTTATATGCCAGCAATTCAAAGATTTAAGCAAAAATAATGTTGCCCTCGAGAATTTTGCAGAAAAATAAAGCTATAAAATAGTAAGTAATAGCATTAACAATGAAGTCAAAGCTACTACAAGGACATACACATCTACATACATATAAACAAATAAATTCACTCATTTAAATACACATACAATACCTCTGTTACATTAATAAGAAGATTCTGTCAATTGAAGCAGTGAACTGAAGACTTTTTTATTGCTAAAATTTTCTAATTTTAATGTCATGATAATGTATACTTTTATGTATATATGTATTCATCAGTATCTCTATTTCTTGTGTCAAGCCAAATTTATCAGTTTTGTTAAGGATGGTATTATGAATAATCTATACCTTAAGTAGTTAGATTTATTTGTTATTTGTTAGTTTAGTTACTCATTCTAACACCAAGTTTCAGTTCAGAATTCCTTACTATATTATAGTCAAAGTATTAATTAGTATCCCTATGATACTAAAGAGTTTGCATTACTTTTTTGTGAAAACAGAGTTATTGTGATTTAATTCCATAAAAATTATAATAAATATTCCTAGAAAGGACATCATCTGTGTTCAAGTTATAGTTATCAAAATATGTTTTATTTAATTATTAGCAAGAATGTCTAGTTTGCCTTATACTGAATAATATGAAGAACACCACAGGCTTTGGAATTAGACTGCCTGTGTTTGAGATTAGGTTCTGTCCTGTTCAAGTTAGATAACTTGTTCCATCCTAAAATTTTGTTTTTGTTTTGTTTTTATCTGTGAGATGGATATCATAATAGTAGCTACATAATCAGGATAGAAGATGAAAGGAGTAAAACATATCAGGCTTACAGCGCTGGGATAGACACATCATTATATAAGCTACTATCATTAATTTCTTATCCGCAGATTCAGCTGAATGCTTATATGGTCTCAGTAAGGATATTTAATATTTTCTAAGAAAAGTATTTAGCCATCCATTCTATATCTCTTTTATGGTGGAATCTATGTTACTGCTATCTTTTCTCTAAGAAATTAAGACCATGTTATATTACTATATGTATGTAGTTAGTTTAATTACTGAACAACATGATTTACTGAAAGATCAATTTATATGTTATCAGTGGTACAGAAAACACAAGGACATATTGCCTCTATCAACTGAGGTCGAATAAAATTTAGCATTTTAGCACTTACTCCTGGAATTCTGCAAAGTTTTCTAAATAATAATAGTAAAAAACAGATTTTGTTTACTATATAAATAGCTGTAAACATTGACCAAATAAACAGTTTAGTTGGTCTTACATAAACACCAAACTAGCAAAATCTCAGCTTTTTTTAATACTGAAAAAAAATCACATTTTTCAAAATCTTCCAGTTCATAATAATTTCAAAAATTCATAAACAAAACTTTATTATACTCATACATTTGTTTAATACATGCCAGTTCATAAGAGGTGGGAGGAAATAAGAGGCATAAAGATGAAATTACATTAGATAATCATATAAGTATAATTAAACATTTTTTTATTTTATTTCAGCAAACCGTAACTTACGAAAATCTCAAGAATATTCTAGACCCTCCTTTTGAGATAAGAATATAAATCAGGGAGGGAAAAAAGAGGTCAGAACTAAATACATAAACCAAAGTCAAGGTCAATTGAATCAAGAGACCCAAACAATAACAATCTAAACTTAAAATGGACCTGTTACATTAGCATTCCAGGGGTCTAAGGGTGGATGTATGGGATGCATGCTTAGAACTATGGGGGAGGGAGGTCAACACTGGTGGTGGGGAGACCCTAATTCACTGTCACTATGCTTGCAATCCAATTATGAAGGACTTATAATTCACAATGGTCTTTATAAAAAATTTAAAAAATAATATAAATCAGTGCTTTGGAGATGGAATGATCTCACAGGTGTAACAGTCTCTGTGTGTATATGATTGGTCCTAATTTGTTCCCCAGCACTGTATATAGTCCATTAGCACTGCCAGAAGTGGGCACAAAACTGGAGTTCATTCTGAATACAGCCAGGTATAACACATAAATAATAAAAGAGAGAGAATATAAATGCCAAATTTCCATGTATCTTTTCAAAGTCATTTCATAAAAGTTTTCATTGAGGTGGTAAAATCCAGAAATTTCCACAAAGAAGCAAATCTGAGAGGGATGCCCTAAGTAATATTCAGAAAGAAAAGGGAAGATGCTGGCAGCAAATTAGCTGCTATTGTACAATGATCATATTAGTAAAAGAAAAAAAAAAGAAACCAATAGGATGTGAATGATCTTGTAAACTATTCTTAACAATGGTTAAAATTGGTGCTTATAAATAAAAAAAATAACCTTTATTAAACCATTCAACTAACTGGTTTTTGTCTTTTTCTTATCTATACTTATCCTACATTTTTGTCATGCCATGAAACAATACAGAAATCTACTTCCCATTTACTGATTTGGGGCTTTATTGGGTAGGTAGTGGGTGGCTAGTTGGTTTTTTGGTTTTTTTGTTTTTTGTTTTTTGTTTTTTTTTTTTTGGTCATGCATACCTAAGCACTTGTGACTTCATTTAGAGATTACAAAGCCTTGACATCTTTAATTTGCTATTTGAAATTTAGTTTGATTCTAAAATTTAAGTTGAAATAGTATAATTTGTCATTTAGTTAGATAGATAATAGAAGTATCTATTTTTCAGATATTAACAGATGATTATTTTTAGTATCTTCTAGGAAGCCAGCTTGTAAAGTCTAAATAAAACAATTATTGAAATCTAAAGAGGCTTGAAGTTAAATAGAACTTGTTTTAAAATGCAAAATGTTTTCCCTCTTTAATACAATAGTTGACTGTTCTACACTGTCACTTTCTCTCAATCCACTAGGAAAAGGATCAAAAGCTCTTTCCAACATCTCTGTAGATCCTTATTTCAAATTTTTTGATGTTAAGAATCAGCTCAGTTTCTAATGTCATAATCCCTGTGGCTGTCATCATAGGGCACATCACAGACCAGGTAGAAAAACCACACCTCAGTGACTTAAGCATCTTAAGCTGGTTACCATCTGTCCTCATTGTTTTCCAAATAGGTGAAAGTAAAAATAACCATGCATTACTAACACAGATATATAATCGAAATAAAGGACACAAATTTTAAAAATAATCTAGCACACGTCCTTTTCTTTCCCTGCTAGAAATTGAACCCAGGGCCTCACACATCAGAGGCAGGTCTGTATCTCTAGCTGTTATCCTTATACAATTGGTCTCAGGGCAACATTCTAAGAAGCATGTCTGGTCACAAACCCTCTCGTATTCCGTCGACAAACTGATGGAGCAGTAATTCTGAGTTTGGTGCCAGGGAGATTGCTTAAGAATTTATAATCTTTCTCTGGATTTTCTGGGACCCAGAAATCTACTTATAAATTGTATATTTAAAAGGTCTCCCATGGGATTCTAATACATAGACTGTGCTGAGAAAAAAGGATTATATTTTACTTTAACACATCCATAGGTAGTCTTTGTTCCACAATTTACTAGCTCCCTGACCTTATGTAATATCATTGGTCTATGAAATGACTGTTCTGAAGATCAAATAAAGCAATGAATGTTAAAAACCCAGCATGAAACAAGCTGGCTTTTATTGTTATCATTATATTATATGTCCAGCTCCAAGTAAAATATATGGAAATTAAATGCATGGTTCACCACTTGGGAAAGTATATATTTAGGAAATTAATATGAATATAAATAAAAATTTTAAGTATCAAGTTATATTCTAAGACAATAACATTTTCAAATGTATAAAACAATGCAGAATACTGAGTAGGTTGTAAAAATACAGAGAATTACAAGAACATACAGCAAATTATATACATGGTGAGTTTTAAACGTCTAATTTTTCAAGAGACATACCTAGTTATCTTATTAATTCACTGATTTTCAATGTGTGTGATAGGATAAATAAATACTGATAATAAATTTGCATTTAATGTTAAAAAATATAGAAAAAAGGATGCTGTATATCTCGGGAAGAAATCCTGGAAATTGTTTCAAGTGGTCGAGGAAATTACTGAAACTTCATGCAACTGTTGTTTCTATGAGTATAGATATTTCTGAGAAAATTTCTGCTTACATTTGATTCTCAGAGGGTTTTAGCATGCCCAGAAACGTTCTAGACCACTGAAGATTCTTGTTTATTTTTTGTGCAGTCTCAAGAATATGAAGAAGCTTAACTTCTGATGGCATTCCAAATAATCTCCTTGCTTACTTTATCTTAAATGTCCCCTGAATCATTTTCTTCATAATTTCGCCATTCAAATATACTGAGAAAATAAATAACACAGAAATTTTTCCTTTAAGAAAAATTGAACAGCAGTTTCAGAGCTTTTTAGCTTATTCAAATTCTGCAGGCATCAGCATACAAGTGTATATGCATGCTTTGAAATTTGCAAGTAACTGATTAACTGATGAAGATTCTCTGAGCTTTTCTTTTTAATTTTTCATCGATTACTCAGTTTCTTGAATTATTTTTCACTAAGTCTGTTTCTTTTCATTTCTGGTAGAAAGGTGAAGGGACTTCTCTGCAAGGATACAATTCAGTTTTGACAACTCACATTTAGCCAACATAGCAATTCTTCCACAATTGTTTTATTTATAATGTGGTAACAATACTATTGATGTTACATATTTTTACTTCTCTTTTTCAGGTGCGTGTGCAACATTGACTGCTCTCAAACCAACTTCAACCCCCTCTGTGCTTCTGATGGGAAATCTTATGATAATGCATGTCAAATCAAAGAAGCATCGTGTCAGAAACAGGAGAAAATTGAAGTCATGTCTTTGGGTCGATGTGAAGGTAATGTTTTTACCAAAATTTATTTCAGGGAATGTTTTTAGTTTTTGTGTAGGAATGAAAAGTGAATATAACTCTTTATTAGACAGCTATTTTCTTTCCAAAAGATAATTCTTATTTATAATGGATGTTGAATCTATGGTAGCATTTGTTGTAGTCATAGAAATTTTGGTAACAGTTCGTTTATTTTTATGTAATGGGATTATATCTTCACAATGATACAGGCACAGATGCCAATATTTCTAAAATGAAAACTATTCTCCTTCAAGAAGAAAAATTCAAAATCATATTTAGCAAAGAATAATTTAAAGATTATAAAATAATTTGAATATAAAAATTAAGCTTCTATAGGGCTACTGATAGCTCAGCAGTAGGTCATTTGCCTTGCACACAGCAGATCCAGGACGGACCTCAGTGTGATCCCTGGCATCCCATATGGTCCTCTGAGCCAGGAGCAATTTCTGAGCACATAGCCAGGAGTAACCCCTGAGTATTACTGGGTGTGGCCCAAAAACAAAAAAAAAATTAACCTTCTGTAACTATGGATAAAAACTTAGGATTTTCAAAGTCTTCTAACATTTTTGTGTCATTTCAATAGAAAATTTTCATGTATATTTTTTACTAAAATGGATACTAGAATTTTTTGTTTTCTATTTAGAAATCCTTTACTTTTTTTCAGTTATTGTTTTACCCAGCTTATCTTGACTATATTTAAAACTTGCTCCAAATCTTAGAAAACTGGTATTATTTTATTACTTGCTCTCAAACAGAGGACAATATTGTTAAGTACGTTTATATAAATATTTATAGCTAAATATGTAAAATTTCTGTTGATATCAATAATGGTTTTGTTAGAGATATAGATAAATAAGGTTGACCTAATGTATTTAAGCAATAGTTTGTCAATCATTATTATTTTTAAATACAGATAACACAACTACAACTACGAAATCTGAAGATGGGCATTATGCAAGAACAGATTATGCAGGTACATAACATTTTCTACCATAAAATATTAACATCTCTTCAAAAGAGTTTGGTTGAACTCAATTTTTCACCATTGATCAATCCTCAGTCAATTGTTATAATGCTTCTTTTATGTGCTTTTATGTGCTCTTAGTGGAAACTCTCAATTGGAGAGAGAGAATTTTGGGGAGGCAAGTAAGATACTTTCCTTTCTGCCTGAGTTTCAACAATTGTCAAAAATGTCAGTAAGATATAATTAACTTGTTTTGACAGTGCAAATGGTACAAATGACAAAACATTTATCAGACTAATGGGCATCAAGGAAAATTAATGCAATTTTTGGAAGTGTATTGTAATAAATGCAAATGTTCTTGTTTTAATTTTATGTAAGTCAACAATAGAAAGTTTTCTAGTCTAAAAACAATCTAGAAAGAAAGAGGAGCTATAAATAGTATGACAGTCAGACTTTAAAGTATCACTAAAAAGGTATTTACAATTTAATTTTTAAAATAATCAAATTTTCTTTTAATATAATTGTATCAGAGAGTAAAATGTCACAATGAGCATAAAAAGTTTTAGAAATTTTCATGTAAAATGTGAAACAAATGTGAAAACATTTTCTTGATAAGTATTCTTAATTGATATAAATTTTCTTTTAGATATAATTAATCAAAATATAAATAGGATTTTAAGAAATTCTTAAATGTTATAGTTTTGAATAAAAATGTAATTACACCTTAAGGTCAGTTATGATATGTAAAGGTGCTTTCTTTTAAAACTAAAACTTCAACTTAGTTATCGTGCATTTGGTATGAAGTGTATGTCAAATTTCAGTCATAAAGCATTGCTTAGGATATTTTAAAATATGGAATTCTATTTACTTCTTCTTAAATTGTACTTTAACAATATTTTGATATCACAGTTATATCAATTATTTTTAAATCAGAAATTCCATTTATAGATAACTCAGATCTTCAGACTTTAGAATTGATAGGATTCATTTTTTTTCTATTTTTCATCTTAGTAATTTCCCTTTTTGGTTAGTTTTTGTTTTGAGGTTACACTGAAGGCCTCAATGGTTACTCACAGCTTACTGCTCCGGGTACCAATATGGTGCCAAGAATGTGACAAGGATTTCCTATACACAAAGTATACACTCAGCCTTTTGGTCACTCTACTAGATCCCATTCTAATGTTTCTAATGTGTTAATATTTTTTATGTGATGGGACTCAAGTGGTGTACTTACAATCAATTGTTTAGTGGTCAATACCTTTGGGAAATTCCACATAAACAAATAAATCTTTCATTCATAGCTTTCTATATACTATAATTGCAACTTTTGTTTAATTTCATCACTTGGTGGTGGTGGAAGAGTTCTAATATATGCAAAATACACACAACTGTAAACTGTATAGTGTAAGTAACATGGATTCTTTCCTCAAACTCAGTAATATGAGTCCAAGACTAACATTGCACCATCCCAAAACTTTTCCTTTTTCCCACTTTCAACGTAGAAATATAATAAATGTACCATTTTATTAGTAAACACTTAGAGTGCATCTAAAATATTAGCCCATTTGAAATGAAATAAATATAAGTTATTCCTTTTAATGTGTAGAGTTTGTGGGGCATACCCAGAGTGCTCAAGGGTTGTTCTTAACTCTGTGCTCAGGACTGATCCTTGTCTGTGCTCTGAAATCTGTATCTGGTTCCAGAAACTTGAACCCAGGTTGCAGCCAATGTAACTACATGCAGTACAGTGTCTTACCTCCTATGTTATCTCTCCAGACCAACATATACATATATAGAATTTTGATAATTTATTTAATGAAGAACGTGTTATAAGCAACTTTGCAATACTAGTGTTCCAAAGAAGAACTTTGGAAATATGCTCTGTCTTAGGAAACAAAAATAACCAAAAAATGATGGAACCAATATTACAAATTAATAATGTCTTTTTAATTTTAAAAGCATAAATTTAATGTGTATTTTAATTATAAATAACTATATGATATTTTAAACCACTACCTCACATATTTAATATTATTGTAGTTAAAAAGTATTTGGAGATTTTACAAGGACATTACTTTAATACAAGGGGTTAATTTACAAAAACAAAAGTCTTAAAATGTTAGCATTCTGTCACTATCATTGAATTATCTGTCATTAAACTCAGAGGAAAATAAAAACATCTTCCTGAGAAATTTGTGTTTAAACCAATACTGTTTATCAATATTATTATGAAAAAATTAAATACATTTATCAAATGCTACCAATAAATATCGCAATAAAATGTATTATTACTTGAGGTTATTTATATTGTATTCTAATAATTTGTCTATTTTCAAAGGGTTTGGGCAGATACATTTTCATTCTAAAATTTATTAAGGGTTTTACTTCTTTCCTTCTTTTTTAATTTTTGGGCCACACCCAGAGGTGAATCAGAATTACTTCCGGTCTTGTGCTCAGACATCACTCCTATGCGGCACTACTATCATTGAACCCAATGAACCATTAAACTCATTGAACCATTGGCTGTATGCAAGGAAAGCATCCTGACTGCTCTACTAGCTATCACTCTATGCTCAAACATATTTCAGTGTGATTTTTAAAAAATATTTCCTGATTTACATTGCCAGTGTATTAAATTAATATGGTTCCCTAAACGTATCTCTTGTTAAATATTGGAAAGGAAAGAAAATGTTGCCTTAAATATATGCTAGTAAAAAAAAGTCAATGAGTCTCAAAATCTAGTTTGATAACAGATTTATCTAGTAATTCCCAAAGAAAACCTTCCTGTCAAAGTTTAAAAATACATGTTTGATTGAAATCCTAATTGAAGATCCAAATAAAGGTAGTTCCTGGAAGTTTGCAAATACTTGCAACTAACTGGCTCTTATGCTTTAATATGTCTTTGGAGTTTACTTGAGATGTTTTCATCTTTTTATTTTTTATTTTATTTTATTTTTTTGGTTTTTGGGTCACACCCGGCAGCGCTCGGGGTTACTCCTGGCTCTATGCTCAGACATCGCTCCTGGCAGGCTCGGGGGACCGTATGGAATGCCCAGATTCAGATCACTGTCCTTCTGCATCTAAGCAAAAGCCTTACCGCTGTGCTTTCTCTCCGGCGTTTTCATCTTTTTAAAATACAATGTATGAAATTTTAGACATGTGATCTAAGTATTGGCATGTTCTTCAGCATTTCAAAGCTCACAATAGCATTATATTTTCTAAATTTAGAAACACAATTTTTAGAAAAGTAAGAGAAATTAAATGGAGTCTCAATAGATCATTATACCCTTAATGTCTATTTTACATGCTCAAAATTCCTGCAAGGAGCAAGAACAGGTGCTGTGACTCATATTCCTAGAAGTATGCTGTGTTCTTACGGCTAATTAAATGCCAGAGTCACATCCCTTGTTAGACAAACATCCATGGACTCTCCCACTAAGGAAGTACTGTTATTAGCAAGCTCTCATTTTCCCCTAAAATGTCTTTGTTAATGAGTAGCAACAGGGCTTCCAAATAGAGTTCAGGGGACCTTGAACCATTTCCAGCTATGCTCAGTCACTCAGGTTAGATGGTTCAGAGCTTGGGTCTGAAGATGTGGAGCTACTCAGACCATACAGTTCTCTGGGATACCAAGGTCATTCCAAGGGTGCTAGGGACCCTTGTGTGCCCTTAATGCTATAGTCCAAACCACTTAAAAACCTCAGGCTCTTACTCTCCTTTGATCCTATCTCAAAACTATTAATTAAGAATACACACATGTGATTATTAAAATGGAAGTAGATGTTTTAAAAAGTATCTAAAAACTGGCAAGTGTCATTGCTAATATTTAAAAAAGGCTTGATTAAGGGTCAGTAATGCACTGTTACAAATAATAAATAAATATACGCTGAAGAAGTCTTGCTTTGTCTTATCTTCAATAGAGCTAATGAATAGTAGTTTGAGCATTGCAAACTTTCATAGGGCTATGAATTCCATCCTCCTCTCCAGGGTGAACTGTAGTGAAAACTAAGAAACCTAAGAGGGATCAAGTAATAGTACAACATATAGGATACTTGCCTGTAAGGCAACTGACCCAGGTTCTATCCCTGGGACCACATGTGCCTGTATCCTCAGAGCCTTCTAGAACTGGTTTCTAAGCACAGAGCCAGGAGTAAGCTTGGTGTAGAGAAAGCAAAAAAAAAAATCCAAGAACTTACTTGTTCTTCCCTGCCTGAGAGAGTTTCTGCTTGAATCTGACATGGGATTCATTGTTTTATTCCTATAATGAGACCAAGATGTTAGCTGGTATGGAATCAAGAGCTTTGGAGTTTTTGTTTTAAACCAGAGTGATAGCTTCCCTGACTGATAACTAAACACGGCAACAAATTTTATTCACCTTTCATCACTCTAAGACTTAGGCTTAGATTTATCTTTCTCTTCACATAAAGAATGACCTAGAAACCATGATTTTATAAAGCCTCAAACTGAGAGATTTCAGATTTCTATTTTATATTTTGAGATGCTAATATTCAATTTCTCTTTTGGAAGTTTTAAAATAGCAATGTTTTCTACGTCACAAATTTTTCAACATTTCTTAGATATGTAGATTCTCTTCTCTTATAATAAAAAGAAATGAAGTACAACTATCTTTGTTTTGTTTGCCTGTTTATATGTTTTTAATTGTGTTGCTTTTTTTGTGTTGAAATTTAATCTTGTTTAGAAAACATGGCTACATAGTAACCCACTGAAATAGGCTTAATTTTCTAAGTTGTTAGACACGAAAAGAATCCTTGAAGTTATTTTATCTTTTGTTATCTAGAAAAAATGTATTTTATTTAATGGCATTCTGTACCAGTTTCCAAAAGTGTTTGCTGTAGCTTATAATTAAAATATATTCAGCAAGATTGTTTAAAGAGAATTTTTTTAAAAAAGCAGAATTATTGAGGACTATAATAAATATACCAAGAACAAAGACTATTACAGTGCACCATTTAACCCTAAGCTTTCTATCACTGAGTGTAAAATGAGAAATGGTTATTGACCTATTCATTCAACAGATATTTGCAGTGTCCTTTCTGTTATGAACTCAACTGCCCTAGGCTTAACCAAGGTGAACCAATCAACCAAGGTCTCTGTTAACAGACTGGAATATAGGTTTGTGCTGCCTGATAAAAATAATCAGCACAGAAACCAAAGACAAAATTTCTTTGGTGCTAACTTCTAAGGGAAATATTTAGTACAGACCCCTTTATTTTTTATAACACATTGCTGGAAAACAGAATAGATAATACCTTCAGCAGTGATTTTGTTTAAAATAAAAAAGTATGTCAAAGCTCTTCATATGGCTAAGAATTTGAAAATACATTTGAGGCCATTCTGGAGCAGCACAGTGGAGTATGTCTAAATCCATGATAATATTCATGTGACAGAGAAATGAGTTCTAATCATGTATGTTTCTAAGTTGGAAAATAATAAACAAATAACAATCATATGGGAAGTGACCTAATGCGGAAGCATCATTGACTCATTCTTTTCCTGTGTCTACAAATACTCGATAACAGAAAACATAAAGATAAATAAAATGCTAGACTATTTTATACGTTTTGTATACATATATACTGTAAGAAAGATAAAAATGGAAAAGAAATGTCCTGTTTTTATTCATTGTTAATAAGAGAAAGCCACCATTTATCTGCAGCCAAGTAACTCCTAATCCTTGTCTCCTATACAATATGCCTAGAATTGTCAACTTCCCACTATGACTGCTCTCCATTTCCTGTAACATTTAAGAAGACTAATCTTTTTTTTTCTATTGAAAATCAGTTAATTTTGCAACTTACCAGACTGACAGGTTTCTTTTTTATGGTTTATTCCATAATAAATCTTTAAAATATGCTCTCCCGAATTTAAGCGATGAATTTGTTTTTCAAAATGAGGCCATCTCTGCATGTATTTCTGGATTTATTTTATTTAAAATAGAATCAATAAAATAACAAGATATTATTATTTTACATGCTTCATGCCCACCACCAAAATGCCTTGGTCTCTTTACCATTATTCAATATCCCCTCAGCCACCCAGAACCCTTAATTCTAATGAGTGTAGAGATTATTGTATAGAAAATATTATTTTGGAAAACTTGCTTATCTTTAGGCACAATTTGATTTATTAAGCTTTAGCCTCACGTGTTGCAGGAAACAAGCCAGAAAACACTTGTAAAGCAAATTCTATTTACTAGATTTTTTTAGTTCCATTGCCCCATTTTTTTCCTACAGTGAGATAAAACTGTCATTTTGAAAGGGTATCTAGATATCTAAGTGAACTATTATAATAATAGGTTTTCTGTAAAAAAAAAAGAAACATTGAAATTTGCAAAGACTTTTTACATGCATTGGCTTCTTGGCCCATGATAATGGAAATGTAAGGGAAAATTATGTTTTTAATAATGAAAAATGGAGGCTCAGGTAAATTAAATCTATAGAGTGTGCAGTAGAGCTAAGGCTTAAATCATGCTTTTTAATTCCAATCTCCAGCGAAGAGTGAACAGTAACCACCACCTAGGAACTACATGATATCTTAACACTTTAGACTCACTCTAGTCCCTGAAGGATAACCCATTAGATGTTCCAGACTCAAAAATGTTTCCCCATGTTATATTGTAGATACATTGCTGTGAGATGTTCCAAAGTGTTACTTTTCTCCTTGAATATATGTTTGTATCTTATGTTTGTGTGTGTTATAATTTTATTTTTAAATCCCCCTGTTCTGTTTACCATTTTTCTCAGAGATAAGATAAACCAGGAGAATACTGTTTGCTACCAAGTAATCCTACATTAATAGAAAATGTTTGTGTGATCCTTTGGTTTTACAGAGATCCATTTATATTACATTAGTTTTCTCTAATGTCAATTCAATAAAAGAGTTATAAATACCAGGGGAAATAAAACTGAAGCTCAGGAAGTTAAGTGGTTGAACAAGAACTGGACACAGTATTTTAACATTCTTTCTTGATTTATTTACTATTTGCCTCATTTGCTCTTCCACTATCCATATATAGACATTAATATCAAGTTGTTACATATCACATTTATAGCATGAATTAAACCAGTCATATAGCAAAAGGATGCTTTTAAAATGGAAGCTTTTTTCATTTGCTTAGGAACACAAGAAGCATTTCACCAGCAAGCATGTTATGTCTAGGCCATAATTTGATCTGTAGGAAATAAATAAATAGCAACCAATTCCGGCAGCAGCTTGTAGCACAAATATTGGTATCTATAGTGAAATAAAAAAAATGTTTGCCCAGGCTATTACAATGTCTCCAGACTAGCCTAGAATATTCAAACTCAAGAAATGAATTAAGACGTCAAGATTTTCTCAAGATGTTTGAAGGAAACTGTCTCAATTCAAGTATTTCACCCTCTGGGATTTACATTAGAGTGCTGAAAAATTCATAAAGCTTTCTATGAACTCTAACTCACAATTTTTCCTGCTCTCTTGAACTTCTGTGCTTTCATTGTTTTCCCCATAAAATCATGTAGTCAGTCATCTGTAATATTATGTTATGTTCATGTTTATAGATAAACACAGAGATATTATTTGCAATACAGATGAAGATTTTCTACTCAACAGTTGCCTTGGGCCTTGTAGACACTGCAAAAACTTTGTGTTTATGCCCCAGTTTGTAAATGCCTCTTGCATCATTTATGTGCACTTTTGCCTATATTTGAAATGCTCCCTTCTGAAACAAATAGTCTGCCTTCAGGAGCTACTTATCTACCTTTCTTGGCCATAAAGATGTGGCAGTCTGCTTACTGGTTAAGGTCAAGAAATAAGAGAGGGCTGAATTTAAACACCAGCCCTGTGATTATCGATTGCTTAACCTTCAGCCAATTAGTCGACCTTTCTGAGCTTTTGTTTCTTCTTTTGTTCAATAAAGATAATAAGCTGACTGCCATCGGGTTGAAGTTTACTTTAAAAGACATTATGTAAAGTATGAACAAGAAAGCAATAAGTCAACTATTGTTACTATTTTTACTTTGTTTAATGATCAAATCACTTATATTCATGACAAATGTAGCACGTATCATGATATATGGATGTACATGTATATGATTAGGCTAGAGTTTCTATACATGCATGGTCATTTATGAGCAAAAAGCATTTTTTTCCTACCACCAAAGTCAGATTTACATAGAACCTATTGGAAGATACTTGGACTGCTTAATTCTTTTATAAAGAAATATATATTGGCACATGCCTTTTATAAGCTTTCATCACATTGATATGTCTGATTTTGCAGGACCATTTTCACACGACTATCAGGCAGAATAATTTTATGTATGCTGTATCCTCATCTTTGTAACAAAATATGTTCACCTGATTATTACAACATGAAATTAAACTTAATGAAAGTATCTAACATCTAACATAATTGTAAGATCATGACATCATATACATCTCTTTGGTTTGACCTTTAAAATTAATAATTTATATCACAGGGAATATGCGTGAGATATTTCATTATTTAAGAGAAACCTAAAAAGAGGGTGCACATTCATTATTTAAAGGAAGTCTAAAAGGAGAGTGGTGGGGCCAGTGAATCGGTGCTAGAGGTAAGGTGTCTTCCTTGCAAGCGCTAGCCAAGAAAGGACCGGGTTCTATCCCCAGGCATCCCATATGGTACCCCCAAGCCAGGGGCAATTTCTGAGAGCTTCGCCAGGAGTAATCCCTGAGCATCAAATGAGTATAACCATCAAAACCAAAAAACAAAGGGGGGAGGGTGGCAATAGTTACAGAAGATTGTCAAGCCAAAGTAATGATAATAAGTATATAAATATTTATTTGTGAAGCCAGAGAAATAATCTAGGCCACCTCTTGGAGCACTGACAGGACTAATTCCTAAGCAGAGAGTCAGGAGTGATCCCTGAGCACAGAGCCAGTAGTAAGCATTAAATATCTTTGGACATGGTCTTAAAACAAAATGATTTTGTTATTAAGCGAAGTACTATTTTGATGTAGGAATGTACACGCATCATTCATCAACACACAAGCATACACATGCTCACATACACATGAATTCACCTTAAAGATAGATATTAAGATCAAAAGCAATGGTTTTCAACAAAAAAATAAACTGCCTATCAAGAAGAGACAGGTCCAGTTAACATAAGAGGAAAAGCTATTTTAGGTCAAGATGTCAGTAGGGAATGTCACATGATTCTCTACAATAAGCAATTATTTTTTTATCACAACTGTATTTTCTTATTTCTGGGAAATGTAATATAGAGATATAATGCCTGAAACTAAAAGGAGTATATCCAAAGTTCATATAGTTTCAATATATTGTTTTCTATAAATCTAGTAAATAGAATTCAGTAGATGCAAACTGTACAGAAAACTCTGAATTTCTGTTTTTAATGAGCTTGACATGCCCCAGATATAAGAATGCCGATTATCAAGAACATTAAAAATTCAGTTCTCTTGAGGCTTGAAACTACATACAAACATAATTAACTAAAATATTTTTAAATATCTTTAAAACTAAAATGTTTCAGAAATTGCGTTTCTAAATTCTGTTACTTGCTTTATAGGTCATAACTTGCTTCTCTCTAGTTATTCATTTGCAAAATGCTTAGATGTTTTGTTTCAACTCAGTGGTAATTAAGAGAAATCTAGGCATAACACTGTATAAAAATTCGTGAAAAGGCCTGGGAGAAGCAGTGGCCCAGTAACCTGGAAATAGCAATATAAGCAAAGAGAAGCAGCATCCAACACCCATATCTGAGTCTCTGAGGGGAGAAGGTAGGGAATATTGCCACTTTATGAAAAACAGGATAGTTTGTATTCTCAAGGAAAGCTCATCATTTCTCTAAGAGTGCTTGTTGTCATCTGTAAAGTTATGGACTCCGGTAAAAGGACTAACAGTTTTAGTAAAACATCTGAAGACAGAAAGAATTTGCTAATTATGAAATAAGATCTAGTCAACAGTTGGAACAAAGCAGTAGAGTCATTCAGGACAGAGAACTTTCCCAACAAAGCTAGTAAATACATAATGCATATTATGATTTGGTGGATGAGGGATAATTGGGACAGGGTGAGAATTGGAAGTTGGCTAGATTCATGATAAAAGTTCTCAGACTGATAGACTCAGAAATCTATATTTTTAGCATAACAGAAGTAAGCTGTTTTTCAGTAGTGAATTCAAACCATGCATTCTTAGGGATGAATTTCTAAGCATTCACTCTCCCTCAAAAAACACCCTCAAGTTCTAATGAGTTTGCTTGAATGAGTTCAGACTCACTAAAGCTTATATTCTCAAAGTGTGTAAAGCTTGCAGTTAAAACAGACTAATTCATATGCCTACAGGGCATGTCCACTCTCAAATCATGAACAGTAATAAATGTCTAGCCAAATTTCCCATAGCCAGCACTAACACTATTGACTTATATTAGTTTTCTTTGTAGTTCCGTTTCTTGATAGTTATTGTCTAAGATAGCTAATTTTCTAGACATACTAAACTCCAACAAGGTAAAAGTTTGAGGTCTACTTTTCTAAGGCTGATATTCCAAGAGCTGATATTATAAGTACAGACCATAAAAATTATTCACATTGGATTGATAAACCCTGCTTTAAAACACCTAAAATTTTAAGTATACTTACCTT
This sequence comes from Suncus etruscus, assembly GCF_024139225.1. NCBI lineage: Eukaryota > Metazoa > Chordata > Mammalia > Eulipotyphla > Soricidae > Suncus > Suncus etruscus. The sequence continues at coordinate 127,242,586 of NC_064852.1, forward strand.
TAAACACTATATAGCATAATACATAGTTTTACGATAACCGAAAGAGATTTTGACCAATATCAAAGAAACTCAATGAATTTTAGGCTAAAAATTTTAATTTTTGGTATGTTCTTCAATAATTCTTACCCTGAGACTAGAAAAAAATAGTACAATGGGTAAAGCACTGGTCATGTACAAGACTGATTTAATCTCCGGCAACCCATATGGTTATGGAGTCTGACAAAAATAATCTCTGAGTATAAAGCCAGGAGTCAGCCCTAAGCACCACCAGGTGCAGCCCCCAAACCAAAAAGAAATTTAAATTTATTTTATTTATGCATTCAAATGTCCTTTATGAAAACACTTAATATTTATTTTTAAATCATAGGACAAGTTTAGCCCACATAAAATGAAATGGACTATTTTACAAAAAATTGTGAAAATATTTTCAATGTTTAATAATATTACCTAATAAAATATATTTCAGACTAATGAAATGCCACTTACATTTTCTTTTCAAGTATTCCATAATTTTAAACTATGTCATTCATTAGAAAATCCCCCTCTTTGTAGTATATTATTAAAATGTTCACTTAATAATGAAAATAAATATCTGTTTAACCAGAAAAATAGATGAAATTCAAACAAAAATTCAGGAAATAAACCTAAATAATAAGTTCCATTTGGCCTCTGGAAATCATGTTCCAGAAAAATCATGTTACTCATCTATAAAGTTGAAACTAACAAGCAATTAGTGTTTTGTCAGGCAGCATATCCACATTCACTTCTGCCAATTGATTGTTCACGGCTGTCACAATTGTTCTACAAACCTGCAACCAGTATCTTTTGTTCTTATTTATTTCTATGTTATTTCAAGAACTCTCAGAAAGTTGAAGATACACAGTTACTTGAAGTCATCTCTAAGCAAGCCTCACAGCCATCCCTCTACCTATAGTGATTTTCCTTTTCCTTCTGTGGCACATACACCTTTGTTTTTCATTCCTTATTTCTAATGAAATGTAGCTGTGGAAGCAAGAGGTAGAACTACCAAAAAGTCTCATAAATTACCCAGAAAGCAGTTTGAATAAAAGGTCTGTGTTGTCATCCCTATGTAGGTTGATTAATAATAATAAGCATAGCAACCATCAACAATGACAGGAAATAGTTTATCTTCTCTTATTTAAGTTGGTTATTAGAACTCAATGATAAGATTCAGGATGGCAGTTTGCTTCAATTTAACATGCTTCTTAGCTGTTCATTCATATTAGTCTTGAATTGTGATGTAACACAAAAATTATCATATTATCCCAGGAAACCATTGTTGTCTTTTGTTATGATAATTATCATCAGCATAATTATATTATTAGAAAAATAATACACTGGTATTAGAATACTAGTTTATTGTAAAATCATCTAAAATCTGTATTTTCTCTCTCATTTTGGATTTTCCACAAAACTATTCACTAGTGATAAGAATACTAATATTTTTAATGTCCTATGAATTTCATAAAATATTAGCTACAAAGCATTTTATAAAGCAAAGAACCTGGAAATGGAATGCAGAACATTTGTCTTTACTTCATCTTTATTCTGAACTAATTCAATAAAATTTAAATAGGCATTTAGACTTATAAGCTATATTTTCTCATCAGCAATATTTGTAAAAATGTTTAAATTATATTGATATCTTTCTAACTATACAGCTTTAATTCAGAAATCGTAAACTTGAGGGGAAGTTGTTGACCAATATTTTGACAGTAAGTCTCAAAAAGTGCACATTTTGGTAATGTTTTAAGATGTTTTTATTCATAGAAAAGTGGAGGTGCTAGTAGTATTTAGTAGCTAGCGGCCAGGAATGATGCATATAATAAAACCTCTTAAATGCACTGAACAGATCCTACCCACAACAAAAAATAACTTACCTAAAATTAAAAGTAAGCTGGGATATGGAAGTTCTTTACAATGTTAGAAATTGAGGATTAGTACATTGTATGCTGACTGTAGAAATTAAGTGCTACTGTGAAGTTTAAAACTGAGCTATCAAATAATTTCTCTGGAACTGGAGAAAGAGTTTCAGACAAGTTCACCAGTTCAGTCCAAGTTTCTTTTCAACCCATCACACTCAATGTCCCTAAAGTATTTACAAATCATAGTGTAATATATATTTTCCATGTATGATTTGTCTTTCTTTAACTAAAATTGAGAGAGTTAATCTTTGCCAAAACTGCCAGAGAAATTCTCATACTCATAATTGAATCTTTATCTCATTCAATAATCTTATTTAGCATTCCATAAACCTAGTTTGCTTTTGTTCAAAAGTGGATATTCTTATTTTTTACATTTTACTTTTTCATTTGCTACCATTTATTTACACATTTGAATCAAATTGTTGAATCAAAGACTGGTTGAGGGATAAAGTTTTATGATTTTTGAGGAGACAATAACAACCATTTCAAAAGTTCCTTTTATTTTCAGACATTCATAGTATACATTTTTGAAAACCTTCATTGGAATATGTTTAAATCATATGTTTAATATGTTTAAATCAACTGACTGAATTCTATCAGGGCGTTCAAAAAGACTTCTTGAAACTGTCATTGTATTGTTTAAACAAAAATTGCTTAATTTGGGCACCAGGAACTCACAGAAGTCAGTTAAAAAAGAATGAGAACATGATGGTTGGTTAAAAGACTTAAGGCTCAAGTTAATACTCAGTGAGACTGTGCTGCCTTAGGTCAGGAAAGGACACCAGTATGCAAAATTGTTTAGTGACTCCAGGCACAAAACCTCCGTGGAATGAGGAATAAAACTTGCTGCATAGGTTTGCTGTCATACCTCTTGAAATAAAGTTATTGGTTTTGCAACAAGGACAATGAGGATATTTGTTTTAAAAGACAACATGAAAAAATGGCAAAGACAACAGGAAATGATAAATGAACAAGTCTTGGCTAAGGTAATTACTTTAGTATTGAAACAAATGAATAACTTTCACAGCCATGCTATTTCCTGTCTTAGATAGCACTGCCTATTCATACACCATGTGTACATTGACATTTTTACTGAGGGGAAAAATAGGAGAAGTTGCTAGATAAATGATCTGAGAGATTTGTGTTATGTGTGTTTATTTTTTAATTGTTGTCCTTTCCTAATACTAACTGTTCCTGAAAGTTAGGACTTGATTGTTTTTATCTTTTGTAGTATTATGTCAGATTGTTTTTATCTTTTGTAGTATTATGTCAATTTTTTTAAAGTGCATTAATTTTTCCATTTCTTACAAATTAGATAACATATGAGTATGTGCTTAATAGGAATTGTATTCTATATATGGTTTGTTAATTTATTACTGAAAAAAAAAAAAGAAAGAAAGAAAAAACACCTAAATCCTCAGTTTGCCAATATCACATAATGTGGAGATAGCTCTTGACATCTCTGAAGATCTTTTAAATATGAATTATATGTATTTTATTTATTTTACATCTTTAAGAAAAGAGGGTGCCTGTGACATGTGATTGACTGTGCAGTTTTGAGAAACTATTATTGGTAACATATTTAGCATGTGGATATTTCAATGTTTAAGCTATTATCATCAAAGTTTTAATTATTTCTAAGACTAAAATGGTGATGTAATTAGATAGCATGATTTGGAAACAATTCTTGAGTGTCTACATTTCTATGTTCCTACTTTTTCCTTGCTGAAAGAATTTTATTATGGAATTTGAATGTAGCAGCATACCAATAAAAGTGCAAGTTAAAATATGTCTATTATATAGATCTTGTTTTGGATAAGATATACTCCATTGCTGTCACATTTTGAGCTTAACCCAATCATAATTTCATTAGTACAAAGACAACCCTTTATAATACCAGAAAATGACATTATTTTCAGTTGTCCTTTTCCTTTCTGAGTAAACAGAAATTTAGAATATAAGTTGTCACTTGCTTTTATGAAATTTAATTTCTCATTTCCCCCCACATAAGTAATATTCTATTCTGTATTTAAAATGTTTAGTACTATAGATTGTCTACATTTTGTTGATCACTTAACCTATCAACTAACAATCCTCAATATCAAAAAGCAATTTAATACATTTTAATTGGCAATTTGATATCTATAGAGGCCTTTTATTCCTCTTAAGAGAAGACACTTGGTAAATTACCCTCATATTTCTTATTACTTTTATTTACCATAATAATTTAGTGGATAAACAACTAGGGGTTTAACAAAATACAACTAAGATCTATTATTAGAATTTTTACTTAATTTTAGTTCCAGAGATAGCATAGCACATTCAGTGCTCTAAGTGACATTTTAAAAGCCTGAGCAAACAGTATTATTCTGGGAAAAGAAAAGCCCTTTATCACAAGATTCAGCATTGAGAAACAGTATTAAATTTATTTAAATCAGAAAGTGGTCTCTGAAAATCTGAAGTGAATAAAAACATGAGGAAGATATTTTCATCTCTTCTGTCTCATCTTGTTCTTGCAGAATTTTTTTTTTGAGTGGTTCATAACTTTCACTCATATACACCCCAAAGCCACAAATTTTCTTTCACTTTTGTCAGAATCCAGGATTACAGCCCTCCTTCAGATCCCTGGAAGCTTCTAAACAGAGTAGAACTCTGTTTGCAAGAAGTGTGTAGCAATCATCCTATTAAGCGCTGTCATCCCATTCCATATGAGGAGATTGGTTGTATATTTTTCCCTATTTCTTCACACCTACTCCCAAAAGGTAATATTGCTTTTATGAGAATAAAGCTCTCCTATATTACTTCCAGGCAGCATTATTATACTCCTTGGGGGTGAAAAGGGTTCCAATCCCTTTCTGCTCCTAGGAGAAAAAAAGTTAGGTGAAGTATTAATCATGCAAACTCTCTACTGCAATAGTGTCAAGAAAATGATCATTTCCTCATGAACCATCAATATTCCTGACACCTGTCTGAAAACTCAGGCCACGCATATTCATCTGCCTTTAAAAATGTGTCAATATGCAAACATCCCTTCACTATTTTTAGGGTCATGATGAAGTTATTCATCACTTGCCTGTCAGTTCATCCAATTTGTTATATTATCCTGATCTACCTCTGCCTATTATGGGTCAATGGCCTTTTTCATTATTTTTTAGAGTGCTCTGGTAGTAGGTATTTTTGAAACATTCACCTATATAGAGTCAAAGTAGACCTCCTGTAGGCCAAAGTTCACACGTAAATTTTACCCTGTTTCTAACAGAAAATTTAGATATCCAAGGTTCTATGTCAGTCCTTCATTCTACTGTCCAATGTTATTGACTTCAACTCTAATGTTTTTCAAGAGTCTAAATTTATAATCATACAAATGAAAAAAGTTTAAAAATAAGAGGTAATGAAAAGTGTTGTGATGAAGAAGCAAACACTATAATGTCTATATTATGTTCTATGAAAAAATAAAACATTTAAATTTTCTTTTTGTTTTATGGCCACATTCACTGGTGCTCAGGGCTTACTCCTGGTTCAGGGATCACTCCTGGAAGTGCTTGGGAGACCAAATGGGGTGTTGAGGATTGAATCTGGGTTAGCAGTGTGAATGGCAAGTGATCTATCCACTGTTCTATCTAACTCTGGCCCCTAAAATTTAACTTTTAGGTTAAAATTTTGATAAATATGATTTTACATCATAGAGTTAAGTAATGTGATACAATAAAATCTATTGGTCAGTGTAAAAGCCTTAATTTTAAACTACAGTTTAAGTAACTTTAAATTAAGTAATTTAAACTTTAATTAATTTTAAATTTTTGAGTAATTTTAAGTAATTTAAAAATTAATATAAGCCTTATCCTTTAAATTTTAAGTAATTTTAAAACTAACAAATATTTATTCATCCTCCTTCTATCCCTCTTCCTTTTACCTGTTTTCATTTGTTCTGCTAACAGCTACAAAATGGGTTAGAGGACTAAAGTAATTTAGTAATAAATTAAAGTAACTTAAATACTTTAAATAAAGTGATTTTCATGTAGGTTAGTAAATAATTGAATATATAAAGTAATCTGGGCTCTGGTCATTATTACATGCTACTTTAGCAGGTCTTATTTGCCAAAAATTTCTCCATAATGTTTTCCTCATCTATAAGTCCTATGTCTGAAGTAAACTATTTCAATGTCCATTCCAGACAGTCTATATCTTTTTCTACATATAATGTGGAATTTAAAAAAAAATCACTGACTGGAGTGCTCAGTCCTAGCTACCCAGTGACTTTCTCCAGAATTTATATCAATATATTGGAATCTTGTAAATGATTGTGAAATGAGTAAAATGTCTTTTCAGAGATACCTGCTTTAGTTGGCATTTGTAGTTTAATCTCAGCCAAATGGTAGATTTTAAGATGTGAAATATTATCTTATATTTTCAAGATGGTCCCAGATAGATAGTGCAGAAGTTAATGTACTCACCATGCATATGGTCAACCATGATTGGATCTTTTGCACTATGTGATCCTCCTGGTATTGCCAGTTTGGCCCCGAATCCTCCCTTTAACAACCCCCAACACAGACACAATAGCAGATTCTAGCAAAGGACTTAACTTTAACTGTTACCATCCCCAGCCTTTTAGATCCATTATATTAAAATGACAAATAAAAAGCATTCCCAGAAACCTAGTAAATCTTCTCAAGTGAAAGATTCAGTATTCAAGAGAAACTGCTATCTATATGGCAATTATTTGGGTAGTAATTTTAATTTTTCACTTTTTATGTGAACGATCAATTTCCTAGGGTACGTGTGATATTTATTTAGATTTTTTGGAAATTAATAATAATCTGTTCTGTCTCTCTCGAACTTTAAATTCAGAGATCTATATTAAGCTAATAAGAACACTTATCCTAAATAAGATCATTCAAATATGTTTTATAGCAAATAAATGATAATGTACCTAACAGTGTTTTATTAGAAATAAAATATTACAAAGTCCTGTGGGGGGTGCACACTCAGGGTTAACTCCTGGCTCTGCACTCAGTAATTATTCCTGCCATTTCTGAGAGGCCATATGGATACTGGAGGTAGAGTCTGGATGATCACATGCAAGGCAAGTACCTTACCTGCTTTACTATGTCTCCAACCACCCAAATCCCATTTATTTTTATTTACTTTACACCAGGAATTTACATATATACCCAGTTGTATTATCTCCTTATAACCTGCCACTGAATAGGTTTAATGAATTATTTCTAGATAAAGGGAAGTACAGCTCAGGGATGCTTAAATAATAAAGAAGTGGTTAAATCTGAGGAAGTATTTATGATTGGCAAAGTGGTATTTGGAGGGATTAAATGGCACTTTTTACCTTGTGTTTACCCAGAAAAGTGAAAAGGTGTTTATTCCCTTAAACAAAGCGAATATATTTGAAAAGCCAAAAAGAATTTCATGCACAGGATAGTTTGTAATATGTGAAGTATGGTATGAGAAAGGGGAAAATGACACTAAAACATAAAAGTGTACTGGGACTCCAAAACGATCTTACCATATTTGCAAAAAAAAAAAAAAAAAGTAAAAATTACCTTCTGTCCAGCATGCGATTATTTAGGTACTTTAAACAATATATATTTCATTAAAATAGCCTGACAGCAATTTGAGGCATAGAGGGAAGGAACTCAACATGAAAACAACAGCACCAGAGATCCTGGTGTTGATCACAGAGAACAGTGAAACATAGGAAAGACAAGAGAAAGGGAAGAATCAAGGAAAACATGCCATTCCCTTGCTTATCTATTTAGAAACATGCTACTACATTCTCTAAGAAAGGAAGAGAAGAATGAGTCATTTTTTTTCCACAGAGATCTTTATGGATACCAGCCTAGAAATGAACATATCAGACTAGAAGTCTAGTGAAGAGTGTAAATGAAAATAAGGTTATGGTGATTATCATCAGGTTGAAGCAGAACCTCAGGATGCAGAAACTTAGAAGGAAAAGCAAAGGCTACTTCTGCTGAGAAAAATCCCCATGGAGCCTTGGGTCCCATAAACATAAAACAGTAGTCCTGGAAATGACTAGAAATTGTAGAAATTTGCAGTAGATTATTTTTTCTCCTTTATTTCCTTACTTTCAATACTCCTCTGCTTGATGTTTTATAAAATCTTAAAACCTACTACATGATCATTTTAAGAGTTTATGTAGTAGTGAATATCCTCAACCCTTATTTTTCTGTATAACTACATAGAAACCATCATACTTGAGCCAACCTTCCCTGATCTCTGATACACTTCTCTTCCCTCAGTTGTTCCCCTGACAACATTGAGAAGAAAACTTATTGAGATCTTGAGGTCTAACTGAACAAATAAATCCTTCCTGACAATACAATTTAATTTTCTTCACACTGTTGTAAAAGAGAAAAATTATTTTAATTTTTTATTTTAGGCATTATGGCTTATAATACTGTTATTGGTAGGAATTCATACATATAACATCAGAGTTTCATTGCTCTATCAAAATACAGTACAGTGCAAGATCCCTACCTACCCTTTGTGGAAATTTTCCTATGGAAGATTATTATTTCTCTGTTTCTGTTGACTTTGAGAATATATCTCACCCAACTATGTTTCTTTAATCCCACATATTAGAGAGATTATTTCATGTTTGCCATTCTTCTTCAGACTAACATCGTTCAACATAATACTATGATACATCCAAGTAGCAGCAAATTTCCTTTTTTGGTCTTTTGTTATAGTCGGGTAGTACTCTATTGTGTACATATACCATCATTACTTTATCCAGTCATATATTCTTGGACAACTAGGTTGTTTCTAGCCTTGAGAAATTGTGAATAGTACTACAATGAACTCAAAGGGTACAGGAGTCTAAATGTCTTTTCAGAATAGAATTTGGGGGCTCTCGGAGTAGATTCCAAGAAGTTGAATTGCTGGGTCATATGAAAATTCACTTCTTCTCTTGAGGAGAGTCAATATGTTTTTCAAAATGGTTGAACCTATCAACATTCCTACCAGCAATGAATAAGGGTTCCTTTTCCTAAATCTATACCAAAATACTAATTTACTTTTGTTCTTTATGATGTGTACTAGTCTCACAGATATGAAATTATGTTTTATTGTTTTTTTTAATCTACAGTTTCCTGGTGATAGGTAATACAGAAAGTTTTTTTTCATATACCTTTTGGCATCTCTATCTCTTTTTTGAGGAAGTGTCTGTTTCTCTTTTCTCCCCATTTATTTTTCTTTTTTGATAGGATTCGTTCTTTTTTTCTTGTAAATTTCCACTAGTGCTCTCCATATATTGTCTGACACATGGTAGAAAAATATGTTCTCCTAATTTCTTGTCCTCTTTACATTGATGGTACAGAAGCTTCTCAATTTTACAGAGCTCCACTTGTTTATTTTTGTTTCCATAGCTTCACCAAAGGCACTAAATTATTAAAAATACCCCTCACTTTATTGTTATGAAATGGCCTACCTAAGCTTTCCCTAATATTATCTATGGATTTATATCTGATATTAAGGTACTTAATTTATATTTATTTTACTTTTATATATGAAGTTAGAATGGAGTCAGCAATTATTATGTTTGCATTTTTCCCAACATCATTTGTTAAAAGTCCTTCTTTACTCACTTCATACATTATTCTCCTTTGTCAAAAAGGTCCACATTTTATTTATGTATTGTTATCTTTTTTTTCTCTTCTTTATGTTATGAGATCAACTTTTTGAGGACAGAGATTTTGTTTTGTTCTCCACTATAAATGAAGTGCTTGGAAACAATGCCTGACTTTTTCTAGACAATGATTATTACTTATTGGATAAATTAATAAGATTGATAGTAATCTCTCTAGTAAACAAATTAAATAAATTTTTAAGACAGTTCCATATCAAATTAACAATACTTTTAATTTTTAATTAAGATATTTTTTAACTTTTTTTTTTTTTTTGGTTTTTGGGCCACACCCGTTTGACTCTCAGGGGTTACTCCTGGCTATGCGCTCAGAAATCGCTCCTGGCTTGGGGGGACCATATGGGACGTGCTATGGTCCGTCCTACGCTAGTGCTTGCAAGGCAGACACCTTACCTCTAGCTCCACCTTCCTGGCCCCTAATTAAGATATTTTACCTTGGGGCCGATGCGGTGGCACAACGGTTATCTGCCTTGCCTGCGCTAGACTGCGGTTAGATGGTCCCCAAGCCAGGAGCGATTTCTGAGCTGACTGCATAGTCAGTAGTAAACCCTGAGCATCACCGGGTGTGGCCCAAAAACCAAAAAAGAAATTTTAGCTTAATGGTATTTTATTATGTTATAAAATAGTTCAAAGCTTCAGAAAAAGAAGATACTAAACGATCTATATTTTACCCCTACAGAAATGAGATTCGGTTTGAGAGTTTAATTTTTTTCTCTATTGGGTATTTTATAGAAAGACCACTATATACAATATAATTTCAAATAGTGCTTTGGAAGTAATAGCAAAGACTGTTTACTGAAAGGGGAAGAAAGAGACCTTCATATGCAAATGTATGGCATTTGAAAATGTCATATATCTACATCTACATATAAATAAGCTGCTCTCTGAATTCCAGGGTGGAAAAACTTTGTATAGCTTTAGCCAATTTCTACATCAAAATAAAGTGAATTGATCAAGTAGCAGCGAGTTAAGACAGGGAAGTTCATATCTTAACAACCCCTTAATACAGTGTAGTTCTCTAGGTCAAAGACCACCTGGCCAAAATTCAAACCAAACTGAAATCAAATTTCATAGTACTTGAATGGAAGTCAAAAAGAACCAACTATAACAAGAGGAATTTACAGAGTTTTTAAAATAACAGTGTCCTATCAAGGATTTATTTTCTTGTAAATAAAGACATGAGAACTGAGGAAATAATACAGAGGGGTCAGATATTGAACCCTAGTTCAGTCCCTGGCATCTCAGATGGTCCACTGAGAACCACCAGGAATTATTCCTGAGTGAAAAGCCAAGCATAAGCACTGAACACTGTGAGATGTGGCCCCCCAAATCAACTAAGGGTAAGAAAAAAAAGAAAAAGAGAAGGAAGGAAGGAAGGAAGGAAGGAAGGAAGGAAGGAAGGAAGGAAGGAAGGAAGGAAGGAAGGAAGGAAGGAAGGAAGGAAGGAAGGAAGGAAGGAAGGGAGGGAGGGAGGGAGGGAGGGAGGGAGGGAGGGAGGGAGGGAGGGAGGGAGGAAGGAGGGATGGAGGGAGGGAGGGAAGAAAGAAGGAAGGCCCATGTGAAAGATTCATAATTCAATTTGGTCACAATAAAATTATTTAAATAAAAAGGAATAAAGGGTTCTGTGATGTTATGAAAAAGTAAAGATTACCTCTGTGCCAGGAATGCGTTTTTTGTTTGTTTGTTTGTTCTTTGCTTTTGGGCCACACCAGGAAGCAGGCTGGGGTAGAGTGGCATATGGATGTAGAGGATCAAACCCGGGTTTGTCTTGGATGGGCCGCATCCTACCTCTGTGCTATTGCTCCAGCCCAGAAATGTACTTTTATGTGAAATTTTAAAGACTGGCATGAAAAGCAAAGATTTTCAGATCTACATCCTTCCTATTTTCCCTTTGCATCGCTACAAAATAGCCACTTTGGGACAATTCTGGTAATAGTATTTAAACTTTTTAAACTCGTTAGTATTTAAACTAACTCTTCTGTAATAAAACCTTTAGGACATGAGGTTTCTTTTCTGTAAATTATATATTTCCTACACTGTTATGATGGGCCTCACTTCTGGGAAAGGTAACAGTCTACAGAGAAATGGATAGGACACTCCAAGGGTCTAGATGCCAATGATTATTTTTTGTTTTTAGGCCACACCCAGCAGCAATCTAGGGTTTCTTCTTGCAGGCTCGGGATCATATGTGATGCCAGGGATCCAAACCTGGTCAAGCATGTGCAAGGCAAATGCCCCTCTCAGGCCCCAAGGATTTAATTTTTACAGTAGACCATTGCTCCTTTTATAAATTGAGACTATGGCTCTCAACATGAGTGGGTGAGGGGGGAAAATGATATTAGTTTATGCAAATTCTATGACCCATTGTGCAAGATCTATGTGGGAGCTATTTCCTAACAGGAGTTGCCCTGCCTGCAATCTTTTAGGTGGTGTTTTCAATATAATTTTGTTTTAGGTTGCAAAATGCATTAACTGCCAACCATGTCCTCAAACAGCATATTCTTTTTTTTTAAATATTATCAAATAAATGAATTTATTTTATTTATATCTCAATATAAAATAAATTAATTCAATTGAATAAATACATTAATCCAAAACAATTCATATAATTTTATCACTTATTAAAAAGGAGAGACACTTTGCTTCCTAATGAGAAGAGTGTGCTCAGTTATTTTTTTAACAAAAGTTTAAGTCTTGGCTTAATATCTGAATCTACAGGATGTAGAGTATCTTGAACATTTTTCAGAGCTGATTGATATTTTTATTTTATAATTGTCGGTGTTGTAAATAACACTTAACATGAATGCATAGCAGAATCGTGTTTAGGGTAATCTCAAGACTTGTTGAAAATTCAAGACAAAATCCAAGACAAAAGTCATTTAACAATGTTTAAATTATTTTTATTTATAATATCTTTATTTAAGCACATTGATTACAAATATGATTGTGATTAGGTTTCAGTCATGTAAAGAACACCCCCCTTCACAACATTCCCACCACCAATGTCCCAAATCTCCCTCCATTCCACCCCACCCCCACCTGTACTCTATACAGGCTTTCCAGTTCCCTCTTTCATTCACATGATTATGGTAGTTCTCAGTGTAATTATTTCTATAACTGCACTCACCACTCTTTGTGGTGAGCTTCATGAAGTGAGCTGGAAGTTCCAGCCCTTCTGTCATTGTCTCAGGATTGTTGCAAAAATGACTTTTATTTTTCTTAAAACCCATAGATGAGTGAGACTATTCTGTGTCTCTCTCTCCCTCTGACTTATTTCACTCAGTATGATAGACTCCATATACATCCATGTATAGGAAAATTTTATGACTTCATCTCTCCTGACAGCTGCATAATATTCCATTGTGTATATGTACCACAGTTTCTTTAGCCATTCATCTGGTAAAGGGCATCTTGGTTGTTTCCAGAGTCTTGCTATGGTAAATAGTACTGCGATGAATATAGATGTAAGGAAGGGATTTTTGTATTGTATTTTTATGTTCCTAGGGTATATTCCTAGGGGTGGTATAGCTGGATCATATGGGAGCACGATTTCCAGTTTTTGGAGGAATCTCCATAATGCTTTCCATAGAGGGTGGACTAGATGGCATTTCCACCAGCAGTGGATAAGAGTTCCTTTCTCTCCACATCCCTGCCAGCACTGATTGCTTTTTTTCTTTGTGATGTGTGCCAATCTCTGTGGTGTGAGATGTTATCTCATCGTTGTTTTGATTTGCATCTCCCTGATGATTAGTGTTGAGGAGCATTTTTCTTAATGGACTTTAAATATCTAGGATGAGTTTCTAGAATATGAGCTAAAATGATATACTTAGATTTTAGAAAAAGAAAGAAATTTTAATTTTAATATATTTATTAATGAGGAAGAAATATGGAAAATACAATAGTCAGAGGAAGCCAAAAACAGCATACCCTGTAGATAGAAAATATAATTGCTACCCTTTCTTGAATATAAATGCCTAGCATTTTATTTGCTTCTTTTTGAATTGAACCTTTAATGAAAAAATATTACTACCACACTAAGATAAAGAAATTTAGGCTCAGAGAGTTTAAGCAGTTTTCCCAAGGCCACCATGCTATTGAGAAGTTAAAATATGTGCAAACTAATATCATTTTGGCTTCAAAGCTGACTTATCTCTTTCCATTCAACTAACCTGCCTCCACATAGAAAGTGAGAAGAAAAAGGCAGCAAGATGAGCCTTGGCTGTGATCGAAACTATCCAGTCAGTTAATCTTGTGCTGGATATTAAAGAAAACCAAAGCAAATCTCTAATGAGGATTAAAAATATCATATCAAAGAACATACAGAAAACTGTAAAGAAATAGAGAAAAAATTGTTGACTTTTTCAGAAAATGTGCTGACATGTTGGAATATTTATATATTTGTGAACATCTGGTAGATATTAGAATGTTTTTATCACAATGTTCAGTTTTTAATATTAAAGGAATGTTAAGCCATAATTATTTATTGTCACAATAAATGACTATTTTCCATAGTTTTTTCCAATGTACTACAGAATCTCATTCCATCAAGCATATAAACAGAAAATTAATTTTTAAAAAAGAAATATGGATGGTATCTTATTGTAACAAACTTATTTCCATCAGAATAGATCAAAATGAGTCAGCAACTCTTATGTCAGAGAGATATAAATAATATTTTAAAAAATAAGATTTTTTCCTTAATAAACAATTTTGATTCTACATTTGATTTTGCTTTTGGTGTAAGAAATGACTTCCACAGGGGACACATTTGTTTTGCCAGGACAGTATACCTTTCTTAAGATTTTGTAGAAAAGAGATTATTTTATTAGAGAGAGACTTCATGATTTTTTGTCTCCTTTGTAGATTACAATTAAGTGTATCTTCACTGACTCATCTTTCTGGGTGATGTTTATCAAGCACTCTTCAGCTCCATGGGGCTTTGCAAGGATCTACTTCTGATTACCGTTGAATCTCTTCAATTATATGTTAGCAAGGATACAGACTTCAAACCTGGCAGTGGATCTGATGCTGTTCAAAAGGCAGGTTTCCCATGATGGGGAGCAGTAGATGCTACTGTTGGAAGGTGCCTGGTTTAGAGTAAGATGGAAAGCATATCTTGCAAAGCTCTTCAGGCATATACTTAAACCAGACCCTCTATCTGCAACCCCTGCTCTGTGTGCTGCAGAAATAGGTAGCACCCCTAAAAGTCATGTTCTGCCTCCTTTCAGATTCTCTATGTACCGTTACAACATAAAGTAGCCTGATGCTTTTTCATGAGTCTGTTTCTCATTTATTCTTCCAGTTGTCATTTAGATATCCTTCCTCTGGAAATCATGATGATTCTAACAGCCTCTTTTGTTTACTGAGTATGTGGCAGGTGCCTTGCTAAAGAAAGACTTTAATGACAAAAAATGGCATTTATGCATTAAGCATTTTATTTTAACATACTTCTTTGTTTTATGCTGTGCCAGACATTTTTGGATTATTTTATGGATGTCCATAAAGGTTAAATAACTTGGGTGTTACCTACAGAACTATAGGGAAATCAACGATCATGTTCCCAAGCCTATGACCTTATTTTTTTAACAGGTAGTCACATTATTGGAACCATTTTCAAAATGAGGAAATGGGGCCATTTGTTCCTCACCACCCCTCTGCTGCCAGAGAAGGGGTTCTCTAATCTCTGTCCTCTGCCTTTTGCACTTCATTATGAAGAATTGTATTTGCTCATGTGCTTCCTTCCTTTTCAATGGAAAAAAAGAAAAAAGAAAAAACAGAAACTTTAAAGATCAAAGTAATTTTTCCAAAGATTGATAACAATTTTAAGTGGCTATACAGAGAAATGAGCTCTGCATTGTTCTCTCTTCCTCTCTCTCTCTCTCTCTCTCTCTCTCTCTCTCTCTCTCTCTCTCTCTTCCTCTCTCTCTCTCTTTCTCTCTCCTCTTTCTCACTCTTTCTCATTCCATTTTCTTCCCTCTGCTGAACAATGTCTTGTTAATGTGAGCTAGAGAATTTCTTCACAGATGTGTGTTCCCAGGAAAATGAAAGCAAAGTGACCTGAAAAGACACCGAGAATGTATTTTTCTAGATCTATTGCTCCTTTCTCCTTTGGTTTCTTTCGATTTGTTTCCAAACACAGCTCTGAGGACATGTGATGACAATAGCTAAAAATAACTAAAACATTTATGAAGTGTCATTATTTGCTGTTTTCCAAGGATTTGTATGTGGTTATTCTCCTTTTTTCCTCACTCTTCACTTTTTAATGTGAATACTATCCCCCTCTCTGTTTGACAGAGAAGAAAACCCATCCACATGAAGTATGTCATTTGCTTTAAGGCCCATGATGGGTAAGCTAGAGGAGTTATTTTGAACTAAATTTAACACAACTCTTGGTTTGTAGAAAAAATTTGATTATCTTCACTGCTAACAAAATTCGACTGTTTCCAAAATTATTTGACTTATATATAACATTTATTGTATATTATGAGACTAATAACAAGCATGCCTTATGTTCAATTGTCCTTAGAGAGTACTGAGAAATACTTAAGAGAATCAGAGAGAAATAGCTAAGCCTAAAGCAGTTCCTGCTCATATTTTTCTCCTAATTTCTTTGGAATGATCTAGCTTGAAAAGATAATAAAGGACTTATATGGGTTGCATTTTGTTTATCAGGAAGACGGATGAGATTTTGAGATTCTGCAAAGCTGTTCTTTGCCTGGGTATACTTTATCTTCCCTATATAAAATAATCTTTAAGTGTAGAAGATTCATTTCTACCAGTCAGCTGAAGATTTCAACATTGTAGGGGTTTAAGTCTGGCAGAGCTTTGAAAACACAGTCTTATCACTGCTAACCAGAATTCTAGACACAGTAAATTCTGGAAGGAAGGGAGGGAAGAGAGAAAGGGGATAGTAGGGAGGAGGAAGGAAGGAAGGAAGGAAGGAAGGAAGGAAGGAAGGAAGGAAGGAAGGAAGGAAGGAAGGAAGGAAGGAAGGAAGGAAGGAAGGAAGGAAGGAAGGAAGGAAGGAAGGAAGGAAGGAAGGAAGGAGGAAGGAAGGAAGGAAGGAAGGAAGGAAGGAAGGAAGGAAGGAAGGAAGGAAGGAAGGAAGGAAGGAAGGAAGGAAGGAAGGAAGGAAGGAAGGAAGGAAGGAAGGAAGGAAGGAAGGAAGGAAGGAAGGAAGGAAGGAAGGAAGGAAGGAAGGAAGGAAGGGAGACATGTTGACTCCTCACACACACACACACACACACACATACACAAAGAAAAGAAAAAACAATTAGGTAGTTCTTGATTCTTACAACTATGACAGAAAAGATTGTGGATCTTGTGGGCATTGAAAATATTCAAACTTGGGAACTGTAGAATCTTCTTTCTAAAAACAGTATGAAAGCATAAAGTCAATAATGAATATCAGTGTTTAAATAAGCCTATGAGAATAAGTATTTTTTAAACATTTCAGGTAGAAAAGATTGTTAATAAGTGATAGAACTTTTGAAAAACTTAATCCAAACTAATTAGATAAAAACATCTTAAATTCAAAGACTTAACCACTCATTTATTAACTCCCTCATGAAGAAACACACACACACACACACACACACACACACACACACAAGACTCACTTGATGTCTGTTGTTTTCAGCAACAGTAACATTTTTCTGATAAAAAATGTTCATTAAAGAAGATTATCTCTATTACCTAGGAATAATTATTGTCAAAACTACTGTCAAAATTTTGGTAAAATTTCTTGTAGGTTTTTATATTTTCTGCACATTATATGTTTTGATAGCTTACTCATTTGTCTATGTGATCAAAATTTCATAATTTTTTCTAGGTCAATATTTTAGTGTAGCTATAATATAATTTAACTTCTATACTACAACTTACAACTTATTTTCCAGTTTTTAGTATTATAAAGGACTTTTCCTTTGGCTCGTTTGTAACATATATGACTTGCTACTTTATGGTCTCTTGATATTTTATACCATATTAGCTTTTGAAAGTTTGTGTCTTTTTCTCTCCTGACTTTGGTATTCTAAATTCTTAGCTCTACCATTAATCTATTAGTCTAACTACCTTATTGAACTTTCAGTAACGAGCCTTTCCCCAGATTGGACAAATGTCTTAGTTCTTCTAGTATGCTTGCCTGAACAATTTAACTGTCCTGTTATTTGAGAGGAGTGTTTTACATGACCTGAGATTGTAGTTTTGTAAAGAGGTAAAGATTTGGTCCCCAAGGATCACCAGGGATCACCCATGAGCACAAAGTCAGAAATAATTCCTGAGAACTGTAGGGTCACCTCTCCCATTTAATACCAAAAGAATGTGAGACGCATACTCCAATTTAATAACCATAGCAAAGCATTGTTAGTATGTACTAACAAGATGGGAAGTAATTTTATGTTCATTATGGTTTACTTTAGCTTGTAAAAATTAATATTTTGTATCAATTTTCATTTTTTCTAAATAACTAAGCAATATAAATACCAATATAAATTTTAATAAAATAATATAATTAAAATTTACTCCACCCTCCCAAAAATAAAAACATTTTATTTTTACTTTGAACTGTATAAAGCTTCTCATTAGTGAGTGAAAGATCTGTGATTATGACTCAACCTGTAAACTCACATAAAGGAGAAAGCAATCATAGAGATCTCTCCAGGCAAAGAAACATTTCAGTCTCAATTATCTATCTTTCAGACAAAAAAAATGTGTTCTGGCTGGGATTATCCAAGTGACTGCCTCTTTCGTTTTCCCCCTAACTCTATGTGTACAACTATAAGACAATTCTTTACCATTGAAAAATTGTTGGGAAAAGGTAGATTATGATGGAGAACATAGAAAAAATTGGTTACATGACAATAAGTATCTATAGTACCTTTGTAACTTCTCTATGCTAAATTCATAGCATTCTAAATTTTTAAAAATGCTTTATAAAATTAGTGTACTGCCTTTAGCTGCCTATTGTATAGGAAAAGTTGAATAGCCTGTTTTCTAGTTTACCAATGAAAACATGAATACACACATTTATATATTTAAACTTACCTAATGCTTCAAGGTGATGCAGCTTTAGATATACCAATCTACAGGATTTTACATTAATATTAAGTTAAAATAATATAATTACTAGTAATTGCCTACAGTAGAACATATGTTATATGATAGAGATTGAAGAGAGCAAACTTCTTGTCCTTAAACAGCTCTAGTGATAAAAACTCCTTTTTAAAAGAAAGGAAAAATGCTTTATTTAAAGGTATTCCTTCCCTATGTTCTTTCATAGAATAATTTGCCTTTCACTATATATTGCTTATTTGGCCTTAAAAGTGCACTTCTACATCTCCTTTAGCCTCTTAGAAGGCCATTTTAAGTGTCCTCCCTCCAACTTTAAATACCTTGTAACAGAATGTTTCTATTTAACACTAAATGTGCTTTATATCATGCATTTTACCACTAATAAATTTAAGATTAAACCTTAAATTCCTTTTAATTAGCCTCAATTCTGTTGCATATATAGCCAAACATAAACACCTAATTTTCGACAGTCTCAAAAATTATCATCAGAGGTATCGCTGATACTGGAACTTATCTCTTTCTAATCTTCCTACTTACATCAAATGGCTACCTTGATGTTTAGATTAAAGCCCAATAACAGACTTAGACTGCCCACTTTATAATTTATAGACTGACACCCATCTTTAACATGTATGTGGAAAGAAATGTGTTTTCTCCTTCCATTGATACAAACCAATCCAAATCTTGGTCTTTGTATTTCACCCATTCTACTTTAACTATCTCATATTTGCTCTCCCTACTTCCTGTTTCCCATCAAAGAGCCATTTTCTGTACACACTTGCATGAAGTTATGTCTTCTCTTTTCACTAAGCTTTACATTAAACCATTATTATTATTATTAATTATTATTATTATTATTATTATTAGGTTTTTGGGTCACACCCGACAGTGCTCAGAGGTTACTCCTGGTAGGCTCGAGGGACCATATGGGATGCCGGGATTCGAGCCACTGACCTTCTGCATGCAATGCAAACACTTTACCTCCATGCTATCTCTCCGTCCCCTAAACCAATGTTCTTTACTTTAGCATCTGAAAGTCTACATAGTAAAGTCCACATTAATCTTTCCAGGTCAGTTTCTCCTTCGCCCATTCCCCAACACCCTCAACTCTAGCTGCAATGTTTTCTCTGCCTTCCGAAATATATCTTTCCTAAACTTGCATCTTTTTCACTCCATATCATTCACTCAGTCAGGAAATCATGTGGCCAGTTTAGTTTCTTTATCTGACCAAGTATTCCTCACCCTTTCTTCCTTCCACAATATTCTTCCCTCAGCCAGTATAAAGTAGGTCTCCAACCAAAGTCTTGTATTGCCAAAACTTCTATTTCCCACCGCCCCTATAAATCCTCCAATTTAGATGTTAAATTTTGTCTCATATTTTGTACATTCCCACTTTCTCGAAATTAGATTGCCATCTCTCTTTCAAGAGAGAAACTGCTTGAGTTGCAAATGTACACCATATATCTTTAGCATTTGGCACAGAAGAGGAGCTAGCTCAATTTTTTTTAGAAATGACTCAATATTCTTCAAAGAAATTAGTAAACTAGTGAATGAACTATATGGGAGGACAAGTGCCTAATAAAATCCTCAAAGGATCCAGTATGTTTCTCACTTTCTCTGAATCTAAAATGCTACACAAACCACCAATAAAAAGCTCTGGGCTTAATTACAACAAGAAATAATAATTTTTGTTTAAAGGGACTGTCTTCTTATCTTTGAACATAGCCATTTTGTCTTTTTGTATTTCAAAACAAATAATTCCCTGTAAGTTTCAACTCCAACTGCTAGCTGTATAGTACCTAATGGATAAAATAGGTATTTGACTCTCTCCAAATTCAAATTTGTACATGTTTTATAACCCCTATCGATTCCTTGAGTGATTAACTGTGTACTTGAAGAGTGTAAATTATACACTGGGAAATATCTTAGACCTGTTAAAAGGTAAAGTAACACTATGAGACCACAAAGTACCATTTAGTTAATAACAAATTCCAAACCCTAAATGCTGTCCAAGTGGAATGAAGCTGTTAAGATCCACACCTCGACTTTATTTCTAGAGCAGTTTTTACACTAAAAGTTATCACTGACTAGAAATTAAGGGAATGCCAGAATCAAGTCATTTGTTCAAATGGAAGGGAGAAAGAGAATCAATTCAGAACTATTATGAATATGTGAAAAATGGATGATCTGATTTCAAAAGGATTTGCACCTGGCACTTCAAATGCAATAAAAAAGTAATGAGGATGGAATATTTTTAAATAAGAGGTGATACATAAACTAAGCATCTCTTTTAAATAATTTGGCATGGCCTAGTAATGTCTGTTATTTGCATTTTAACATTAGTTAAAATGCAGATAGAAATCATATGGGGAATTGTACCTCAGAGGGACACTAGGGTCCTTTTTGTTGAAAAGATCAATCATGCCAATTGTTTCTTGGTTATTTGCTTCTTCATAGAAAAGATCAAGTGCAGCAGCATTTTTTGTGTGGCAAAATGGGCAATGTAAGATAACTTACTTTCTTAAAAGATGAATGATGATTAATGCAGTCCCTTCCATAAAAGTACAGTGGTTGTTGATATTGTTTTACACACCTTCATCTTTATAGTGTGCTGTAACTATGAAGGAACACATAGACTCCAATAGACACTTTAAAGCAAGTTTGGAAGTGTTGGGAGATACTATTAATAATTATGCTGAGAAAACAAACAAAGCTAAGATAGTCTATATCACACATATAATTAAACTTGCAGATAATTTTTAATAATTATGTGTATCTGATTTAGACTAAAATAAGAGTTTCATTATTTTACTATATTTTGGTTTGGGCAGCAAACCTGGCAGTGTTGAGATGTTACTCCTGGATCAGTGCTCAGAGGTCACCATGACAGTAGTTTGGGGTCCTGTGGATCAAAATGCAGTGCTGAGGATCAAAATCAGGCCTCCTATAGGTAAAGCATTTTCCCCAAACCAATGAGTTAGGAACTCTGGGTCCATAAACTTATCGATTATTGGTTTTAAGGCCACATCTTGTATTTGAGGTTTACACCGGTTTCTGTGCTCAGGGATCACTCCTGGTGATGCTTGGAAAACCATATTAAGTACTGAGGATCATGATAGGATCAGTCGTACTTAAGACAAGCTCTGTAACCCCTATACTATCTCTCTAGGTTTCAAAGTTTAGTTATTAAAGTGGTGGCAGTATTAGTTAGCTTGGACTGCTATAACCATATGTCACTGCTGTAAGCTGGGCACCTTAAAATAAGAAGGATGTATCATCTCACACTCCTGGAGGCTAAACATATACAATTAACATTTTACAGGATCATATTGTCTTGGGGGTTTAAAAAGTAAAATACTTTC
This sequence comes from Suncus etruscus, assembly GCF_024139225.1. NCBI lineage: Eukaryota > Metazoa > Chordata > Mammalia > Eulipotyphla > Soricidae > Suncus > Suncus etruscus. The sequence goes on from NC_064852.1 coordinate 127,264,647, forward strand.
TGGTTGTTTCCAATTCCTTCTGAACTCTGCATTCATTAACAATATTCCTTTAATCTTTGCCCTCTTCTTCTTTTATCTTTATGTCTTCACATAGTTTTTGTTTATAATAAAAGCACTCATTAGATTTAGAACTCACTCTAAAGGAATCCTAACTATCCTTGATCTTATCTAAATCTTGTTGATTTTTTTTTAAATAAAGTCCACTCTGAAATTCCAAGTATATGGTTGCATTTGGTCACTATTCCACCCATGACAACATCTAATGAAATGGTTCATTTTTATTTCCCAAATGATTATTTTATCAAAAATCCATATAAGGTTTTATTCCTAAAATAAAAGTATAGTAGTGAATGTTATTGAACAATTGTGAATATTTATGAAAAGACTTTCATTAATATTATCAAATATCTATGGATAAGCTAAGTAGAAAGAACATTTTGAAATATATAAAGCATTCATTATCATACCATTAAATGGTCTATTTTAAAAATATTACCACTATCAATAATTTCTACTTAAATTCAAAGATACGTAATTAATATACATATGCAGAATATGACAGAATATCCTCCAAATGGTAACTATTCAACATTAAACTATTTAAGATCTGTGCTCTCTTCAATAATTACTTCTAGATGGGAATAAGTTATAGTAATGCAAAGAAGTCACTTTTCTTGCATCCAGTTGACCTAGATTCAATCTCTTGCACTCTAAATAGTCCTGCAATTTGTACCTTTGTGAATCCTGGAGGTAGACCAAGAGTAAAATCTGAGCACCACCAATTGTGGACCCAAACAAATGAACAAAAAGAACTGAATTAATTCTGGGGGTGAGAAATGGAGCAAAGGCTTGGTGCACTTTGCAGGCAAGAGGTCCAAGTTCAATCCCTTGGACCACATAATCTCCCAATTACTGTGTGGAATGATCCCACCAAAAGGCAAAATACATAAATTACTTTTTAGTGAATTCTCTAAAGTATCTTGATTTAGTTAATTCCATGACTTTATTTTACGACTAGAGCACTAGTCATAGCTTTTTTTTTTATCACCTAGAGCGCTAAAAGAAAATGTCAAAGCAACCTTCAGAATTTCACAGCAAAATTAGCTACAATAGTCTCTTATATTGTTTTGTCTTATTGAATATTAGAAGAAAAGGCATAATTTCTAGCTGTTTTAATAGGAATCATTTACATGATTTTGGTCAGGTTTGTAGAAAAGATAGTCTTAAGAGACAGCTAAATTTGAAAAAATATCACCATAGGCCAGCACTTATTCATGCCTATTTGGAATTTGAATTATACAAAATTAATAGTTTGTTCTGCATCTTTTAAGAAATATGCTTGCCTTACATTCTGACCTAGTTTTGATCCCTAGCATCAAATATATTCCCCTAGCTCCCTCAGGAGTGATTCCTAAATGCAAGGAATAACCCCTGAGCACCACTAGGTGTGGCCACAAAACAACAACAACAGCAAACAAACTTCATTTGTTTTCACACAGAAAGTTCTCATTGCTAGTTTGTTAATTATCTAGGAAATATACTAAAGAAGCCTAAAAAAATTTAAAAGTTGGTCTTAAGATTTTGGAGATTTGACCTTTAAAAGATTCTCATAGATGTTTATTTTTGTTCTAAGCACAAATTCTACTCTCCAAGTGGTGTTTTTAGATGAAGCTAAGACTTTCTAAAATAAATTGTTTAGGGACAAACAAGATAGTGGAGAAAGTTTTTTGAATTTTCAGCAAACTCGTTGTGGAAAGGTAAAGAACTTTGGCCAAATCAATTGCTCACACATGTATGGATATGTATGGATATGGAATCAAGATTAGTAATTTATAGACAAGGAATGAAGCCAAAACTATGAGATCGTTCTAGGGGAAGAAAAACCTAGTATCCTGGGCAACAGAAAAATCTCACATTAATTGGCCAAAACAATGGATGAGGAGAGATACCTTAGTATTATGAATATTGTACTTGAAATAATTTAGCATTGGAATTTCTCTGGGGTATTTGTTTTTTCTTCTCTATTTTAAATGTTTAAAAATTATTGATTTAAAAACTATCATTTACAAGGTTGTTCATAATACAGTATTTTTCAAAGTTACAAAGTTTTTCATAATTGAGTTTCAGTCATGCAATTTCACCAATGTACATTTCCTACCACCAATGTCCCAGTCTCTCTCCAAATCTCCCCTACCCTCTCCTAACTTGTGTGGCAGTCCCCTCCTCCTCCTCTTCTTCCTCTTCCTCTTCCTCCTTTTTCTCTTCTTCTTCCTTCTTTCCTTCTTTCCTTCCTCTTCTTCTAACTCTTCCTTACTTTCTTCCTCCTCCTCCTCCTCGTCCTCCTTCTTCTTCTTCTTCCTCCTCCTCCTTCCCCTTTTCTTCCTCTTCTTCCTCCTCCTCCATTAAAGCTCAATTTTATTTTTTTGAGGAATATCAGTATTTTTTTCCAGAAGACTAAACAAGTGAGCATTTCCACCAGCAATGAATGAGAGCCTCTTTCTCCCTGCATTTATGCCAGGACTTGTTCTTTTTCAGGTGTTCAGGCTATGGTGTGAGATGTTGTATCATTGTTGTTTTCATTTTGCATATACCTAGTGATTAATGTTGTGGAACACTTTTTTCTTGTGCCTTTGGACCAACTTTATTTCTTCTTTGAGAAAATATCTCTTCATCTTTTCTTCACTTTAGTGGATGGGGTTAGATTTTTATTTTTTATTAAAGGCTACCAGTGCCTTATATATCTTAGATATTTATTCCTTATCTGATGGGTATGAGTGTGTATAGTTTTACCTATTCCATAAGTCATCTTTTTATCCTAGTCACCATTTCCTTTGCAGTAGCTTCTTAGTTTAATACAACCATTTGCTTATATTTGCTTCCATTTGCTTGATCAGTGGTGCATCATCTTTGAAGCTGCCTTTAATTCAGCTTAATGTTATAAAGTGTTCTGTCTACATCTTACTTTATGTACCTTATAGTTTCAGGTCTAATATCAAGGTCTTTAAACCATTTTGATTTGACTTTTGAACTAAATTTTCCCATAGACATAGAAGCTACATTGAAAATTTGATATAAATTTCATCTGAAATGCTAGAGAAATAGGTATGATCTCAAAACAAGTAGGAGGGGAGAAGATTAAAGGAAGGTAATGCTAGTAATGTGATGGGTACATCATCAATAATAAGAGGGAATACTCACATTACAAACAGAGAGAAAAACATAGGACAAGTCTCATAGTGTAAGACAAATTTTTTTGTTGTTGTTGAATATAAGAGTATAGGAATCTCTTATAGGTGAGAATAGAGAAGAGGAAATTAGAAACTAAATGACCTTTTTGGTAATAAATATGGTAATATTTTATGGTAATAATGGTAAAAATTAATTCCTTCAAGAAAATATTAGAAAAGGACACTGGGAATTGGTTTGATTTTGCAAATTTTTAAGCAGGATCATGACTCATTCCTCTTTTTTTATTTTTCTTCTAGAAAAACCTGGATTTAGCTTGAAATTTTTATTTGATAGGGTAAAAGTAGGGGTTCACAAAGAAATAGCAATGGTCTACTCAATGTGAGTTGCAGTAGAAATGCAGAGAAAAAAAAAACAAATCCGATATACATGTGTGTAAACACCATATAACTTGGTGTTTACTCCATTAGGCTTAAAAATGAAACAGGATTCTGTTTTGGATCCACAAAAGGAATAAATCAGTTTAAGATTGCTCAAGAAAGGTAATGAAGTTGAAATGCTGAGGGACACTAGGCGCTTTGTTATAAAACTAGGAAGCTATGGGGATCAGGAAATGATTCATAAATTAAGATGTATGCCTAGATTGCTCCCAATCCTGGGTCAATATCCAGAACCACGTGATTCCAAGAGCATCACAGAGTTCAGCCCTGAGATTCCAGCACCACTATGTTGTCCCTGATAATTCTCAACTCTGTTGGATGCTAATAGAGTGGTCAATGTAATTCTTGATACTTTGAGGCTTGAGCAATACTGTATCTTCCGGTACTTGCATGAATCACTGGCCAAAATTGCCATATAATTGCCATTTTGAATTGCACCAATAGTTTTGCACCATTAGGGCCCCAGGACTTTATGAATACAACTTAAGAGTTCCTTCTCACTCTTACCCCAAATACTGATGTTGTAAAGGTGAGATAAAAAATAAAAACAATTATCTGGAATAGCAAACCAGAATTTGGGAGCTAAAAATATTTGGCTGACCTAGAAATTATGGGTAAGTGTGAAAGTCCTCAGGGAGAATGTTTATGGGATAAAAAAAAAATTAAAGATTCAGTTGCAAGGGAAACTCTAGACAATAAAGAAACAACTGTAAAATATGAAGATGTAATGTTGAATGGAAACCCAGGAAAGGACAAACTCTTTGGTGCAGAGTGTGCTCAGCATTATGGCAGGAGAGGAAATGCCATGTGTGTGTGAGGGTCTGGGTTCTATGGCTGACAACAAAGAAAGAAAAATATTCCAAAGCAAGCAGTGACAACTAGATCAAATTATAGAGAAATTAGTTTAATAGAGGTCTTAGATAAGATTACTCCCTTTTACATCACAAATATTTATTGACCTTGATAAAATCATTTTCTCTCAAGGCATGAACAGGTAACAATTGGTTAGAGTCCATAGAAGTTAATACATGTAATAATGAATAGGAAAAGACAATTTTTTTTTCCTTTTTGGGCCACACCCAGTGATACTCACTGGCTACTCCTGGCTATGTGCTAAGAAATAACTTCTGGCTGGGGGACCATATGGGACACCAGGGGGATCGAACCATGGTCTGTCCTAGGTTAGCGCATGCAAGGCAAATATCTTACTGCTTACACCACTGCTCTGGCCCCCAAGACAAGTCTCTTGTCTGAAAAGATAAGAGTCAAGGCATTTGCTTTGCACATGGCCAACCTGAGTTCTATTTCCTGGCACTATGTATGATCTCTTGAACCCCACCAAGAGTGATTCCTGAAAACAGAGCCAGAAGTATACCCTACAATTGCCCTGTGTGATGGTCTTAAAAAAACAGAAGACATTTCTTTGTCAGGAGAAATGAGACAAGAGGTATGTCTGAGAAGTACATAGAGAGGGGTTATAAAATTCTATTTACTTAGGAAGTCTATGTAAATGCTGACAAAGAGTGAAGGTGAGTGGAACATACAGTAGAAAAAAGAAATTTATTAATTTAGCTGAGGACGATGGAGGAGTTGAGGTCCATCATGGCTTTGCCTGAGACAAGCTACCTCCACTGGCATAGAATTGCCAATAATAATAATTAAAATGAAGTCAAGAACAACAATAGGATCCAGGAAGAATAAAGTATCAGGCATTATAGGAAAAAATAATAAGATATGGAAGCCATATGTCATCCCATGTTTTATTCATAACTGTGTCATACTCATATTATACTAAAAAAATTCCTGGCTTTGACTAGAGTTATGCTTATCAATTGTGTAAATTTCTAAGGCACATAAATAAACCTATTTGTGTTTCTGTTGTCTCCTCTACATAAAATAGAATTATTATAAATCTACTTTTATGACTAATGAGAAAAACATTTTTGAGTTAAATATTAGAAATATGGAAAGAAGGTTGTAGATTCACAAATAATTATAGATGTGTTATTGATATCGTGTCTGGAGGATGTTTAGAAAATAATGAGGAAAATTATGGGGAGGTAACCAATCCTATTTATCTTAACTATTTCTGTATATGCAGCTTCTATTAGAAAAAGCAGTTTAACTTAGATCGTCAGGAAGTAAAAGCAGACAGACTCTGAACTGTTTATTTCCTAAGTCAAGATTTTTAGCCTGTGATGAAGAAATACACTGAAATTACTAGCCAAGAAAAGTTTAGGGTCCAGAGAGGTAGCATGGCGAGTATGGTGCTTGACTTGCCTGCAGCCCACCCAGGTTTGATCTTTGGCATCACATTAGATACCTCCCAAAACTTTGCCAGGAGTGATCCCAGATTTCAGAGCCAGGAATAAGTACTGAGCATCACTGGGTATGACCACAAAACCAAAGAAAAATAATAAAACCAAAAAATATCCAAATTCAGCTCAAAACAAAAGAAAGAAGGATAGTCTTATCATAAAATGGTTTCCACTACTTTATTCTTCTTCCACGTTGATAGTAATCTTTGTTTTTTGAGGAGCAGTTTGCAATAGAAGATAGAGGCAGTGCAAGCTCAGTGGGGAGAGTGACAGTAAATTGCCCCAAATAAGCTTAAGGCAACTCCTGCTCAGCCTCCTGAGAGGCTAATGAACCGCGAATCCCACCCTCATCCCAAGGCCTGATATTTACGAAGTGCTGTCAAAGACATTGAAAGTTCCATAAAATAATATATTTTTCAGAGGTCTTATAAAAACGAAATTCTCTAAACCTATAGGAGTTACCCACTTGCTGAGAGTTAATAAGCTCTTGGCTGAATGGTGAAGTTTGCAAAGGATCATTAGAGGTAAAGTATCTTTTCTCCCAGTCTCCTGGTCTCTTCCCTCTTGTAAGAGCTTTGCCTTCTGAAACCAGGCAATGGACAATTGGCTAACGAGTTTCTTAGTTAATTCTTTTCTTTTTTTGGGAGGGACACACCCGTTTGATGCTCAGGGGTTACTCCTGGCTAAGCGCTCAGAAATTGCCCTTGGCTTGGGGAGATCATATGGGACTCCTGGGGATCGAACCGCGGTCCTTCCTTGGCTAGCGCTTGCAAGGCAGTCACCTCACAGGCCCCAGTTAATTCTTAATAATAACAGTTTCCCCCCTGGCGGTCCAGAATTTCTAGCAAAAATCTTTCCAGGTCTTGTGATGCCAACATCTTTGGATTATGATCATTGTATTTGAATGTCATAAATCAAAATTACCAGTTTATCTTCCAAGATTTCAGAGATTTCTCAGCTTTTATCTATGTAAATACATTACCACAGAAGCTGAGATAATAAAAGCCTATGAAATAATCATCCAGTATCGTTGCATTTCAATCACTCCATTCTCCAAATTACCATGCATATATCAGATGCTGTTACTTTTTCTCCAATTTAAATTTAAGCCATTCTTGAATAATGCCATCAAGACCTTGTGTGAAAATATAGTAACAGGAAGCTAGTTTTCTTTCACTTTATTTAAATATATGTCCAAGAAGAATATTTATATGTGCAAGCAGAAATATGGATTTTATATTTTATACTGTTGTCTTCTCTATGGGAGAATTTCTCTCCATTCCCATCCATCTTGTTCCAAATCATATCCATTTGTAATTAGCAATGTCTAGAATCCAACTAGTTACAATTGCTCTTTGAAAAATATAGAATTCTGGAGACCAGAGAGATAGCACAGCAGTAGAGCATTTGCCTTGCACATAGCAGATCAGGAGGGACTGTGGTTTGAATCCTGTATGCCCCACCCCACCCCCGTGCCTGCCAAGAGCTATTTATGAGCACAAAGCCAGGAGCAACCTCTGAGCACTGCTGGATGTGACCCCAAAAATCAAAAAAACAAAAAAAAGAAAGAAAAAAATGTAGAATTAGTTGTACGGAAAAAAAGAATATATAGCATTTGAAGGACTTTTTCTGTATTGAAGTTATTTTTTTAAATATTTAACAGAGATTAAATAACTAGAATGTGTAATTAGATCTTTGCTGTTCACAACACTGGAGAATAAATTACATCCTTAAATGCTTCCATGTTTCTTTTGCTAGCAGTTAGTTTTAGCCAGAATGCTCACATAAGTCTGTCCAAGAGGCTTAAAAAATAAGAGACTTTTATCTATGCATCTGTGCCTTCATGAAACTATGACAGCAGGTGAGGCTATTATGGAATTTGTTAAGTTACAAGAACTCATACGGCAATATATTCAAGCCCGTTCAATAGGAACACTTTTCTGTCTTTAAGAAAAACTGCTGTTGCAATTCTAGCCTGATATGAAGCTTTCCTGCAAATTCATATGTTTATACCTGATAAGATAAGGAAAGAAAAATTGTAAGAATTGTATGTCTTCTTTGAAACCAACTCTACTCAATAACAGGACAATAATAACTTGGCTTCTAAATGTGTAATTTGTTTCTGTCCCAGCAGAATATAAATATAATGAAAAGAAAGTAATGGTTTTCTTTAGTAGTTGTCTCAATGAAATTATTTTCCCATTACTTTGAAAAAAAAAAAGGTGAGTAGAAAGGTAAAAAAAAGTAAATCTAGTAATCACAACAGGCTTGCAATATATGAATATATCAATGTTAGAGTTTCTTGTTCTATTATTAAAATTAAAAGCTGAATTATGCATAAGTATATTTAAAATGAAAGTTTGTGACTGTTAGAAAAGTGTGTTACATTTTGTGTGACCACAGGAAAAATAGCTGAAAAGAGAACAAACCAAACTATTCAGAACCATAAATTTGTCAAGATTTCTTATGATGCTAAATTTGAATTAAAAAGCTTTTGGTTTCCCAAAAGTAAATTATGTTAAAACAGTAAAGTAAATCTCTTAACATAAAGATCATGTTCTCCTAGAATGTATAAATGATACCCACAGTAAATATTTAAGATATTTTAAATTTTCTGAAAATTAAATGTCCCCATAATTAGGCAAACTAATTTCTTTTGCTTAGTATATCTAAGTAATGTCATAATTCTCTATTTAATTTTAGCAGTATATCATATATTTTATAATAAAATTAGTAAGTATAATTAATAATTTCAAAAGTAATTCTTAGCAGTAGAAGTAAAGACTACTTTTAAAGGTCAAAATAGTGGAGTAAATTAATTGACCACAAAGCAGTAATAACTTAAGAAATACTTAGAAATTGGGGCCGGGCGGTGGCGCTGGAGGTAAGGTGCCTGCCTTGCCTGCCTGCGCTAGCCTAGGACGGACCGCGGTTCGATCCCCCGGCGTCCCATATGGTCCCCCAAGAAGCCAGGAGCAACTTCTGAGCGCATAGCCAGGAGTAACCCCTGAGCATCACAGGGTGTGGCCCAAAAACCAAAAAAAAAAAAAAAAAGAAATACTTAGAAATAGAGGACCCTTTTAACAGCCTAAACCATGTCTGTTCCCATATAACTCATTCTCCACTAAACAGCTCTAGTTGCTTGAAAATGAAGTAATAGAGATCTGTAAAATTGCCACTAATTCTGGATATTTTCTCTAGTTTAAAATATCTCCAGCTTACTCTGATACATTTACACAGAATCAAAATGTGTAATTGGCACTGTAATGAATATCTGCGTACATACATACATTCACACAATACATACATATATCCTTAATCTATGTGAAGTAATGCTAAATCCAGAGAATTATAATATGATATGCTTCCAAAATACCTACTGGAGGTTGGAGTAATAGCACAATGGGTAAAGGTAGACGGTATTTGCCTTGCTCTACAGCCAACCCAGATTTGATACCGGGCATCCCAGGTGGTCCCTGGAGCCTGCCAAAAGTAAATTCTGAGCATAGAGTCAGGAGCAATCCCTGAGTGCTGAGTGTACCTTGAGAAATAAAACAAAGAACAAGAGACCTTCCACACAGTAAAGTACTATAAATCAGTTTTTTGCTCCAATGTGAAACTTCTAAGATACAGGAATTGAGTAAAACTGAAAGCTGCAAACTGCTGCTCCAAATGATGTTCAGAAACGCAGGACAAACAATTCACTCAGACCGAATACATAACTGTCAAACTAATATGATATTCAGGGGGTGCTGTCAAAATCATTTGCAATTGTAGGCGACTCGGAAGTCAAATTGTCTGACTGTTCAGAGACAGAGCATCCAAATAAGCATATGGACTGAGTGTTTAATAGCACCAATACTGAGAGGCGAGTGCAAAATTAAATTTCTTCACCTGGACTTGAAGCTTTCCAGTTCAAGTTTTCCTCCCAGTGCACATCCCAAGTTGACACCACTTGACTTTCAGAAACACCTTTTATGAAACTCTAACCTTTACCTTAAGGGAAACATTTGGGGAAGAGAAGAAATGGAAGACAGAACTGATGCTACTCAGGGTCTACTACTAATTCTATGCTAAGGGATCACACCTGGCAATGATCAGGGACCCATATGTGGTGGCAGAGATCCAACCTAGTTTGGCTGTGTGCAAAGCAAGTGCCTTACCCTTTTATTATATCTCTCACTCACCAGACAGAGTTTAGCTATACCTCACAATGTCATGTCTCTGTTATGATCAATGCTGTGTTGCTTTGATAGATTGAATGTATAAATGCCATCTTTTCAGCTTTGGGGAAAGCAGGTAGGGGCAATAATAAGCACACACAAACATACTTGCTTTGGGCTGTATTTATTTCAGTGTTTGAATCACCTTGCCTGACTCTGCCCTTTCCTTTTGCTTACTTGCTTTGCTTTGTGATAAGGCGAGACCTTGCTATTTCCCATCCTTCATCTCTTTGACTTCTCTTTTATTCCCTGTGAACATGAGGAAGGAAACAATATGTGTTGGAAACAATGCATGTGGATCTGGTCTTCTGCTTCTCTAGTTCTTGACTACAGTGTTGGCTTTCAGTAGACATGTATTCTTATTTACTCTGCCACAAAATTCTCAAACTATAAATAAATTTGTTTCTTAAAACGGTCAGGATATACTTAGTAATAATTCATTTGTAAACAATTTAGCCAAAGTACTGTGGAGGATTTTAAACATCACCCCACCTCTCAGGAGAAAGACTACAGTTCTCATCCTTAACTTCTTTATAAATGTAAGAGCGGAATTTACTTCTAAATTGTTTGTCACTGTTATAAAGATAACAAAAGAAACTTTTGTTTATAAAGAAACTTTCAAAGTATCGTTTTTATACCGTAAAATATTTAAATGCTTCAGTATTCTTTGATTACCTATGCACACATATCAGAAAGCAACTACCATAATCCTTATGCATATTTGGTAGGGGATATTAGATTTTCTGTACTCTTCTAATATCCTTAAATCTCATTTCTAAAACTCATGTATTACATTACTAAAAATGGATATATATTCAGGTTTTCTATTAACTGGTTTACATGGCTGGATTGACTATAAATTTGTTGACATATATTGATGATTCTTCATTTTCTTGCCTAGGGATCATTTCTGCTACTCATTTATTTTCAATCTTTCTACTTTCTAGTTTGACAGTATCCTATGAAAGAGCACTCCACGCTCATAAGGAATGGTGTAAACTAATTAGTATATTTTATGATGGAAACTGTTTCCCTCCCATGTGATCAGTCTATCTGTGTAATAAACTTGGTTTTAAAAAAATACACAGCTCTTACCCTAACAAGGCAATAGCCTTCCTCAAATCACCTCTTATGTTGCCCTTGGACTTCATTTTCTACTGGTGAATATGGTATAACTCCAGATAACAGGCAGTATGTTTGAGAGGCAGCATGAGAAATAAAATACTATAAAAATGGATTTTGCATTAAGAAAATTCTTAATCTTCTCAGGCAACTGACAGAAAGAAAAATAGCCCTAATAAAATGTGTTCTAAAAAAATACTACAACAGAAAACTCACGGTGTATCATGGAAATTTAAGGAACTTACAGAAAATCCCCTGCATGCAGGTGTGCAGAAGCACTGATGAGTTACTAACGAACACTAAATAGATGTGTTGAATAGTCTGTTATGGGAAGAAGATCCAGAAATAAGAGTGAAAATCAGTGCTGGTTCATTACATCAGCAGTGATGCCCACAAACCCACTGCTAAAAATGCCTTTAAGCAGCAGGTGCATAGCTTCACTGTGTTAGCTTGTAACCCCCCGGCTGTGGCACAGAGCGAAGCCAATGTTCTCTATGGATTCATGAATGACCAAAACCTATCTCAAGGTGCATTTAAAACCACGATTGCTCCTCCTCCACTTTATGCAAATGTTCCATATGGAAAATTTAACTCAACATTATATACTTTAATTTGGGTGTTCTTGCTTATCATGGATACAATTTGTGACCCGATATACCATGACATGAAATTTTATTGTAGCCGAAAGGAAAGTTCTGCACATCTTTAATCATTTCCTTAGAAATAATTCACTTGTTGAATAAAATTAATAAAAATAACCCTTACAATGTGTAAAAATATTACCTACACAGTTGATATGTCTGAGGAATTATACTCAGGTAATTTAAATGCCATCTCGTGTCTTGACTGTAATCATTTAAGGCATTTATCAATGTAGGTATGTAATTTAAGGTATTAGCAATTCATTTCAAATTTCAATCTTTTGCATATGATTACTAAACATTAAGATATAAGAATTTGGTAGCACATCTTAAATACAAAGTATTTTTGAGTTGATAATTTCAAAAGTAGATTTGAGAAATTAATCATCCTTGATATTAATAATAATGATACAAATGTTCTATAAGACTATAGCCATATATAGAAATTATATATATATATACATAAAGAAAAATTTATTTACTTGGGAGTACTGAGAGCTGACTTCTGGTTCCAAACTCAGGGTTCACTTCTAGTAGGGGTAGGAGGGACAATATAGGGTGTTGGTGATTGAATCTACATCAGCCACTTTGACCTGGCAAATACCTGGCCCATGACTAGTCTCTCTACCATTTTAATACATCTATATAAAGAATTAAAAGAAATCTAGGGTAGACATAACACACATTAACCAAATTTATCTTAGCTAAAAATGTTTAGGAATAAATATGTTAGTAACTGCAAAAACATGAGAAAACAGCATTTTGATACAAAGAGAAGAGAACTTTATAGGACATAATTATTTTCTTTATTATGCATCTTGATTTTATGTAAATCATTAACATAAACTTAATAGTAGGCCATAGAACATATTCCTAGGATTCAGTATGTACCATTAGTATCTATAAAAAAAAAAAGAAAGAGATTTGCTTTTCCAATAGATTTATTTTGGCACTAAGAAATTGTAGGGATGGGGCCGGGTAGGTGGCGCTGGAGGTAAGGTGTCTGCCTTGCAAGCGCTAGCCAAGGAAGGACCTCGGTTCGATCCCCCGGCGTCCCATATGGTCCACCCAAGCCAGGGGCGATTTCTGAGCACATAGCCAGGAGTAACCCCTGAGCGTCAAACGGGTGTGGCCCAAAAACCAAAAAAAAAAAAAAAAAAAAAAAAAAAAAAAAAAAGAAATTGTAGGGATGCTAGTAAAATTCATGTTCAGAGTATATGAAAAAGTCTGAAAGAACACATTTGTTGAAATTTGCATTTCGTTACAAAAATGTCTGTTTAACAATTGAACACAGGCATATTTAAAATTTTAAACTCACTCTTTGAAAAAATAAAAAATATCACGGAGCTCAAACAACTTGGGTTTAGGGACATTATGCTTGGCTTTCAAATTCAAAAAAAATAGTTTTTTTTAAATTATTTTATGATCAGTGTAGAGTCTTTACACAAGGAAAATTAAAGCTGTCTGACAACTCATTGAAACATCACTGGCTCTTAAAGATGTAGGAAATTACATAAAAGCATGAAAAGCACAGGGTAATTTTGCAGTTTCATCTCTAAACACAAATTGTAAAGATGCCTGTCTTTCAATTCTTTCTTCCTCTTTCTTCTGAAAGCAGGGCCTTTAGTTCTTGCCCTTTTAAATACCTTTGCCTACTGTAGCTTTGCTTCTTAATGTACTGGTTGATATTACTGAGCTAAGAAAGTATTTACAGGGGATGCTTTTATCTGTATTCACAGAGAATGCTAACAAACTAGAAGAAAGTGCCCGAGAACACCACATCCCTTGCCCAGAACATTACAATGGCTTCTGCATGCATGGAAAATGCGAACATTCTGTCAATATGCAGGAGCCATCTTGCAGGTAATGTTTCTCACCCTTTTACTTCTAAAATGTATGGTGTGTAGACTTGAAAACAAAATTATGGTTGTGGAAAGAGATTTAGTAAGTTTTCCACCTGAATAGGTGGCCTGCAGGAAAACTTTCTGTTACCTTCCTACATATACACACTAAAAACACACATGTATACAACACACACACAAGCACATGCACTTATCTACCAAAACTAATAATAAATGAATATGCTTCATATGTCCAAGTGTTTTGCAACATGTCATCTTTAGGTATAGTCTTCAAGTCGAATTAAATTACATTTTAGGCATAACATGCATCTTAAAGATTCTGCAAGAAATGTCTATAAAGTTACACATACCTGCTATTTGTTTCTGTTGGGTTTTTTTTTTAATTGGTTGGTTTTTGGTTTGGGGGGGTCACACCCAGTGGCACTCAGGGTTAACTCTTGGCTCTGCATTCAGAAGTTTCTCCTTGAAGGATTGGGGACTATATAGGATGCCTGGGATTGAACCTGGGTCAGCTGGGTGCAAGGCAAGTGCCTTACCTACTGTGCTATCACTCCAGCCCCACAAGTACCTTTGTTTTATTCACTATTCCTTCCTACACACAGAACAATGCCAGGCACTTGGTAAATATTTATCAAGCAAGTGAATGATAAGGCCTTACCTTACATTAGATAACACAATTGTTCCCAATAAAGTATCTTTTTAAAAGTCCTCTGGGTCTTATAAATAGCGATTTTGATTTTGCTAGGCTCAGACATTTTTTAAGTGGCTCTAATAATCACAAGCTTTTTGTAATGAAATTGTTCACTCCCCCACTTAGACTCATGCTCAGTTAAGAAAAGAAGTTGTTGCATGGGTTTAGTTCATAAATGTGAATATCTGCTGAATAGTCATGGTAGAAGTTAATTGTGTCAGAGATGGCAAAGAGAAAAAACAAATATATTTTTATTAAAGGATTATATAAACAACAAAGTAGGTTGATAAATTTGTTGTAATATGATATGAAGAGTTTCTATTTTCCTCTCTCCTTTGCTTTCTCCTCTTTCTCATGCATGCATACACATATGCACACACACAAACACACACACATATACACACACTCACAAGAACTTACTTGAATGCTTTACTTTGCTGCTGCACTTTCCTTCCAGTGAAACTGGAGGGAAAAACTGCACAAACCTGAGATTCACTCCTACTGTCCCGTCATCCTCAGCAAAACCGTTATTAAACTCCTCTGATGCAAAGAGAAAAACTTATAGGAATTCAGCTACAAGGATTTCAAATCTATGTTCATAATTATTTGTACAAAGTCAGCAAAAAATTGATCCATTTAGTACTTTTTTAAATCTAAGTGGGTTTATTGTATTACCAAATGCTAATTTTACTACAAGTTTACAAGTTTTCTACCTACAATTTCTGTTGGAGGTGTATATTAGGGGTGGAATTTGTTATTAGATAAAAAATACGACCTAATTTCTCAGAATTCTATCATCTTTTATACAAATTCTCCTAGACTCTCTAATATAAATAGACAAATTATTGATGACTAAATTATTACTCTTTGTGTTCCTCTTCTAGCATATATTTTTCAAAAATTTTTCTATCATAAGAATTTATTATTATAAGAATAAAGGAAATTGTACATCTTTCAAACCTGAAACACACAAAGCATCACATTTTTAATTTATTTTTAATATTATCTTTATTTAAACACAGTGATTACAAACATGACTATAGTTGGATTTCAGTCACATTTAAGATAAGGAGTTGATAACCACATCTACCAAGTAATATTTGGAGAGATGCCAGAATGGCAATAAGATAAATGTGTATCAGTCAACTATAAAAGTTGCAGCTATTTGAGAACAACAGTTGCAGCTAACTGGAACACTGCCATTTCTTCCAGGTGTGATGCAGGTTATACTGGACAGCACTGTGAAAAAAAAGACTACAGCGTTCTCTATGTTGTTCCCGGCCCGGTCCGGTTTCAGTATGTCTTAATTGCAGCTGTGATTGGAACAATTCAGATTGCTGTCATCTGCGTGGTGGTCCTCTGTATCACAAGGTCAGTAACCATACTCAGTGGCCACTCAGAGCAATATATTTTTTTTCTTTTTTGATCTTATTCAGACCTTCCAAATGGTGAATCCTTTTTATGGAATCCCTAGAGTTCTATTTTCTCCTGATCAAAACATTTGAAAGTCAGATGAAAGGATTCATTTTTATGCTATCATAATACAAACTAGTTTTCATGTTTTTGCATATTGAGGAGGATTTACTTAAATTATGGAACTTTTTAACCTTTAATATGCAATACACCTTTGTTGAAATGTCTTTCTTCTTTAAATTAAAAAATAGTACTTTTCATTCAAACAACAATTTAAATGATCATTTTTCTTCTTTCTCAGATTTATATATATTTTTATATTTATATAAGAATATTTTTAGAGGGGGCTGGCAAGATAGCGCAGTAGTAGGGCACTTGCCTTGCACATAGCTGACCCAGGATGGACCTTGGTTGGATCCCCAGCATCCCATATAATTCCTCCAAGCCAGAAGCAATTTCTGAGCACATAGCCAGGAGTACCCACTGAGTATTACCAGATGTGACCCAAAAAACAAAAAAAAAATAAAATTTTAATATATTTTATATTTATATTATAAATATATATTTATATTTGTAAATGATATCAGAGTATATTTTATACAAGGTAGAGAAGAATATTAAATTATATCTCTTATTGTTACAACCTATATTTCTAAGTATAATGTACAGAAAGATGATTAAATTGGTATGAATTATATAAACAATACGTTTTCATCTTCATTTAAGAGTATCTTTTCATCATAAAATACAGATAAAATAATTATAATAAGAATTATTATATTATTTAGAAGATGGGTGGAAAAATACCACATACCTGACATTCTTTGTGTCAAATCCCAAGAATAGTCGAAGGGTAATGATGTCCTGGTTAAATAGGTTCAGATATATACTATCTCAAATTCTCCCATTCAAAAGGAACAAAAATAATGAATAATTAGTGATGTCATGAAGTAAAAGAATGAGAACAAATACTTGCTAAGCTGAATTGGTGCTTAAATTCATGGTAACCAATAATTGGATTCTCAACCTAAGTATTTTATATCTTTTATAACTAGAAAAGTTTTTGAGAGATACTTTTTCTGGCCTGATTTTATTCTCCTTGAGAAAAAAATTCCAAGGAAGTTTCTCAGGGTTTTTGCCAAATTCACAAGGCATTTAGATTTTCATCCATTGGTGGAGCATTACAGTAAATCAGAATGTTTTCCAAAAAAAAATTATTTTCAAAAGGCAAGAAAATAAAAGTATCATATATTTAGAAAATAAGAGCCATAATCTATCTCTGTATCTGTACTGCACTTTCTTCCTTGAAAATAAGTGTGGCATTTGCTCTTGAAAAAGACAAAATATGGTTCATAAATCCTTGCCTGGCCTAACGGCTTAAGGGAAGATCATTGACTAGAGCTGTGTGCAGCTGTAAGCCAAGTGGAGTTCATCAACTCTACTCTCACGTTTAGATGGCAAGTGAGTGAATGGATTATATTAAAATAGATTCTGGGGAACATAAAGAATTCAAGAAACCAAAATACAGAATGTTAAAAAAGATAAGGAAAAAATCTAAAATATGGAAAACTGTATATATTATTCTAGGATCTTATACCTACTAATAAGCAATATCAGCACATGAAAAATGTTTTTAATACCTAAATCTAAAATAATTTGATATTATACTTTATGCACTAACAAAAAAGTACGCTCTAAGTATGAAAATTGAGACATTGTTTTTAAGTTTTATTAGTTAACTTCATTCTTATGCATAAATGAAAGCATATGTAATATGTAAAGTCCTGTGTCCTCAGAAAGTCCATATATATATATGGCAAGGTATCGTATGTAGCACCTATAAATACATTTAGTAACATTATAAAAAGGGAACAACAATCCCTCTTTCTGGAGATAGGTACCATTCTAAGATAAAGATTGTGATAAGGTACCAAATTGCTGAACTTACATAACTGAATAAGACAGGCAGAAAAAACCTTAGTCCCAGAGTCCATCTATACACTTAATCATGCCCCAAACTACCCCTTGGCTGATCATACTGTTTTGTTTTCCAATTCTTAGGATGATGTAAACTTAGTTCCAAGTTAAAGCAAGTCATTTTCTCAAATTGCATGATTCTTTTCATTTTTCCACGTTAAAACATAGCCTCTAACTTAGTTTTAAAGCATAGATACAGCAAGATAAATAAATAAGTGTTATTGAAGTAGATTTTATAAATCCATTCAAGGCATCCAAGTTTTCTGCAGTCTTTCAGGGCTTTTGAAAGTCAATAAACTATTCTATTCCCAGTATAGGCTCATTTTATTTCTTGAAAATACTCTGTTTTAAAAGCAGACTTTCCAACCAGATCATTTTTCCTTCCTGAATGCTTCCCTGCCTACTAAGTCATCTTTGTTTCTAAAGCTCTATTTTTAAAAACCCTAGTTGCAAAACGATTTACAGAACCATCCCATCTAGAAATACCCACGTTCTCTAACATTTTCTCTTTACCTTTTTCTCATCTGGCCCTTCTCTTCTACTTTTTTTCTCCTTTACTTCTCATGTTTTTTCCCTAATTAATTTGCCCCCCCCTTTTTTTTTACAATTTGAGTTAAACATCTGCTCTCCTCTTAAATACAAAATAGGTAGATTAATGTGGACATTAAGAGACATGTTCTGAAATGAACAAGTTTTCTTGAAAAACTGAAATTTTTTCCCTTTCTATACCTATGTTCTGCTGGTTGGGAATGTGACGTTAGCACCATTGTTCCTTTTGATACTTACCCTCATATATATATAAATATATGTACATATATAACCACGTGTTTATATATGGCACTTACCTTAATTTTATTTTGTACAGACATTTATTTCAGAGGACAATATTTTATCAGAACTTTTAAAACTGTTGATTGATAATTAGTTTCTCATAAAAACGAAATTGCTTTAGCAATCACATTATATTTTCTAGTATAAATTTATAAAAATTATTTAATGATATTAAGCTAAACCAAAAAAATATAGCCCTTACCATTACATTTACATATCAATACTTGTTCACTTTGGTTTGATGGGATTTAAGCTTATAGTATTTGAATGTCAATATAGCAATTATTCCTAGGAGATTTAAACTATAAGATTGTTGTTGATGTTTAAACTGAGATTAAATGAAATTAGGACTTTTTTTATTACATTGTTCTGCATCATTCTTCGTGCAAATGAGTAAGCAGTTAGGGATAATGTCTATAACTTACACCTCTGTTCTGTGATTCTTAAAGACAACTGCAAGCAGAAGCAAAAAAAAAAGTAACTTTCTCAAAATTACCTTATCTTATACTTCTAATAAAAGTTCTCACCTGGAGTATTTTAAATGATATTCTTTATCCATAAATTCACTATGTGATTATAGGAGCAAACTTTAGGTAAAAGTACTGGACTAAGATTTGTAAACTTTCCAACTTCCAATTTCTAGGAAATGCCCCAGAAGCAACAGAATTCACAGACAGAAGCAGAATACAGGGCACTACAGTTCAGACAACACGACAAGAGCATCCACAAGGTTAATCTAAAGGGAGCATGATACACAGTGGCCGGACTGCCAAAAGTGTGGACTACACAATACAGTATTATAGAAAAAAGAATAAGAAAAGAGATCTACACATGTTGCCTTGCATTTGTGGTAATCTACACCAATGAAAACATGTACTACAGCTATATTTGATTATGTATGGATATATTTGAAATAGTATACATTGTCTTGATGTTTTTCTGTAATGTAAATAAACTATTTATATCACACAATATAGTTTTTTCTTTCCCATGTATTTGTTATATATAATAAATACTCAGTAATGAGAAAAATATTGGCATTCTTAAATTTGCGGTATCTCATAACTGTAAATATAATCAAGCTGGTACAAACTGTACTGATACTAATATTCATCTTTCTCCACATCCTGAGATATAAAAGTTTATAAAGTATTCCGTGGTTAGTTCTTGAGTGATTCCAAGATCAAGGGAAATGATGGTTATTGGAAAAGAGAAAAAATAATTTACTTTATATTGAGTGAGGATAATATATTTCAGTCTTTGAATCATCTCTGTTTCATCAACTTTCTTCCCTGGTCTTCCATTTTCATCCCCAGAGCAGAAAATTCACTGGCATATAAATTAAATCAAAGAAGAAGGGAAAGAAAAGTGCTTTATAACTCATAAAGGAGAGGTAAATAAGATATTGGTTTTTATTTGGAAAGCATCATAGAATTTTCCAGTTAACTACTTAGCAAGAGGTCCTGAACAAGTTACATATTAGGGCTATACAGCATAAAATATATCCCATATATGTAAGTAAAATTAGCAACTATAGGAGAGAAACTTAATATCATCAGTAATGTGAAACCAAAAATCACAAATTATCAGAGAACCTTGTTATATTTAAAGTCTATATACATATATGTGATGCATCAAAATCAGAACTGAGTATCTCATGCATTGCTTTATGACCAGGGGAATCATCATTAGTTGAAATGCAACTGAAAGAGAAGAAAATTAACTTTATATTAACTTGAAAATCCTAGTAATAAAATGGTATAATTTTTGCTTGCTTTAAGGCTTAAAGTAAGCAAATATGCCTTACCACTTTGGAAAATATGAAGTGAAATTTCTGGAAGAATATGATCAAATCAAACAATAACCTTATTATCATATAATTCTTCACAGTTTTCTATAACTAATGTAGTAAATTTACATGTTTTCTACTTATGACCTCTGCATGAATGAAAAATAATAGGTGTTTCCACAATAAATAAAAGACAAATATAAAAATAATACATTATGAATATAAAATATTCAGGAAAAAGAGATTTCCTGGGATGGTATATTTAAGATTTTTGTTAAAATAAAAATCATTTAAATGGCATTTAGGACTCTGTAAACCCTGATGTTCTAGTTTAGTTTTCTTTTTAAATGTGTGATTCAACTAGCATAGCCATCATGCAAGTGTCACTATAAATTGGTCTGATGCAACTTGTACAAAAATCCCTGAAAATTTGTTCATGAAATGTTGGTTGGTTAGCAGGCATAGGTACATTACTAGCAATGATCTTTTTTGTAATCAGTAGTTGTCGGGGGAATAAAACTCTTCCTGGTCCAAAAGAAAGAGCAAAATTCCAGTACTACAAAGCTTTTGGGGGCTATATCTGGTTATATTTGGTTAATAATCCTGGCTCTGTGCTCAGAAAAAAAAATTTAGAGGGCTTCTGGGAACCCAATGAGTTGCCAAGTTTTGAAATGAGGACAAATCCACTCGAGGCAACTGTGCCACACATGCTCTACCATCATTTTGGTCTCAGTAACAAATATTTTAAATAGAGTCTAAAAGAAACAATTTCACTGACTTTCATTTCCAACTACAAACTGGTTTGTTTGCCATACAACATTTTTTGGCCCTGCCCTAGAGGAATCATTTTTTGTTTTGTTTTGTTTTAATTGTTTGGGTCACGCCCCCCAATGTTCAAGGCTTACTACTGACTTTGCACTCAAGAATCACCCCGACTTTGCCTCCTACAGCCCCCAGGTAAATTGAATTTGAGACCCCTGAATCAAAGGATCACACACTTAGATGTTGGGAAATTTTTTGGAATGAATATTCAAGCATATTCTCCTCAATATCTCTGCTCTCCCACCCATGAAAGAATCCCTTTATTAAAAGATTCATATTGAGGGGCTGGTGAGGTGGCACTAGAGGTAAGGTGTCTGCCCTGCAAGCGCTAGCCAAGGATCAGGACCGGGGTTCGATCCCCCGGCATCCCATATGGTCCCCCAAGCCAGGGGCACTTTCTGAGTGCTTAGCCAGGAGTAACCCCTGAGCATTAAATGGGTGTGGCCCGAAAAACCAAAAAAAAAAAAAAATCATATTGATTCTTCAGTGAGTTTAAGTTGTGGCAAATACTATTCACAGACAAAAGGAAATACAAATTAAACGTAATTCCAGAATGCACAATCTGATAATTATGCAGACTCTATGTAAATATATTTATTTAAATTTGAATGTGGTGGGCAATATTCTAATATGGGGTATATTTTAGACTTTATCCAGTAGTGCTTGGGGGTTACTCGTGATTCTGTATTTAGTTTTCACTTCCATTGATACCAGGTATCACACTGGAGTGGTCCATATGCATAGCAAGATATTTAACCCTTGTACAATATTTCTGACTCTGGAATTTTCTACGTTTTATATCATTTTCTTACACTAAGTTTCAATTTACTTTTTTGTGGTTTCTACCATTGACTTCATTATTCTTCTCTGGAGCATAATAGTGTAAGTAATTTTAAATTTTTACACAGATATGTTTTCCCACTCATCATGGCACCTCTCAAAATTTTTCTTCGCCAGGTGAAAAATTCATTCTATCCTGACCTTATCTTTATGTAATAGTTTTCACACAACCACACCCTTATCATCTTTGTCATTCTTCTGTAATTTATCAATACATACCTTTAAGTGTAGAGTGCAATATACTAGAATTGTGATTTGAACAACACAGTATATAAGAAAATTTATAGAAAATAAAAACTGATATTGGCAATATCTAAATTCAAATCTGATTTGCTATGAAAGAATGAGAAAGTCATTTTAAATTCTAGGTCTTTGATTGATTTTATTTCTATTTTGTATTTTCAACATTCTATACATTCAGAAAGCACACATTTCTAATAATAGATAACACACCACATTATTTTTGCCTTTTGCCTGCCACATTTAAAAAATATCTATCAGGGCTTACACCTGGCGATGCTCAGGAATTACTCCTGGCTGTGCTCAGAAGCCATTTCTGGTGGTTCTCAGGGAACATATGGCATATCAGAAATCAAACCCCAATTTACAAAGCAAACACCTTACATACTGTACTATTTCTCTGGCCCTTTGTTTATAACTTAAGTTCATGCCATCTATTTACTTATTCATTTTATGTCTATAATATATTATCCATATACCAAGCATTACCAACTGCCAGAACTATACTGAGCTATAAACTGTCAAAGAGAAGTAGTCAGAGCCCTGGCCTGAGCAGTCTTCATTGTCAGATTATCTTGCTTTCTTGGCCAGTGATCTCCTCATCCTAAGGGGGAAGAATAAGAGTTTGTTTTTTGTGGGGAGGAGGTTGTATAAATATTGTAATATTGCAGGGAAGCATGCTCAAAAGACAAGTGTGCATGAACTTCATGCCAGAGAGGCAGATTTGATCCCAGTTCCATGTGATCTGTGCACAGATCTGGAGTGACTTGGAGCTTAAAAGAAGGAATAAAGTAAAAGAATGTAACAAAGGTTATGATGACCCTATAAGAAGAATCGTCAAGCCAAGCAAAGTCTTAACTCCATACTTAAAACACAGACTGAAGTTATCATTCTTTACTCAAATGTTAACTTACTTCCGAGATCTTTGTACACCCACAGGCTCTCTTCATACCCTTCTCCTCTCTGCAATAGTCAAGGTCAAAACAGTTTATCAATGAGGCCTCTGTGATCCCTTAACAGTCTTCATAATTCTTCTTTAGTCTTTTCCAAGTTCATTCTTACTTGAACCTAAAAGCCTGTCTTTTCTGTGCTTAAAAAGGAAGAAAAAATATATGTCTGCCAAGTTTTTCCATTTAGCCCATGTTTATGGAGTACATACGGCCTTCCAGACGCTCTTCTGGGTGCTGTTGTATAATACTGAGGGGCTAGCAGGACTCAGCCCTCAAGCTCATGTCCTAGCAAAGAAGGTGGAGATAGGGGTTAATCTAGCAGAAAACAACAACAACAACAACAACAAATCTTAAAAGTTGCCGTTTCTATTCAAAGAATTCGAAATTGAATGATCTGAAACCAGATTGATTGTATGGTGAATAGAACATTTGCCTTGCATGTGATCAATGAAAGTTCAATCCTCAGCACCCAGATGGTTCCCTGAGCCTGCCTGAATTCAGAGCCATTAGTAAGCTCAAAACTAAAAAAAAAAAAAAAAAATCAAAGAAATAAAAAATATCACAAAAATATAATAAACTTGTTTGGGTAAGCAGGGGATAGGTCTCTCCAAAGATAACGTAATACTTAAAACTAAACTGAAGCAAGACCCCATTACACAGAAATCAGTCTGTAAAAATCACTTTACCAGCTACTTGACTTGGGTCAGATTGTCTCATTTCTTTATGTCTCATATTTAAATAGAAAAATATCTTCTAATGCTCATAATGGCCATTATGAAAAAATAAATAAATCATAAGCAAATAAGGTTAAGACAATGACATGCAAACGGTAAACTTTGAGTATGTGAAATTTATGTCTTAGGAACTATAAAACATACCTGTTGTAGAGGTAAATAAGAGGAATGACCCACATTTGATTAGGTAAATAACGCAAAGTGAAAAATACAGGTTAGGGTAGGAAGAATCAAATATTCATACTTATGGAATGTCTCATTTTTTTGAAGATAGAAAAGCTACTTCTGAAAAAAATTAAGCAATATAGACGTAAGAGACTACATAGTTCCTCTATTTTTTTCTTCCAAATGATTTCATTGATATCAAGTCTGAACAAGAAGAGGAATCATTCATTTCTTTAAAAGAGATTTAGCCTGGTAAAGTACATATTGTTCAACCTCTGGTGTATTTCCTGTGCACAAGGATGAGTGAGTCAATATTTCAGTGACTTTGCAGGTCTGAACTCTTTACTTTTATAAGTCCTCAAGGAGAACTTGGTGCAAGCTACCAAAGTATGACAGTGATTACCTTAGCGTCATAGTAGACTTTCTACTACTATTTATCATCAAATGGTACAATTCCAAATCCATGCCAAATTTACACTAGCTTCTAGTGTTACTCAGCTTTAGTGGATATTTCAAGTATATAAGTATTTTGATTATAATAATTTGGGTATAAATTCAACTCCATTTAATTAATATATTTATACTAGCAACCACATTATATGAATGGTAAAAGATTATAAAACAAATGGGTTTTGAATTATAACCATGTATAAATATACTGATGAATGTGGACCTAAAAAATGGGGCCAGACCTGTGGCACAAGTGGTAGGGCATTTGCCTTGCACACAGATAACCGAGGATGGACCATGGTTTGATCCCCGGCATCCCATATGGTTCCCCCAAGCCAAGAGCTATTTCTGAGTTCATAGCCAGGAGTAACCCCTCAGCATCACAGAGTTTGGCCCAAAAACCAAAAAAAAAAAAAAAAAAAAGCACTCACTCTTGAATGTGATCTTCATATCTATCTCTAGTAATGCTAAATGAGCTACAGTGATATTTAATCTTTTGTTAATTAATTTTTATTGCACCAGAAAAATAAGTAAAGGAAAAGGTGCCTTCCTGTCATTTTTCCAAGCCTAATTCAATCTAATATATGACTCCAACTCATAATTAATAAGTCAAAAAATCAGGTATTATGCAGGAGCAGAATGGGATTGAAGTCCCAGGTCTCTGTCCTAGAGATCTCATTGCATCAATCTCTCTGTCTGCCAGTCTTTAGGATTTATTCATCTATTTTCATGAGACTTTGTCAGAGAGTTCTCCCAAAGCAGTGCTCTCAATGAGCCCATTCCACAGAATATATTTTTGGAGAGATTCCTCTATCTAACTTTCCTTTCTGTAGCTATCTCTCCTTGTTGGACTTGCTCTCTTGCACACATTTTAAGTCATCTTTTATTTCTTCACCTCACAAAGCCTCCATCATCTTTCACCACCTTACTTTAACAAGGTCCAATTTAATTATCTTCTATAAACATAGGTCTCAAAAACAAAGGTTTTTAATATTTTGGCTATAAAAACAAAGCACAGAGTAATGTTCTAAATTGTTACCATAGGAGCCAGAGAGATAGTAGAGCAAGTAAAGCACTTACCTTGCAATGATCATCTTGGTTTCATCCTTGGCATCCCATGTGGTCCCCCAAGCACTCCCAAGATTAAATCCCTAGTACAGAGTCAGAAGTAACCCCTTAGCATTGCTGGGTATGACCTAAGAAACATAAAAAAGTCACCATAATTCTTCAAGTGATTGATAAATATGTTATATTAATAATACTTCTTCAACTAATAAAATTAGAAAATATAAATAAGTCAAAAGTCATCACTAAGGGATGAATGGTTATGTTTTTTCATATATATTTCAGATAATTTCCATGAATATATATTGAAGTTTTTATAGGACAATAAAATAATTTTTAATTAACCGAATCTTCTCTTAAAAGAATAAACCACAAAGTTTCATAATTTATTAAACCATTTACACATTTAAACCATGGTCATGGTCTTGTATAAGTATCAGGGACTCTCTTTGGGAATCAATGCAGCCCTCTTAATTGAAAGTAGTAGCTGCATATTTTAACACTTTATCACTAATTTTTCACTATCTTCTTCACAACTTCCAGGAGTTCTCCTCTCAGTACTTTCATACCATGTGCACGGTATTTAAGCTTACTATGGGCAACGGGCCAGAGTTTACCCAGAAAGCCTAGGAACATTTGGATAGTTTCTGCTTATTTCTCCTTCTACCTACCTACCTTGTACCTGTGTCTACGTAATGCCAAAAATGTTAGAGCAGACTCACCCTCCATGTACTATTGTTCCTCTGTTTATTCTGTAGGTAACACTTTCTTAACCTTGAAAAGAGTAGGCTTTTGTCCTTGACCCCTCATAGGTCCACATTCACTTATGTGGCCCTTTGTACAACAGCCTACATTTTAACTCAACTCATAATAGTGCTAAGAACTGAGCTCAGCAATTCTTCAAATCTGGCTCTCCTTTTCCTTTGAAATGAAGACTGAAAAGTTGTTCATTGGCATTAATGAAGAAAATCATTCCATTCAGAACTAAGAATTTATATATATAAAGTACCACTAGCTAATAATAACAATGGCATTAAGAAAAACTGTTGTCTTTTGTTTTGTTTTGGGTTTTTTTTTCTTTTTTTGCAGAAGATTCTATTTAAGAGAAAGAAAATAAAAGGGCAAGAGGCAGGATACCTCTCATAAAGACAGGGGTAGGCAGGACTCCCAACAGGAGAAGTTCTTACTTTAATTGTGATATATAAATATATAAGCTTATTTCTTGATTGTTCTCAGTGACACTTGAACTGAGTCTCAAGTCTGAATGCAAAATAAAATTAAATATTGAGAAATAATATGAAAATATATTATCACTTAAGAAATGGACTTCATTAACAGTTTCTACCCACCCCTAGGACTGAACTTAGATACTAGAAAAGGACGCTGAGTTTTGCAGGATAAACTTGCCTACTTAAGATGCCTTTCTCCTACATAAGAACAGCATCAAGAAGCATCTTTACAAGACCAAAGATGAAGAGATGAAAAGAACTATGACCACTAGGGAATACATTCGTTTTCTTTCTATTTATTGGGGAAAAAATATCTTAGGGAGAAGTTGCTTTATCTATTCCTATTCATAATCTCTGAATCAATAATATTTCTAGTTAGACACTCAGAGTCAGAAGACATAAGGGAGACAGAAACAGAAGAAGGAAGAAAGTTCCAAGAAAGGAGTTAGAAAATCAGGGAAAGCAGAAAAAATTAGAGGGAATAGAAATGGATTGGGATGAGGGAGGAAACTCCAGGGAGAGAAGAGATGTCTTGCACAAATAGTCCATAGGTAAAACACAACCAAAGTACTTTCTGGAATACAAACTGCAGCAAGGTAGGAAGGAGCAGAAAGGTATTGCTCAAAGTAGGCCTCTTACTTGGAAATCTGAAAATTGCTGGAAAATTTGCTACACAAAGAATTGGTTGGGCAAGTCGGGTCAATGCACTACTCTAGACCTGATTTTCAGACCTTAGGTGAAGAGAAAAATACTTTTAAAATCAAAGTCTGTCATGTGCATCTTTTTGCTTTACTATTGGTGACCTCTGTTACGCAAATAAGTTTCTTTATATTCCACACAACAGTTTTGTTCCAAAACCCTGTATTTGCCTTTTAGTTAAGAATAAAGAATGAGGGGCTGAAGCTATAGCACAATGGTAGGGTGTTTGCCTTGCAGGAGGCTGACCCAGGATGGACCTGGTTCGATCTCCGGTGCCCCATATGGTCCCTCAATCCAGGAGCAATTTCTGAGTGCATAGTCAGGAGTAACCCCTGAGCATCACCGGGTGTGGTCCCAAAGTAAAACCAAACAAACAAATAAAAAAGAAGAAAGAATGAGGGCATTTACTTTGCACTTGGCGGACCCCAGAGGGACCCAGATTCAATCCCCAGCATCCCATATATTCCCCAGAGCTTGCAAGGAGTGATTTTGGAGCAGAGCCAGGAATACCCCTGAGTGCCACCAGGTGTGACCCAAAAACAAAAGAAGGAAGGAAAGGAGGGAGGGAGGAAGAGAGGAAGGGTGAGCAGATGACCTCTCCTCAAGAGCAAACCCTCATTCTCAGACTGTGAGGGTCACTGTGAGAGTCACAAACACAAGCCACCTATGATTTGTTTAGGCTACACTTGGAAAACAAAAGCCTGGAGTCTTGAAGCAGTCCTGAGAACCATGATTAAAAAAAAATGAGGTGGGGAGTTAGCCTCTGTTTACAGAAGTCAGACTCATCTGTGCTCTGCCTGGGGAAAGGTGGGTTGAATTGCCAAGAGAGTAGATCACCAGAAACATCATTTAGATTTGAAAAAAAATGACTGCAGAGAGAAAAAGGACTCTGTCCATGAGATTAAGAGAGAACTGAGGAAGAAAGGTCCAGTGTCTCCTTTCTGAAAGCATGAGGCCTGTCCTTCATGGGACAACATAAGAGAGCAAAGCAGATGATTGGGACTGAGCTCATAGATACTGAAGTCTTGTAAACAGCCAGTCATTTTGCAGACATCTACCTCAAGAAAGTTGAGACTTCACTCTACCTGCATCCACAGAATAAAATCCCACTTCTCTTTTAAATAAAAACCTAAGTATATACACTTGTACCCAAATACAGTGAAGCATGATTTACATAGAATTAACTTCCCTGCCTTCATTGGAAACAGGCAAGGATTATAAGCTTTGATTTTGTAAACATTTCATCTCTTTGACACAGTTTTAATTTCAGATGAAAAAGGCAACTTTCATGCACAGGGTTTTTACCATACATTTTTTTCCCTTCTATCAGGATTATATAGAAACTGAGCTGCCATTTCCAGTGTCTTTATGCAATTAGAACAAATGACTCCCTTCTCTGGAAGGTGAATCTTTAAAGTGTATTTTGGAGCCAAACTCTGGATCAGGGGATTTGCATTGAGTGAGTTTAACCCCCTGGTATAGAATCTGCAAAGGATAAGAGAATGACTCCAGTTTCCCAGAAACAGAGAGGAAAACGCTTTCTTCAAAGGGTGATTCAAGGCTGCTTTGACAACAACATGATAAAAGGCTGACTCTTCTCTCATCTTACATCTGTCACTTTTATGCCATTTTTTTCTGCAAACATGAACACAATTTTTCTCTGAATAAGACTTCAGACTGCATATAAACAGGGAATTAAACATGAAGTTCACCACAACCCACACCAAGAGAATTGTTTTATCCAACCTCTCCAGACTTGGTGCCAGAAAACTGGAATTGGAGAAAAGTTCTTGAGCTGGCACAATAAGAAAATGATTGGAGGCAACAGAGATTGAAGATTTATCATTATCAGTTCAATGGGGATGTGGAGAAGCTTGAAAAAATTCAAGAGGACCAAATGTTCACCTTACTAGCTAGCCACAAAAGATGGCAATTTCGTTTTGCCACATTGTCAGTTCTCTTTTCACCTTGTACACAGAATTGGATGCTAGGGAGAAAAAAGTCTTTGAAGGGGAAATGAGAGAAGATAACCTGTGAGTGCCTAGAAAAATCTCATGCACAAGCAAAATCTTATACACAGCAGATTGTATGGGGAGGAAAGGACAAAAAATTGAAACTAGACTAATTATATCTTATTTTTGAAAATAGAAAAATAGACCAACATATTCCTAAGTTTAGGTCTAATAAATCTCTTTAATATTGCCGCTGAACATTGCCTAGTTAAAAAATACACAAACCAATATAAGAACTTTTATGAAGAGGTCATAATTACTTAGAACTATAAACATACCAGAATATGCACATATTATATTTCATAATTCTTGCCAGTTTTTAAAAAAAAACAAAGCAGAATAAAAGGATTCTGAAATTATTAGCTCTACTAAGCCTTATGTGGGGGCAATTTCAAAGCCTTTGAAAAGGCTAGAGATAGTACATTAGGTATGGAGTGATGGAGTTGATTCAGTCATTCATATTTTGCTTCCTTTTATATAAATATATCATTTTATTTAAATATATTATATTATTTATTTATATTGAATAGTTGGCATAGTTGATTATAATACATTTGTTTACAGCTAAGTGGGAGCAAAATTATTTTAAAAAGAAGAGAAAGAACAAAAAAGAAAAAAAAAGAGGGGGCCGGAGAGATAGCATGGAGATAAGGCGTTTGCCTTTCATGCAGAAGGTTATTGGTTCGAATCCCGGCATTCCATAAAGCAACAAGAAAATTTGTGAAGATTATTGTGTTTGGCAATTTTGCAATTATAGTTTTCATAACTGTCAGAAGGTTTAGTAAGATCTTGTTTCTAGGGGCCGAAGAGATAGATGGCGGTAAGGCGTTTGCCTTGCATGCAAAAGGACGGTGGTTCAAATACCGGCATCCCATATGGTCCCCGGAGCCTGCCAGGAGCGATTTCTGAGCGTAGAGCCAGGGTAATCCCTGAGCACTGCCGGGTGTGACCAAAAACCAAAAAAAAGGGGCGGTATTGTTTCTAGTTGATTATTCTGTTACTTCTTTTATTTCTGAACTTTAGATGAATTCAGATACACAATTATTTAATTGGTTTGTTTTTACAAGGATGACAGTATTTAAAAATTTGAAGTTGTCATGTGGCCACATAGTCCGGAAATTCTAAGTAGTATTATTGCTGATACTGCAGCTTTTGTGGGGTTGGTTGGGTTTTATTTTTGTTTTGTTTTGTTTTTGAGCCACACCCAGCCACACTCGGGCGTTACTCCTGAGACTTCACTCAGAAATTGCTTCTGACAGGTTCAGGGGAACCATATGGGATGCCATGGATTGAGCCCAGGTCTGCCCCAGGTCAGTATAGTTCAAGACAAACTCCCTACTGCTGTGCTATCACTCCAGCACTGTAGGGTTGTTTGTTGGTGCCATGACTTCCTGAAGTATGAGAAGTCAGGAGAAGAGTCTTCATACTTATTCCAAAAAAAAAGGGCCTGATACTATCAACTCAAATACCAGTATATCTGGCTGGATTGTTTGTCAGATTGGTGTCTCTGCAGAGAACTATAGCTGAGTGGTAAAGCAGGGCAATGCTTCCTAAAGCGGCAGTACAGGTGGTGGGTGCAGCTGCAGTAGGGCTGGAACTTGGTTTGCTTTTTCTGTTTTTGTTTCTTTGTTTGTTTGGGGGCCACACCCAGCTGTGCCCAGGGGTCTCTCTTCTCTCTGTGCTCAGAAATCTCTACTGACAGACTCAGGGACCATATGGGATGCTTGGGATTGAACCGTGTAGGTCCTGTGTCCACAGCATGCAAGGCAAAGAAAGGCCCTAGAGGCTGTGCTATTGCTCCAGCTCTTACTTTTCATTATTGTAAATTTACATGTTAAACCTGAAAAATTAAATTGTTGACAAAAATTTTGTTTTTTTTTTTTTTGGGGGGGGGGGTTTGGTTTGGATTTTGAGCCACATCCTGAGATACTCCTGGCTCTGTACTGAGGAATTACTACTGGTGGTACTCAGGGGACCATATAGGATATCAGGCATCAAATTTGGCCTTTATTCATGTTACTATTGATCTGGCCCAAATGTTAATAGTTTATTTCTTCTTTGCAATGGAAGTGTCTCTGTTCTGGGTTTTTCAACTCTCTCACATTGGCTGCTTCACAGTGTGTCTGATGTTTTAAAACATCTTTACTTAAAAATGAATGACTCAACCTTGAATCTCTATCCTTTAATCCTTCATTAAGTTGTTTCACAGTAGAAAAATACCTTCAAAAGTTATAACTTTAATAGTGACCATACTTCAAAGGAATACCATGCCAGACTTGATCCTAAACATACAAAATCAAAACTTTCTTCATTTCAGATAAAATCCTTTGTTTGATTTGAGAGTAATGAAATGAAACTATCCTTAAAGGACTGATGATTTTTTCCCTTATAACTCTGTCTAGGGATTTTTATTAATTGATATTATGGTATATTGATTGTGATAATGCTTGGCATACATAAAATAACAATTTAATAAAAAATAATCTAATAAAAATAACTGCATTACTTACTCTTATCTTATAGGTGAGGTTCTTTTACAACTCCACATCATATTCTATTTCTGTTATTTTGTGTTTTGTGTCAGCATGTCTAAAATTAAACATTTTTCAAGTTACATATGCTTCATTGCTCTAATTTTGAAATTTTGTTATGCTTCATTGCTCTAATTTTGAAATTTTGTTATGGAATTATTCCCAGAGACAATTATTCCCAGAACAACTATTTCATCATGTAATAAGGATGCTATCTTTGAGTTCCTGCCTATTTCTTTGTTCTTCCCTTTCACATTCTCCCTATTTTAATGACCTGAACCATCTATATACTTATTTCAACCTAAAGTATAGGAGCAGAGAGTTGGACAAGATAATTTCAGGTTATTTTAAGGGTTACAATAATATACTTTATCTCATTTAAGTATATGTCTGTTTGTTTTTGTCTGATCTCTTTCCCATATATGACCCTTTTTTCTGGAATTGTTAAATTTCAGAAAATTCAGAAGCTGATTTTCTTTACATGATCTCAGTACTACAAAATTACTGGAGCATTATATATACTCAATTAATAGTTGATGTGTTGATTAATAAATTAAATGACAGTCAGCTCTAAGGCTCTGGCAACCTACTATAACAACTGGCCTCTAAGTCAGAACTATAACATGTTCGTATAGTATAAATCAGTGGAAGTAAAATAAGAAAAGTTCAGCTTGATATTAAATATTCTCTAAAAGAAGTTCTCCAGCATTGGTGGTGGAAATGTTGCACTGGTAAAGGGAGGTGTTCTTTTTATGACTGAAACCCAACTACAGTCATTTTTGTAATCACGGTGCTTAAATATATTATTAAAAAAATAAGAAAAAAAAGAAGTCCCTCAACTCTAAGTAGATAGAACAGAGGTTATTAAAGGAATTTAAAGTCTTCTTTTCTCCTTATTTTTCCCGACTTACCCTCCAAAAGTCATACTAGCTTCCAAGCAGCACCCTGATGGCACAAGGGGAAAGTATAGAACCAATATGCTATAAATTAGTCATTACATGACAGCACCCCTTCGCCAGCTGAGATCTTTAACTCTTTGCATTGAGAGCTTTCAAGGGCTCATTAAGTAATTTCAAACCCACCAGATTTTTTAACTATGTGAGTCCAACATGGGGAGAGTGTACATTTTATCTCACAATCAATTTAATTAGAAACTGTCAGTTTACAAATGTTTTTTTGCTTGAAGATTTATTTGTACAAGTTGTTCTCTTTCTCTGATCTCTTATTCCGCCCTTTTCCAAAACAGTACTAGGGGGATAGTGCATTATGACCACTTCCACTGACAACTAAAGGTGCCTTATAAAGCTTCCTTTGGAAAATGAGTGATGTAAAAGTCATGACTGAAGTTTTTAAATGGCGGGCATAGATATATATGAAAATGGATGTGCATGCATTATGGAAGTGTTTTATTTCTTCTGAATATCACTTTTTTTTCTGACCTTTTTCTCAAAGAATAGACTGTTTCTAAGTGACTCTGAATGGCATAGATCAGAATGACCCAAAGTGAATTGATCTATGGAATAAAATTCAAGCAGAAATTTAGGCATGCATAAAGGAACGAGGAGCACCTAGTCTGATTTCATTAGTTCAAGACACCAGGTCCCGATACTATCATTAGCTATTCATGTGAATGGATACAAATCAAAAAGAAAAATGTTGCCTACCTAACAACGGTACTTCCAAAGCTACTGATGTAGAAACTGTAAAATGAACGCGGCTTTCCATGAGATCAGTCATAAATGAAAGACACGTATTCAGAATAAATTATCACTGGCAAAGGCAAACAGTCTCTTCTGATGAAGAAAGCAGTGCCCTGGATTTTATCTACCAAGCCAAGTCACATAGAGTTGAAAGAAAAGGAAAAGGCACCTTAAATGACCAAATTCGAAAAACCTGCATTGCAATTTTTGCCTATTTTAAAACCCCAAATTAAAAGAACGAGCATAGCTAATGGTTAATAAAAATGATTAGTGGGTAGGAGGCACTGAATCTGTCAGACCCAAAAATGTGCTAGCAAAATATCGATAAGATACTACAGGAAATTAAACTACTATTAATTGCATACATTACTGTTTTGTGTTCACACATTTATTATTTAAATTTGATTACCTTTCCTCTTCTTACTACAAGAAAAGTAAACTCTAGGCCCAGAGATTGAATTGTGGTGATTATAGTGCACTTTTTAATCTGGATTCTATTCAATCAAATATATCTTGGACCCAATGAACTATCCCGAAATGAGGCTGTTGGAATAGTACATAGTATTAGGAGCTACAAATTCAGGGCAAGAACAGCTTTTGCTAACTCTTAAGAGATTTAACAATTGCAAGGACCTTCGCATTGAATACAAGAATGAAGGTTACATGTTAGAAATGCACTTTTAATCTCTGAGTAGAGGCTTGTTCTAAATACTAATTGCAAGTTCTATGAAGTCAAGGTACTTATGAATAATGCATACAAACTCATTTTTAATGAAAAATAAGCAAGTGAGAATAAATGGTTTGGGATTTTGGATAGTTACAATTTAGTATATCCTTGATGAATTGACTTTTCTGTTATTAGTAACATTCATGAGATTTGTGCTTGGTGAGACCAAGAGAAAGGGTGATAGGAAGCCAAGGCTGGATGCACAAATACTAACATAGAGAAGGTAAGATGTTTTTCATAGCCTGGAAGAAGTCTTGTCTAGGCACTGTGAAGGCCGGCTATTATGACCATAATTCTCCTGCACTGGCATTTTAGCAGCTGGTGTCCTGGCAATGAATGCATTTCTTGTATAGAGCACAATCTGCCTGCTTTATGCTGTATTTCAGAACCAGTTACATGGCTCAATCATAGTTAAGATGTGAGAGAGTTTCAAAAACAAAGAAATTGACTAAGTTGTATGGTAATGACAGAAGCTTGCCAAACGGTGAGGAGATAATACAAAGCTCTTTATTTTAATGTTTTGGATCATGTCTATGTTTCCTGAAAGAAATGCTTTGTGAAGTACCCTAGTCATTCAGACATCAGACAATCAAGTTTTAACTTAAGAGTCTGTGAAGTCCTAAATATAACAACATATCTATTGAAACCAAGACTGTCTGCTGCCCTATATCTCATTAAAGACATCGCAATAAGCAGGATTAGACTCACTGACCTTCCTCTGAATACTTGAATGAGAAAGAGTGAAGAGTGTTCCTGAAGGAATACATAACCCTTTATAGCATATTATTGTTTTATACATTTTAATTTAATTTTTAATAATTTCTTTATTAAGCACAATGGTTACAAAAATGTTCATAGTTGGGTTTCAGTCATAAAATGTATAGTACCCTTGGGGCCAGAGTGGTGGTACAAGCAGTAGGGCATTTACCTTGCACACGGCTAACCTAGGATGGACTGAAGTTCAATCTCCCATCGTCCCATATGGTCCCCCAAGCCAGGAGTGATTTCTGAGTGCATGGCCAAAGAGTAAGTCCTGAGCATCGCATGGTGTGGCCCAAAAAGCAAAAAGTAAAATAAAAATAAAAAGAGGTAGATTATCCTTTTAAAGACTTTAGGATCTGAAAGATAGGAAAGTAGGGAAGGTATTTGCTTTGTATGCAGCTGACAAGGGTTAAATCCCCAGCACCCAATATGGTCCTCTGCAACTGCAGGAGATATCCCTGCATATAGTCAGAAAAAAATCCATCCACATAGCTGGAAATGACCCATAAAACAAAACAAAGTATAAAAAGTCTTCTTTCAGGTGAGATTAGAAACTTTTTTTTGCCTGATTTATGAATATCTTCACTTTCTGAAATGTTGCTCAGATGTTATAAATTATATTGAGAAGACATCCTTCTTGATTCAGGATTCAAAAAGTACCTATTTATTCCTGCCATTTTAAAGATAAAGGAGTAAAATACAGCAGTGTAGTAAGACAATTACTGGCAATATTGTGATTGTGTGTGCATGATTGACCAATTAGGACATTCAGCTCAAAAATTGCTTGATTAATTCAAAATTACTATAAATGCCTTTGGAAGGTAAATTTCAAAAATAAAGCACTCCTAAAACTAAAGAATTGTTTAGTATTGAAAAAATTAAAACAACAAATGAAGTTCAGGATGAGAGTTCAATAATAATAAGAAATAATTAATGTAGATACAAAAGATTCAAGAAGGTTACATCAGATTTTAACTATCCTAAAATTATTAATTTAATTTCTAGTCATTATGATAATACTAAGTATTTAGAATGCATTTAGTGTTTATGTAGATAGAATCACTCCTCAAAATTACCATTTTGAATTAATGTGCTATTTGAAATGTCACTAGAAAGTGCTTTTATTATTCTGCCAATGGAGTAGCTGTTCCCTGTTTCTTTTTATAAATGAAATTTCAGCGTTTATTTTTTTATCTTAGATTTTGAAAACTGTAATGTTTCTGTTTAAGAATTCTCCTTATGCTACTTTAGTGCCATGTTCTTTGACAGCACAAAAATATGCAAATATAGCCTTTTAATGGTGATTTTCATTTTGTTACTGTCATTTGACTAAAAAACAACTGATGATGTTTCAACTTATCACTTACAACAGTGAAGCTACTGAATTGATATTTATGTTCAGAGCAGATGACACAGAAACAAATATGTTTGAAATACCATCTGCACAATGTTGATTTCTTTCTTAAAGGTACAATAGAGTTCTTTAAGAAAGAAAAACACAACTTAGAGGGCAGATATGGCACATTCCTACCTAAGGAAAATGATCGATGATATTAGATGAATTTGAAGGCAGGTTTGGGAGGAGGGTCTGGAAAATCTGTAGTTTCATAGGAATATTTCCATTTGGGCAACTCTGTCTCTCTCTCCTCCCCTCTCTCCCTCTTCTCCCCCTCTACCTCCCACTTGGCTCTTTGCCTCATTGCCTGCCTCTCCTTGCAGTCCCGGCTCAGTATTACACAGCTTCTCCATCTGTTGATGGTTGCCAACCTGCTGCTTAGGAAACCCCAGAATACTCTGCGCTGAATGATGTGGGAGTGTCACCTTTCACAGCTATTTGAACTGAGAGGGGCAGGCATCTGGGTGGGAGGAAAGTTGGATCAAACAGCTTTGCTGTGCATGCCTAGCAATACTGACTCTCAAAGATGGGGCTGAGGCTTATCTCAGGAGGTGCTGCGAGAAGATGTCATGTAGGAAGCATTTTGTCATTCCAAAGTGATTTTGAAATAAAGAGACTTCCTGCTGATGGACAGAAAATTGCACTGAATGACATTTTTCATAAACACGACTCTATCTGAATATCCTAACCCTCAGAGAGCCAGACCTGTTTGCAAGGGTAGAAAAACTGAGGAATCTCATGAAGTCCTGCTCTGTCTCGTGCACAGATTTATCCGGCAGTCTTCTAGTGCATGGGTCTGAGGAGGAGTCAATAATAAGTAGAATAACCTGACCATTAATTGGGTACTTACTCTTTGACATAATTGGTATCTAACAATCAATAATTTTTGCGAGGCAATGTCCACTTGGCTTCTCAGAGTCATTCTGTGTGGGTTCTTACCCAGTTCTTTGCTCCGTACCCTGGAAAGCCAACTATGGTATAGGCTGCATCTTGAGATTTCTATGTCATTTAGCTTCTGGGCGGGTCTAGGTGACACTTACCAGCCACTAGCAGCACGTTATTTAGACAGAGAGAATATAAATCCAAGGTACATTTTATTCTTTGCCCATTCACAAAGATTGATGATATCTTTGCATGAAATTTTTTTCCTTAATAGTCCTCCACTATGGTATCAGTGTCCCTTCACTGCTTTCCATAACCATATTCACATTTTTGTAAAAATTCCCTTTATTTAACTGAAGCACCTGATTTGGGGGGTTCCCTTTTCCCCACTATCGCCCCACTGGACACATATGTGTAGAATCTTCTCAACCATTCCCATTAATAGTAGGTACCCTCTTGGGGCCAGAGCAAAGGTGCAGTGGTAGGGTGTTTGCCTTGCACGCGGTTGACCCAGAACTGACCGCGGTTCAATCCCCTGGCATCCCATATGGTCCCCCAAGCCAGTAGCTATTTCTGAGTGCATAGCCAGAAATAACCCCTGAGCATTACCGGGTGTGGACCAAAAACAAACAACAACAACAACTACAAAAAAAATGGTAGGTACCCTCTTAAAGACAAAGAAACTATTATTTTAATTATTTTAAAAATGACCCCAGATCATTTAAACAAATGTCATACCAAAATGAAAATCCATTTTTCTCACATTGAACCAGTGTCTAAAATCGCCACTCTCATTCTTTCTCTCACTTTCATGGAGAAAACTAACCACCTTGTGAAGAGAATATGAAACAAAGAATAGAGGTCTAGTGAGAGATACGAGAATATGTACAGAAGTGAATCCTCAGAAAGGATCAGACAGTAGGCGCAATGCTTGCCTAGCAAGTGGCTGATTTGGATTTAATCCCCAGTGACACATGTGGTCACACAAGTGTGTGACCTACTCAGGAGTGATTCCTGAGTAGAAAAACAAGGAGTAAGTCCTGAACAATATGGGGCCTGCCCCCAAAACCAAAACAATAGAAGTAAATTCATCACAGTTGATCCTTGTGAGACACCTGGAGTGAAAACTACCAACTAAGTATCTCCAGCATCTTAGCTCCCAGAAACTATGTGTTAAAAAAAATGTTTGTTATTTTGCACCTTACAGATTTAGGTTAACTTATTATTTAGCAAAAAGATAATGCAGAATTTGACTGTGAAAGTGCTTCTAGAGGAACAGAATATTAAGTACAAGTTCTCTGACTTGGTTCCTGGTGAACTTCTTGGAAAGCTGAGGTGTAGAAGTGAAGTAACAACTTCATTTTGTTGCACACACATTTTGTATCATGTTCACACATTTTAAGCGGGCACTGTCAGAACCTCTAAATCCTGGGAAAGGTGTGCGCTTAGTTCGTTACTTTATAAAGCCTGCTTAGCCAAATTCCGCAATTCTATAAGGTCAAGTACCATGAATTTCATAAATTCAAGAAGATCCTTAACAAAAAGGCCTGGTAGAATTCTTTCCCTTTAATCTAACTCCATACTAACATCTTTTCAGCTCTCCTTGTCCCAAATTCTATACTGTTTATAATTCATCTAAATAAATACACTTTGGATCTCCTTGACCATATCTCCTTGACCAATGAAGTGAAAACTGGAAGATTATGTGATGGAAAATATAAGGGAAAATATAAGAGAAAATATAATTTTTGGAAGAAAAAAGAAATTTCTATAATGAAAAGAATACTATGTCTTCCCCCAGAGACTTCTTTGTCTCTAGTTTTGTGATATATCTTGTGAATAATCATTGGGGTCATAGCTTCCATTTGAAGCTTAGATAATTTATAGATTATTTCCAGAATCATCATTTAATGTGCATAAACCATTTTGAAACTTCATAAAACTACATTTATACCTAATTTATGAGAGTTCTCAACTTGACCTTTTATTGTTACTTCTGAACTTCGAGCTTAAATTAAGCCTGAAAATGTTTCACTATTATTTCACTTTTATTCATTAATAATCTCTATCACCACACTTTTGTCAAAGTACCAAAAGCAGAAAAATTACCTGGAGATGGTTTTTGACATTTAAATAGCAAAGATATAAATTTCTTTTTAATTAGGTTCCCATATGCTCACCATGAGAAATACTGAAACACACTCATGATGGTTTTACCAAGGGCAAGAATAACCATCGTGGTCAAGACTTGTTAAACATATGTCTGCTAACAGTGAAATGCTTGTGTTTGACACAAGTGATTAGGTACATAGTGGAAATACCATATATTTGCTTAAATATGTGTGATATGTGAAAATGCACTAAAAATATCAATGAAGTAGTATTTTTTGTTGCTTCACACTTTCTAAATATCTTATAATTCATTTAAAATAACAAAGAGATATGAAAATGCAGTACTGTAACTCATATATATATATGTATGTATGTATATATATATATATATGTATTTGGGCCACACCCAGTGAAGCTCAAGGGTTACTCATGCTGTGTGCTTGGAAATCTCTCCTGGTTTGGGGGACATATGGGACACTGGGGGATCGAACCACAGTCCATCATAGGCAGCGTGCAAGGCAGACATCTTACTGCTTGCGCCACTGCTCTGGCCCCTGTATCTCATATTTTTATGAGCATAAGAGTCACTTGTATAAACAAACCTGTTTTGGGTTTTCTTTTGTTTTTGTTTTGGGCCCCACTCAGCAGTGCCCAGGGGTTGCTCCTGGCTCTGTACACAGAAATGGCTCAGGGGATCATAGAGGATACTGGGGATTGAACCCAGGTCAGCTGCGTGCAAGGCAAATGCCCTACCTACTGTGCTATCGTCTGGCTCCTACACTTATTTAGATTTAAAAAACAAAACAAGAAAAAAATGCCTAAACTACGCATTCAGCATTCAAGATAGCCAAAATAGATCACTTCATTTTCCACCAAGTAAGCAGACTTCAATTCCTGTGAATGTTGACACATGATCAAGTCCTCTGACAGTAGTCCGAAAAAAATTACCTGTAAGCCAGTGTTGCATTTAACAAAAAGGTGAGTGAGTCATAGAGTAAAATAAGCACCAAAAGTTCTAGAAGAAACAGGCAATGTGATACTCACATTGTCAGTGTTCCTGAGTATCTTGACAAGGTCTGTGTAGCTCAGTTGTAGTTTAAAAAGTGT
This sequence comes from Suncus etruscus, assembly GCF_024139225.1. Lineage (NCBI taxonomy): Eukaryota > Metazoa > Chordata > Mammalia > Eulipotyphla > Soricidae > Suncus > Suncus etruscus. Next base: position 127,305,563 of record NC_064852.1, read on the forward strand.
CTTAAACATTAGTCAAATGAGGGGGAAAAACAGACCATTTTGTTTAAGAAACAGTTGCTGTTTAAATGTTTGGAAAATCTGCCATAATAGCATCTCTTATTGGGATCAACTTCTTAGCTTTGGTTGCTTTTAGAATGATGTTATCAAACAACTTCTCTTAATACAAGCAACCCTGTGGTCTTCGCTGTGTGTCAGGCACAATTTCACCTTCATTATGTTCTCAGCAGAGGTGTTTTTATGAGGCTCTGTCATCTCCATGCACTGCTTCCTCCTTTTTGTTCTTTCATAAACTTGAAAACCAGGTGCTATTTTTAAAAGCGTGCAGTTAGTAAAACTGACTCGCCTTCTTTTCTGAAGCTCAACCAGAGAGTGGTACGTTTTCTTCAGGTATGCATGTTTTGAGGAAGCTGACGTCGAAAGGAGTGCCAAAATGGATCTTGTTAAATTGAATGGCAGATGCAGATTTAATTAGCCATGGTTTCTGGCCAAGGGTAAATCTCTGAATCAGGGATTCCAATGGGCTATGCAAAATAATATATCAATGTAATCAGGGCAGTAGCAGGGACAAAGGGCTACATGCTGAGTAAATAGGAAATGGAAACAATTCTTCTATCAGCAAGGAAAAATTAGTAAGTAGTATAGACGTCAGATGTCAAGGTCAACTGCAATAGAGTTGAAAACAGTAAGGCAACTCTCCAAACTCAAGAATACTAGAACTTTGAGGTGAGTTTTCTGCTGAAAAGGCTTCTGTGCTCCATATTTTACCCAGAACACTGGTTTGAAATACTTCCCTGGCCACAGCTGTCAGTGAATCCCAGGACCACAGCCAATTCTTGTCTACAGCCCAGTGTATGTAAGCACTGCTACTGAATGATGTAATCCCAGCAAGCACCACAAGTAAAAGGGTGTACGAGCACTGTGGCCAAGAGTAAAAACAAAGAATTCCCCTCTAGAACACACATACATGAACTAAGTAGCTAAAGTATGTGACCCCCAGCCACCATCACAACTGAAAGATATGAGCACCGCAAGCAAGAGCACTATGACCTCTGGCTATTACAGCAACAACAACAGAGGGAAGGAAAGGAACAGGGGGACAGAGAGCAATAAATGAAAACAAATTAAAATTCTAAAGCCTTCTCCCCAGAGTGATGGTTTTGGTAACGGGGCTTTGAAGAAGTGATGAGGCTGAAATGAACTCTTAGAAGGAATCTGTCTCCACGTCGGGAAGAGAACCCTCAAGGGGGAACCAAATCAACAGGGCTTTGATTTTTTAGATTCCTCAGATGCCAGAGGTTTGAGAATAAATATCCTGTGATTTAAGCCCACCACTCCCCAAATGATGTATTCGCACAATGCTGCAAAGGTGGACTAATTAAAAACACCAGTTCAGGTGACTGAACTCTAAGGTGGACCTCATGAAAGCTGGAGAACTTCCAGCTTTTCCATGTCAGTGGCTGTATAAGTCAGTGGGTTCTATTCTACTTCACCTTCGTATCTCACCTAATACAATGAAATGCCCTCATCTTTATCACAGGACCCTCTACTGTTTCCTAAGGAAATCTACATTAAATCCAGCAGAGTAAAGTTCCCAGGGGAACATAGCCTTTTCACTTTTTAATATCTCTCTTAGACTAAAAGTTACAGGCTACTGTTGCCATAGGTCTAGAAATAAAGCACATTTCTAGAGACTATTATTTTTTTTTACTAGAGTTAGGAGGTATTACCCTATTGATCTCTGAGATTAATGTAGCAACTTCTCCCTAATGAGAGTTAAGCTGTTCCATTAAAATAGCTGTAAAAATAAGACAAGAAAGTAGGCACAGTGTCATATAAACTTGGCATTAACCATCAGCAGAGGATGGAGCGGAACCCAGTTCTCCTAACCTTCAGCAGATTTCTGCAATATTTGCTCACTGTCAAGCATGGAGTGAAATTTTTATATAAAGTACTCGGGGACTCTATGCCCCAAAATTGCATACCATGGTTTGAATAAGACCTATAGTCATACAAGTAATTAAAATAATATTTACTATTTACAATCAAATAGTTACATAACTATAAATAAAAATTACAAAAGGTCTGACGAGTTAGTAACTACTATTTTTTCACAAGTTATTCAATACAATGATTAGAAAATTCCCCCATCATCAATACTGAGTTCCTAATGCGCTATTATCTTACATGTGCTATTATCTCACAGAGGGAGCGTCAGCCAGGTGCCAGGGTGAAAACCAAAACTGAGAACAACTATTAGAACGCACTGACACCTCTGTTGGCCTTCCTTTTGCATCCCATGCAATTTGTGTGGCTCCTTGGTTTTTCCTTCCCTCGCCCAGTCCACAAAATTTCACTTATAGATCCCATAATAAAAAAATTTCCACTGGCTTTTATTCATGAAGGATTGTGCTTTCCCGTTAAAGTAACCTAGCAAGTCTTACAATTCTGATGTTCTTGAAGGAGCTCCTATTAAGTCTTAAATGCTTCAGAGATTAAAAGGGTATATTAATGTTATTAGAGACTTGAGAAAAATGCCATGCCTTGCAGGGTATCTTAGCACTTAATGAAAACATTTTCATCACATTCTGAGTCTATTATGCCAGATCTTCATTTCATAATTTGTAAGATAATCTTATTTTAATTAGAGAAGATATACCAAGTATATTAGAGTAACACAGTTAAATATATTCATCAACTATCCTCTTCTTGTCAGATGAAATGACTCCCTCAGAGTTTGTTATACTGATGTGGTATCACAGGTGTAAAATAAACTATATATGTCTCTCTCTCTTTCTCTCTCTCTCTCTCTCTCTCTCTATATATATATATATATATATATATATATATTCTAAATAACTTAAAAGATAAAACATAAATGTCTTCTAAGGAGGACTCTATATAAGGCTACATTGACCAATATGGTATACAATGTCATACATGATATTAAATCCTGTAATATGGTTAAAATGTGCTGCAGGTATAAAAAAATCATTTGTATTTTAATTATTTTTGTTTTGGTATTTGGGTCATATCTGGTGGTGCTCAGGGGTTGGTTACTTCTGGTGCTCTGTGCTTGGGAATTAGTACTGGTAGTGTTTGGGATGCCAGAGACCAGTCATGAATCAGCCACATGCAAAGTAAACAACACCCTACCCACTGTGCTATTGCTCTTACCCCTGATATTTTTAGAAAAAAAAAATAGAAATATATATATATATATATATATAACTGGGCTAACCTGAGATGGACAGTGGTTTGATCCTATGGTGTTCCATGGTCTCTCAAGTCAGGAGAGATTTCTGAGCGCATAGCCAGGAGTAAGTCCTGAGTGTCCCCAGGTATGTCCCAAAATCCAAAAATGAAATATATATAATTATAGAATACATAAAATATAATTGATAAGATGTAAATTTGTTATACTATAAATAGTTCTATTTTATTTGAATTAAATCAAATACTTTTTAAAATGTTTTCCTTTTTGTGTTATACTTTATGATGCTCAAAGCATCATAAATGTCCAGGAAACATTCCTGGTGATGCTCCAGAGATCAGGTGTGGCAGAGCACATGGATTCAATATTGATTGATTCAAAGCAAGTGTGTTTACTCTTGTACCATCTCTCCCACCACAGAATATTGTTTTTTACTCATTGGTTGTTTTCGCCTTTTGACATAATTCCCAGAAGATTAGAAGTTACATATGAAATTCACATTGCATTTCTACTGAAAGTGCATATCAATTAACAATACATAAGACTTAATCTTAATCATCTTGAGTAAGTTAAAAATGTAAGTAAACAAATACCAAGGACAGAAACTTTCAGACAGTCACAAATCACATGATATTCAGGAGCAGATCGTGAAATAAGCCCCAAATTACTTGCGTGGGAACCACTCTTTAACAGCAATCATATTTACGCTCCTGACATTCAAGCTAGACAAGGAAAAACTCAAATTCCTTCTTGTAGTTTTGCAGTTTTTGCTTGAGAAGGGATAAAACATATTTGGGCTGGAAAAGTGTTCAAAATAAAAAGGTACCCCTAGAAAATGTGTTAGAAACATCCCATTTGAATGCCAAGAAAAATATGAGCAACAATCAAAAGAGACAGCATTTAAACAAAAGTCATTCATGCCAAGCTTTATACAGAAAGGGGCCATACATGTATTTTAAAATATGAAACTTGCTCTTCATGAAAAAAATAATGTGGAAAAGGTCAGAAGCAAATAGTCCATGAAGAAATCATGAGAGAACCTCTCAAGGGACTCCAACAACAAAATGAAACTCCCTTAAATATGATATGAGAAGAATGCCAAGTAAACAAGGTCATGAAGAAATGTAAATCAATTGTGGGTTCCAAGTCCTTATTGTAAACTTTAGGTGAATCTTTCTCCCTTCTAGCACTAAAGCAGACAACTTAGACCTCTGAGGAATAAACAGGAGGAGATTTGTTTTTCCTAGACCTAACTAGCAAACTAAATGCAAATTAATCACCAGGACCAGAAGGCATCTACCCAAGACTTGTAAAGGAACTCAAGGATAAAATATGAACCCATTGGCCAAATGTATAGCCTGTTGTTACTAAGTGCCAGGAGAGAGGAGAAAGGCAGCTTGCCAGAACAGCACAAACACCTAAAAAAAAAAAATCCCTCTGGAGAATATTCTAGAAACAAAAGTCTCAATCTGGGGAATAAGTCAGATAAAGATAAAAACCATATGGTTTTACTTACAAGTGTCATCAAAAATAAAATAAATGAGCAACAGAAAAAAGTAAAAAGTAAATGGAAACAGAAAAAGAGTGTTAGAAGACATAAAGTGAGAGAAAAAGGTCAAGTTACATAAACTTCAAGTTCTAAAATCAGTAAGTCAGGAGGATATTAACATATACCATGGTGACTGGAGTCAAAATAATGAAATATTTGAAAATTGCTAAGCGAGTACATAGCAAAAGTTAGGGTTTTTTTCTTCCAATACCAAGAGTTTGTTCTCAATTTGAACCTTCTGATTAGGGAACAAAGTAGCTTGATGGAATGTGACACCTGGACATGGGTGAAGGATTTGGGGGCACTTTGGTAGTAGTGAGGTAACAATGTACATCGTCATACATTCCAAACATAATGACATATACATTACCTTAACTGAATAAATTTCAAAGTTTAATTTCTATAGTACTGAATAGTATCTAGATGCATTGTCATGATCATTTCATAATATTTACAAATATCAAATCGTTGGGATGTGTACCTGAAATATGATTGTATTCATTAATACTCAGTAAAAACTTTTTTCAATATCTTATGATGTCTAGATTTCAAAGGTAGTAATATTTATATAAGCACTGTAATAGCAATACCCAGGGGAACTTATATAAAGGGGAAATCTTGGTTAATAATATATTAAGGATACAGTTACATGATTTGGGAAATGAACTAGACATTAAGAAATTCCCAAAATGTTGTTTTAGTGTTGTTTGTAACACTAGTGAGTTTATGAGTGAAATTATATTATTTGCTGTTTGTTTCAAACTCTTCTAACTCACGAAAAAGTTAAGGAAAAAAATGTAACATTTATAAAGCAGATTGGGGCTGGAGAGATAACACAGTGGTAGGGCATTTGCCTTGCACACAACCTACCCAGGACAAACGGTGGTTCAAATCCTGACATCCCATATGGTCCTCCGAGCCTGCCAGGAGAGATTTCTTTTTTTTTTCCTTTTAATTTTTATTGTGGTCAAAGTAAATTACAATTATTTCACAGAAATATTTAAGGCACATAGTGACAATGAATGAGGGGCATTCCAACCACTATTGTTGTCTTCTCTACACCCCTGTTCCCAGCATCCCATATCTCCCTCCTTTACCCCCCATAATGCTAGTGTAACTGTTCCCCACTTGTACAGCTTTTTGTAAATTAGGTATCGATTCTGTGTCGTTGACTATGGGTTTGGTGTTCAAGTCTGATCTTTTTTTCTTTCTTTTTTTTTTTTTTTGGTTTTTGGGCCACACCCGTTTGACGCTCAGGGGTTACTCCTGGCTATGTGCTCAGAAATCGCCCCTGGCTTGGGTGGACCATATGGGACGCCGGGGGATCGAACCGAGGTCCTTCCTTGGCTAGCGCTTGCAAGGCAGACACCTTACCTCCAGCGCCACCTACCCGGCCCCCTTTTTTTCTTTCTGATCATTTTTTATTTCCACTAAATGTTCATACGACTGTCTGGTCTTGGTACCATCCATTTTTCCCCCCTCACAGTATAAGGCTGAACAAGATGATTCTAGTAATGTGGTTCTGATGGAGACATATGAAAAAATAAGGGAGAAGAAAAGAAAAACAAAAACAAAAGAAAAAATAAAGAACTAGGAAAAGTCTGTCTAGGTGTTATAAATTTCTCTTTAGAAGAAAGGGGGAAAAAGAAGAAAAGGGTAACAAAACAAATCAAAACAAACAAAAACAAAAACAATGAGGCAGTAACAACAAAAGTGCAAAAAGAACAAAAACAAAACAAAACACAAAAAAAACACCAAAACAAAACACAGAGCCAGGATTAACTCCTGAGCACTACCGGGTGTGACCCAAAAATCAAAAAAATAAATAAATAATAAAGCATTTTGTGGAGAAAGTGGGCACATGAGCATGCATTATACTATTTTTATACCTTTGTGTGTTTAAAGTTCCTAAGAATCAAGGTGGTAATGTGAGTATATTTAGGAGCAAATTACAAGGAACACTAATGAGTTGAATTTATTTGAACTTTCTGAAATATTTTGATAGTTTCACTTTAACATTTCACCATTTCACACACATAGCATACTCACGCACAGATATCTTTTCTATTTAATTACAATAAATACATTTTTTCTCTAATAAAGGAAAATCATCTGGAAAATGGGAGCAAAAGGTAAAGATAAATGTGAATTTTCTTAATATGACATACTAGTTTTATGAACAATCTAGAAATAAAAGAACCAAATGAAAAAAATCAAATTTCCAGGAGATTTAAAACTCACCTCAGCTGTGAACTCTCCAAATTAACTGGATAAAAATATCAAGTAGACTGGAAGAAAATGGTAGATGATCTTTAATGTGCACCTAATTATAAGTATAACTTAGGCAGTAGAGATACAAAAAACTATGTATAAAATATTAGATGCTATCAACTTCTAAAATTTTCAAAAATTAAAAATCTGTGAATATCAAGGAAACGTTTCTCCAAAAACAAATCCAGGGTTTAGAGAGACAAAATGCTAAGTAAGTAAGTAGTTTGTCTTCCATGCAGTTGACCCTAGATTGACCTTAGTTCTGACCCTAATATTTTTGTTTTGGGATATTTGGATTTTTTTCTTTTTCACTTTTTCAAAGGTATTTAGAAAAACAATCCAAATCCTAGTGCCTAACCCACCCCACCCCATTCACAAACTAAATAACTTAGAGAAAGAGTTTGGGGTGGTAGCATCAGAAAGGGGTTGGGGGCTAGAGTGGCTGTAGCATCCTCTTTTTTTTATTTCTTTATTTAAATAGCGTGATTACAAACATAATGTAGTTGGGTTTCAGTCATAACAAGAACACCTCCCTTAACCGTGCAACATTCCCATCACCAATGCCCACATCTCTCCTCTCTCCGTCCCCCGACCTGTATTAGAGACAGACTTTCTACTTCCTTCACTCACAGACATTGTTATGATAGTTCTCACAGTGGTGAGCGCAGCATCCTCTTTTTTGTATTTTTTGTATCTCTTCCTGGGGGTAGGAGGAAAGCACAGCAGATAAGGCACTTGATTGGCATCTATCATACCTTGGTTTTTTTTCCGTGTACTTTTTAAAGTTCCCCAAGTCAAGAGTGACATCTGAGCATAGAACAAGAAGAACACACTGAGCATCGCTGGGGGTGGTCCAAATAAAAGAAACAAAGAAATAAATAAAAACCAGCCTATTTTGCTTCTACATTAAGAAAATGACAATGCTGAAAACACCTAAGGAAATTTAGAAATGAAATTTTATCATGACTTGGAATTTCCAAGACAGCACACGTTATTTTCTGGTGACCACACATCAATAACAGTATAGATGAAACCAAAGAATCAAAATTTGAATAAACTATATATTAAATATAATCAAGCATCGGAAATATTGTTTAATGGGCTGCCTAAATTTGGGAAGCCAAAGTTGGGCTCAATCCCCAGCACCTCATGGTCCACTAAACACCACACAATGAAGGAAAGTCCTCTGGGCTCCTATGTTCATTGCAGCCCTACTCACAATAGCCAAAATCTGGAAACAGCTCACTCTATTTTTCTGATCCATAGCAGATGAGTAAAAATAGAAACTAGAGTTAGGGTTAAGATTCAGGTTAGAGTTAGAGTTAAGGTTAGGGATAGGTTTAAGAAGTAGTACTTGGCAATAAGAAATAGATCAAGTCATATAATTTATAGTTACATGAGTGGACCTGGTGAATATCATGCAGAGTGAAGTGAGAAGTTAATCAGAAGGGCCAGAGTGGTAGCACAGTGGTAGGGCATTTGCCTTACACATGGCTGACCCAGGACGGGTGCAGGTTCAATCCCTGTTATGCCATATGATCCCCTGAGCCAGGAGCAATTTTTGAATGCAGAGCCAGGAGTAATCCCTGAGTGCCTCTGAGTGTGCCCCACCCCCCCAAAAGAAGAAAAGTTAGTCAGAAAAACAAGAAATTCACAAAATGGTCTCTCTTATGTTTAGGGTATAAAGAAACATAATAGTAGAATAACAAATGCACACAGCAATTGAAACAAAGACCAGGAAATCTTTTCTTCAGTAGGAAATATGCCATGTGGAGTGAGAGCTGGGGAATGAGGGAGATTGGACAGGGAAGGAAATACTGCAAGTGTTCAACCAGGAGAAGAAAGAGTTGAAAAATAGTAAATTTGGGGGCCAGAGAGAAAGCACAGAAGTAGAGTGTTTGCCTTGCATGCAGCAGACTCAAGACAGACCTGGGTTCGATTCCTGACATCCCATATGGTCCCCCAATCCAGGAGTGATTTCTGAGTGCAGAGCCAAGAGTAACCCCTGAGCACTGCAGGTTATGGCCCAAATCTTATTAGCAACAGTGTCAAAAGTACTTTTATAAAAGCACCTTTCAGAGGCAGATTAGTGGTGAGGAGGGAAACACAAAGTGGGTATTGATGAAGGGAAGTGGACACTGTTGGCATTGAAACATTTTATGTCTGAATCCCAATCATGACTAACTTTGTGATTCATTTTGAATTTAAAAAAGAATATCTGTAAATCTTATCTTGCTCTAAAATAATTCCCATATTTTTTCCAATCATGCCCTTGTATGTACTAAAAAAAGTCAACTAATCGTCACATTCCAAATTTCTACTATATATTTTAAAAGAAAGCATTATTTCTTAATTTCTTTAAGTTCTGATTTTTTATAGGTTCATCTCATATTTTATAATTGAATTATAAATTATAAAGTTCAAAGTGAAGTTAAAATGAAACTTCTTCCTCTCCTGCAATGAATGGTGGTGAAGTTTCCATCCATCACCTCATGAAAGGCAAGAGAGGGTCTGATACTAGGTCGGTCACATACTTGTTCAACTTGTGCCATTTTTCCTGATTCAACACTAGACCCAGTCTCTTTATATCTAATATTTTTAGACAAAAGTATAAAACTTTTTCATTATGACCCATATAACTCTTGTCTAATAGTAATATTTTACTATGTGTTGGTCTCTGAAGAAAATTATTCCTTCACAACAGTTACTAAGGCAAAATATCAGTAACAGTGATCTTTGACTAGTGCCTTTATTTATAGCATTAGCTTTCTTCCATATTCATTTGATTTTTCAAATAGTTAAAAATATTGAAATAATTGTTATAAAGTAGCATTTTTTTACTATACAGCTGTCCTGTAAAGCAAAGCTCAGCTTCCCCCACTTTCAATAAAATTGTTGAACAATTAAAAACATAAACAAAAGGGACCTGAGTGATAGTAGGACATTTTTCTTGAACAAAGACAACATGGTTTTGATCCCCAGCACCATCCTATATGGTCATTTAAGCCTCCCAGCAGTAATTTCTGGGCACAAAGCCAGGAATAACCCCTGACCACTGTTGGGTGTGGTCCCCCCAAATAAACAAACAAGCAAAAAAAAAAAAAAAAAAACTAGGAGGCTCAAAATTCTATTACAAGGAAAGAATAACTGAACCCTAATACCTCCATAGCAAGTAAATTGGGGTCGGAGCAGTGGTTCAGCGGTAGGGTGTTTTGCCTTGCGCAAAGCTGACCTAGGATGGATCAGGTTTGATCCCCCAGGGTTCCATATGGTCCCCCAAACCATGAGCGATTTCTAAGTGCAGAGCCAGGAGTAACCCTGAATGTCGCCAGGTGTGCCCCCCAAACAAAACAAAACAAAACAAAACAAAACAAAAAATGTTCAGAATTCAGTTATTACAAAATAACTTCCCATTTTCTCTAGCAAGCAAAATGCACTTAGTTTACAAAACAAAATAATGTACTAATTTTCTATCCATGTGGAAGTTGTGGATCAAACGCTTTTTATAGAAAAACAAAACAAAAGCAATTTGAAGGGCTCTGTTTTAATTTTTGATGATGTTTCCTGATTGCCTACCATCCCTGATGTCTAAGCATAACAGATTTGAAACAGATTTAACTATCTCAGCACACTAAGGTTCCCACTATCTCTTTCTCCAAGTGACTTTTCTGAGTTTTGGAATATGAGAGATGCCTTGAAAATTTGCAGGAGAATGCCACAGAATCCATGATAATGCTGTAAGAATCTCTAACACACACACACACACATGCACGCAAGCACATATGCACAATATTTCTCCTAGCCAAGTGAACAAAGTGGGAGATTCACTTTACCTCATTCACTAAAGGAATCTCAATCAGTTGTTCCCCTAATAGCAAAGCACAGACTCAGCAGAAGGACCCAAGAATTATATCACACATTGTTTATGGCTGAGCGAGCTTCCAGAGTACTGGTATATGCTGAGCACACAGCTATTTGTCATGAAGCCATCAATCAAATTCAGTTGATAATAGAAATCCCTAAATAAATGAATTATAGAAATCAATGAGTCTGCTATTCTTTCTGAGTTTAAAATCACTGAAAAATTTACCAAGGATTTAGAAGGCAATTAAATAGTGGGGCATCAATATTCTCTCATTCATCTTATAGCTTTTCCAGTCTAACTGCTCTCTTTATTAAAGACCTGAAGAGAATGCTAGAGACAGATTCCACTGGGGTCAACCAAGAATATAAAGAATGAAGATAGTGGTCACATTGTTACCTACTCTGTGATCTACTAATTACAAAATAAAGTGAAGTTCCTTGGGGATCACCCAATCCTGCTTATCATTATAGATTCAGATCTCACTTGGCTATTATCTCAATTAGTAGGGCCAGAAGGAAAGCCATATGAAACCTTACATGCAATGAAGCACTCTCACATTAAAATGAAGTTTAACTTCACTTTTTCCCCTCATAATACTAGATATCACAGTGAGGTTTCTTGGACTCTTTCTCTGTTTTGTTCCATTACAAAATATAATCAGTGCCTGAAAGATCAAGAAAGAGTAAAGAAGATGAACAACAACAAAAAAGAAACACAGATAAATGGCAAATTCCATAAAGAGATCTGAAGTTACTTGGCTAAACATGTATGTTGGTATTAAGCTTAGACTGATGAAAAGAGTTCATTGATTGCCTACAATTACTTCTATTGCTTAAAGTGTTGTGGGCTGGAATGATATCAGATATGGCTTTTGCTTTGCATGCATCGGACCCAGGTTTGATCCTTGGATTTCTATATGATTCCCTGAATACTGCCATAGGAGTAAATTCCTGAGTCTGGAGCCAGGAGTAACCCCTGAGCACTGCCACATATGAGCCAAAAATCAAAATTAAATATTGTTGCAGCAGCTTTCCTACTTAATATCAAGATTTCAGTGTGTAAAGTTTAGTGAGTATATTCATGGAAATGTTTTCCATAAAATATAGGGAAGAATCATTGGCCCTTCCTAAAGAAGCTTAGGGTAATGATCAAAAAAATGTCATAGACCAACCATCACCATCATGCATTTTACATCATAACTTTATATAGCTATATAAATACTTTCAGCAGGACAGATTTACTAAGTTTTTTTAGATACGGTGTTAGAATGAGCTAACAGCAGAGATGATCTGAAAATTAGTGGCAAAGATGCCTTTAAAGAATAAATATCAATCATTATAACAATTAATAGAGGGAACATCATTTAAATTATAACATACACAATGGTACAGATGTGGAATAGCCTAGGATTTTAAGAAGTGTACATAACTTGATTGAATTTGAATTAAAGTGACAAATAATAAGAGACTGTCTTCAAAATGTGTATTACCCACCATTCAATCAGTAAGGCTATTTATTTGCTGATATGAATTTTTTGGGCTCCCTGAGTTGTTCCATTTTAGTTCAAACTAAAGTTCAAATGCAGTTCAAATGATTATTACCCCATTCACCTGATGCTGTAATTCTATTCCTTTGCAATCATATCACATGACTGAACTTCAGTTGTATTGTAACCTTGCTTGTATTGTAACTTTACTTGCAAACGCTTAAAAGGTAAAATGATACCTAGAACCATTGTACTTTTATGAAAATGTGATTACTATCAGGTTTTATTGCTGAGAACACAAATTAAATTTTTCCTTCTTCCCTTCACTCTACCCATCCTTCTCTTTTATTCTCTAGTGGAAGATCTAATCTTATTATGCATGCATCCCCAAAAATACTTTTGTCCTGTTGAATATAACTTTATTCTAGAGATTGTGTTGTATTTATAACTTTCCTAGATGGCTGGCACTGGAGCTTGCCCACAAATGATTGATGAAAAGATCAATCAATCTATTTATCTGAAAGTAGCATTAAAGGCAAGTGTATAAAAATATGTTAGATTATCAGTCAACTGAAACAGGAGAAAATAATGTACATTGCAATTTCAATAACCAAAAAGAAAAGACATATGAGAAATCATAAAGATTTTTCTTTTCATCAATCCTACTTAAAAATAAAATAAAGTCAGGCAACACAGTTACTTTTTTTGGCTATGAGAAATGAAAATATTGAAAACAGCAATATTCTTTATTACTAAAACATTGAGAAAAATATATTTTCTCACAAAATAAGTATAAATTTCCAGAGTTGAAAATCTGGCTCCACTATGACATCTTTTTTATTATATATAGATCATTTATTCTTATTTGCCTTTCATGAACATAATTTTATATGGTATCCAAATATATTACCTGATAATGTGATATATAATCATATTATATTACATATTACTAAGAAAATTTCTGTCTTATATTTTCCTTATATCTCTTTGGCCAGAATTATGTCCCATTCATATTTTTAAGCCAAAGACAGTTAAGGGAACTAGCACTGTTGTGATTGACTCAATCATAAATTAATCAAGTGACACTTGATGGATGTTTTGGAATTGTTCCAGTTTTCTCCAGGAATATAAAGAAAATTAGGTTTGTATGTAAGAAGGGGTGGGAAGTGACATAATAATTTTTTACTAAATAAGCAGCTAACAATATCAATAGTTGCTTAATTCAATTTCCAAAGACTTAAATATGCAAGGTCTTCACTTTTCTACAAATACAAAATTGGCATAACTATATTTATGCTTAATACAGAATAAACAATTCAATAACACTTCCACAAATAAAAACAAATAACAGAAATCTAAAATAAGATCATGAAGAATTCTAAGCATCATGAACTTCAAGCAAAAAAAAAAACCCACAGTTTGACAATTTTAGACTGTTTTTAAAAATTAAATATTAGAATTTCAGTGCTTTGTCTGATGCAATAAGTCAGATTACCACCATGTATTCTTTCTGCTGTCAGTAAAGACTAAAAAATGATTCTATTTTATATGACTACAAACAGCCAAAGACAAATCCAACCACAGCTCTTATAATTACATTCACTGTGTCTGCAATCCATTATCCAGTAATACTCAGGTTTTCACCATGTCTTTGAGGATAATACTAATTAGAAAATTTATTCAGAAGTTATTTTGGTGAGCAGAATAATTTAGCTCTAACCACAAGTTAATACAGTTTTAAGAAACCTTGCTGAGATTCGGTGCCTGACACACATTTAGCATTAATACCATATTGCAATATTTAAAAGTTTGTTAACATAAAGCATTTCAAGCTATACATTTTTAAATTAATCTCAAGTTAAATTGAATATTACACCCATTAAGCAGACCTTTAAGAGTTATGCATTGGGCCCAACAATCACCAGTCGTTGCCTAGTAACTCTGGTACCAGCACTTACAGTAAGTTTCTCCTAAAAACTAATGTAAAATTAGTAATGAATATATACCTACTTCAAGACTATGTGCTAGGAGGAAAAAGCACATTTTTCTTATTATTAATGAGTTATTAATGAGTCTTTACTTTTCAGTCCTGGGAAGCTGGGAAGCTAACTTGTAATGTCATTGCTGAAATGGGTGGGGGCGTTTCTATAGTAGACTCACAAACACTCTATACCAGCAACCCTAAAATGGGTCCCCATTATTAAAGCAGTGAAAGCAACCACTGGTCAAGCCACCCTTTTTGCAAGCATATGAAAAGCTGACTCCACTTTCATACATTCTAATTTCCTAAAAATAAACAAATGAGTAAATAAGATTAGATGGCACGTGCCTTGGGGCAATCTCAAACTATGCTATTCTTTAAAATGCCTCAGGTGAGCCCCACAGTTTAAAAAAAAAAAAAAGCCACAAGTCATCTATTTTCTCTGGCTTCAGTGTCCTAGAACAAATAACCTTGCTCCTCAGCATACAATCCCATTTCTGTACATTTTATCCGACCGCAGTCTCTATTGCCACCTTTGCCAAGGAGCTCTCCGAAGCGCTGTGACTGTGCTCTGCCAACTGTGTTTGGCTGCCCAGCTCCTTCTGTGCTCCCAAAGCTGGCAAGCTAATATGCTAATAGAATTCATTAGCCTGAGTTTTGACAGACAGTTAAAACGGGACTCCACAGCACTGCACAGCCATTATGCCGTTTCAGGGGGTGCAGCTAATTCAAAGACGATGATGACAGGGTTTGCAATCAGGGAGCATTAGAGAGATGAGCGCTCGAAGAGCGCCTGAACATGCGAGGCAGGCAATACTGCCAGCAATCCTGATTTGATTTCTGGCACCACTGGCGAGCTTGGTCAAAGAGAGAGAGAGAGAGAAAGAGGGTAATGAGATAAACTGAAATACAAGGCACTGGGACGGGTCTTTGAAGTAATTATTCTCTGGGGTAACAAGGGACAAGATGAAAAAGCTTTCAGGGACAGTCAGCAGGCACCCATGGGACCCAGTTTCCATTATATCATGACACTGTGCTGAGCAACTCTCGCTCCACTCAGCAAGCAGAGAACTAAATGGGCTGTCACAGGGAGGGGAGGCTGAGGAAGGGTCTGAGAAGGGAAATAAAGCTGAAAACAGAGAGATGCAAGGAAGAGAGGTTGTCAGAGGTCTGAAAGGCAATGAGAATTAAGTGAGGTGTTTCAGGGTCTTTGCAGGAGTGGGGAGAATTGATGAGGCTCTTGTCCATTCGTCTTTACATTTGACACATTTGGAGAGAGGGGGACAGGCGACAAAGCAAAAGACAAGCAACAGGCCACAGAAGCTCCAAAACAAGAAAAAAAAAAAAAACCTCTAAGATGTTGGTTGAAAGCAGATATGCCTTTGGCACTTCCTTGGGGTCTTTTAGCTGTGTCAGACAGAGGACCTGAGTGCGATGATTAAGAGAGAACTTTCTGAAAGTTCGAGCCTCTAAGCTTCTGCATCTCATCAGATTCACCGGGTAATTCTTTACGTAGGAACAGGCCCAAGGCTAACGTTGATTCAGAAATGAATCATTTCTCATTCAGCAGTGACTGCTATTTCTGAATCAAATTGGAGGTCACTAGCTAAATAAACTGGGACGCCTGCATGTTACAGAGTGACTCCTGTACACAGGCGTCAGGTGTTGGATTTTTTGAATCTTTACAAAAGAAAACATTCCCCTGCTAAAAATAAACAGGGGCTGAGCCTGACCTGAGAATACATACAAATCATGTTACCTTCTCCCTGCTTGGTTTAAGAGATAGAAATCGAAATATAATATGCAAATACACACATACCAGCCCTGTGATTCCAGGGAAGCTTGTATCTTCCAGTGGTTCACTTTTGATTTTTTTTTCATATAACAAAACCTACCCAGTAGGTCTATGAATTATCTCCCTCATATATTTTTTCAGTCTCACATATATTTTCTAATCTCTCATATGCTTTTCTCCAAGCTGTCTCTCTTCATTTTAGACTCTTTTTCAATAGCTATGTCTGATTTATTCCTGAAATTGCAATAATTACTTCTATAGAAATGATCATCCTCCTCTGTTCCACCCAATTATCTACAAATTCTAGTCCAAATTTTTATTGATCTCTTAGAGGCGCTAACAATGTACACAGAACTGGGAAGTTAAAAAGCTTTGACACAATCATCACTCAGCTTTTACTTGTCTACTTGTCCCAAATCCTCCACCTATGTTCCCATATTCTTAGTATTATATGATCCTCTTATGCACCTAGTATATAACCTTGGAATAACTTTTCCTCTCTCTTTTTTTTAACAATTAAATAATTTTTATTTTGACCAAAGTAGATTACAAATTTTTCATATTTTAGGTGCATAGTAACATTGAATGAAGGGCATTCCCACCACCAATGTTGTCCTCCCTCCATCCCTGTCCCAGCATGCATCCCATATTCCCCTCCTTTGACCCCTGGGATGCTAGTGTAAGTGGTCCTCTCTGTGTCTAGCTTGTTGTAGATTGGGTTTCGATTCTGTTGTCATTGGCTTTGAATTTGGTGTTTAAGTATGATCATTTTTCATTTCTACTCAATGTTCATACACCTGTTTGGTCTTGGTACCCTCCATTATTTCCCCCTCAATTTGTGAGGCAGAACAAGATGGTTCAAGTTATGTGGTTCTGTTTGGAGGGGATCTCTCTCTTTCTTGATCCTAACCTTCCAATTTTATGCAAACTTCATTAATTAATTTATTTTCTCACAATTCTTGCATGGTCTGTGAGTGCCACTTATACTATACTTTTCTAATTTAATAACTATTTTATGAATTAAAGTACTTATGTACCAAACCAAGTTTGTAACTACTACAACTTATTTTAGTGAGAAAATATATTCTATGTGTCTACCAAACAACCCCATCTTAAACCTGTTTTCAATATCCTAAAAGTATATCCAGTCATTTCCAAATCTTACACTCTATACCCATTTCTCTTGCATTTATTCTATGCAGACAGAATCTTACTAGAGTCCTTATTTTTGTCCTGTGGATAATTGGAAGATGTCTTTATGTGTCTCTCGACAAATATTGCTACATATTCACTTTTGAAATACACTCATCTTTTACTCCAAGACCTCAGTTGGGTTTATACCACAATAGTTACTCTGTCACTAATAGATTTTCCTGACATGGCTGGAGTCTGTTATGTTAATACGTCCCTCATCTCTTCCACTCTTATTCTATAATTCTAGTCACTCAACACAGTTTTCCCTTGCCAAAAAAATGTGATACATTTCCATTTTTGTTTATAATGTTTAGAATACACAAATTTAAATACACAGCTTTACAGTTTCTGGTCAAGTCTGTTCAAGACCTTAATCCTTCAGAAGGTATTATAAGCATTGTCCTCTTGTGGAATTACTAAATAAATAACCAATAATCAATAACCTTAATTAACTTTTTTTTTTGGTTTTTAGGGTCACACCCAGCAACGCTCAGGTTACTCCTGGCTCTACGCTCAGAAATCATTCCTGGCAGGCTCAGGGGACCATGTGGCATGCTGGGATTCAAACCATCGTCCTTCTGCATGCAAGGCAAATACCCTACCTTCATGCTATCTCTCCAGCCCCAACCTTAATTAACTTTTACGAGTTTTGTCAATATACCATTTCTTTGAAAAATTAAAACACAGGATTGATAGCTAGAACAAGTTTGTGAAGGGGGATATGAATCTTCTTTTTTGAAAATATTGGACAAGTAGATATCCTCATAAATAGGCAACTATACATTCAGTTATCCTCAGTGATCTCCAGGGACATCCTTCAAGAGTATGGCCATTTGGTCTTAGTGTCTTACCAAACTCTCTTTAGATAAAGATTTCTGGAAATAAGGACAAGAGCTAGTCTTCCTACTGAATCCTCTTGGATTGAAAGAAAACCCTGTTGACTTCCAGAGTCTCCCTCAAATGGCATGAAATTTGCTCCCATGTAATGAGAGAGTAGCATTTGGTTATAAATAACGATGAACAAGGGGAAGAGTTTGAAAAGTAGTCTCTTTTTTTGATTGGTAGTACAGTATATATCAAATCTGCTGTAGCAAAAATGCCCTCCTTATATTTTTCCATATTGTATCCTAGAGAGAATGGAAAACTCTCCTATTGAGAGCCACCTCTACCATGAACATTGCTATTGATTTGAGCATTTTGATTTGCCACACTGACATTTCCAAAAAGAAAGAATACAACTTTTACAACCTCTGGCTTAGGCTAGACTGATTGTCACGTAGCTTTTATCATAGGGTTATTATACTAACAAATGTAAAATGCTTTAATAGAGAAAATAAGTTTCTTAGGTGTGACAGTTATAAGTACCCTAAATCTGTCTACTATTCACAAGGAAGTAATTTGCTCTTGATAATTCTTCATTTTATCTAGGCCTGCATAGACTCATCAACATGCATTTTTTTCATATTTCTATTTGTACAAGTGAACTCAAACATGTTAGGCAGAAAAGAAAGAAAGAAAAAAAATCACCTGGCTTCACTTGGTCTATCTGCAATGTTAACTGGTTCTTTTCACACTCTACCCTGTGTCATGATGTCCTTTTTTGTTGTTGTTACCGAGGTTGAGATAATGGAGAACATAATTATAATCATAGAATTTTAGTGCTGGAAAAGACCATTGAGATTGTAATTGAGAGTAAAGTTTATTTGGGAGATATAATTTTATTTGTCCCCTTCGTGGGTTAAACGACCAGTGCAATCTGCTCCAGATTGTTGTGACCCTTCTTAAAAGGAAATTAACTCTCTCTGCGAAGGAAGGAGATTCTTTCCTGTTTGCATCTATTTTAAGGGGTCATTGCTGGTATCTTTTCTAATGTTTTGTTTGTCTCTTGCTGCTGGCCCTGCCAGAAAGGCAGTCTGGAAGTCTTGCTTCTCTGTCTGTCTTCTAATTGCAATATGCCCTTTTTCCAAATGGTCAGGGGCCGAGTGAAATAAACGGACATGCAAAGAAATAACAGAATCATCAATGTCAACAACACAGAGGGATGTTTTCTGAAGAAGAAAATGCCCCCACTGCACCCCTTGACAAAATTTTCAGAAAAGGCAAATCTATCTTTCAGATACTGTTGAAACACCACGTAAAATGTAGCTGTCACCACAATGGAAAAGTGAACACCACAAGAGGAAAGAGGTGCATAAAAACTGGGATTCGAACCCCAGCTTTGCAAATGGTTTACCGTCAGATAGTCTAAGCTGAAGCAACCTGAAAATGGTAGCGTAGCGTTTTATGTACATAATATGTAGCATAAGGTAATTTAACTAGATAGCCAGCATCATGTGCTTTTTGTTTTGTGAGGAAGAGGGTTATTTTGGCTACAGGAGGTTTTTCCATGTAAAAGATGCTTAATGTGTACTGAATGACATAATCTATGAATAAAGATAGCCGGAATTACAGAATGGTAAAATGGCTGGATGGAGTAATGTGTCAAAGGAAAGGGGAAAGAGAAAGAAACCACACATGGACTATAACCACCTTAATGGGTGAGAGTCATTGAGCTGAACAGCATTCTGATGTGACAAACAAAATACTTTCATTTTTAGCAAATAAGAGGCTTACTAAGCAGGTATTTTTCGACCTGCTTACAGCGGAATAGCATTTCCAAACAGTCCCCTTTCAGATGTTCTTTCCAGATGGGGCAGTCAGAATGCACCCTGGGATGGGAATTACAAGGCTATTCGTCCACAAGTTTCAGGACATAAACTGATCACCAGCTGGGGTCAGAAAGAAATTATGAGGCTCCTAAAGCTTCCTCCAGAGCATGTTGCAGAGCTCTCGGCTGGAGTCGCAACACCAATCCTCAAATGAAGCTCGCTGTTATTTTTTTTTTTTATTGAGTAGCAATTCTTATGGTTTTCAAAATGAGAAGGGAACACAACAAAGAAATCTGCTCAAACAGCACCGGTAGCTCTGCAGTTCTCGCTTCCAAACAAAATGCAGCCAGTGGGTGATAAAAGTACGAAAGCCTGTGACATTGTTGATCTAAAACCCAAAGCATTCTACCCATGTGAGGGACCACAATATTTCACGGAAGGGCCTGGAAAATAACATCACTTTCTCCCGAGAAAGTACCCGGCACGAAAGGCAAATATTTCATCTTTAAGGTCAACAGCTATATCACCGTCAGTTTTCTCATTGAAAAGCTACTTTGGAAGTAAAGAAATGCTCTATTCAAACATAAAGCTCTCTGGCCCAGGCTAGTAATTTCATTAAGTTAAAATGGTTTGTGAGATCATTTCACCTGAGAAAATAAATAGGGTATGTGAGAGATGAAATGCGTTTCAAGGACACAACGCCTGAAAAACACACAGGAGACAACTGCTGGGGGCGAAGCTGCTGGAGTTTATTTAAAGAAAAACACAATTGTCAGACATTGGTTCCAAGAGCTGCATTCCCAGGAAGCCTGGATGGCATTTTCAAAGCAAACCTTGATCTTTGTCTGGTCTTCGACCTTCTGCCTGATGCAAATGCAAGTGAAGCTGCCTTGAAGCATTAGCAAAAACCACCACAGTTCTTCACCCTATCCAAGCTCCTCTCTCCTCCCGGGCACAGCTTGAGGCTTTCTGCCATGCCCAGAGTCAAAAGTTCATTCCATCTTGGAGACACTGGTGGCAGCCAGGGCCCCTGCTGAGAAATACCACAGTCGGGGCGATGTCAGACTTTTTTGCCAGAACCTCACTGTTTTGCCTTAGATGTCAATGAGAACGCTGTGGGAGAAAATGGAGGCCAGATGCCTATACCTGTTTTCAAATTAATGTCCCAAATATGCTAGAACTCTGTGCACATTAGATAATAAGAACCTTAGGTGGTATGAAGCTCTTTAAAGAAGAGGAGAGGTACACACAATAAACTTACCACTGGTGCAGCTGTCCTGAAAACTTTATACTGATTTCTATAATACATATGTGTTGATTGTCTGCTCATCTGAAGGGATGCAGAGGGTGAGAGCAGTGGAAGGAGAAGCAGAACCTTTGACCTTTAAGTGCTGAAAGAAAACATTCAACTGCTCTCCTCCTCTTCCTCCTTCCCCTCCTCCTCCCTCCTCTTATTCTTCCTTATCCTCCTCCTCTTCTTCCTTTCCTCCTCCTCCTTCTTTTTCTTTACTTTTTTCCTCCTCCTTCCACATGCTCCTCCTTCTTTTTCTTCTTTTTCAACTTTCTTTTCTCCCTCCTCTACCTTCACCTTTCTTCTCCTTTACTTCTTCCTCCTCCTCCTCTTTCTTCAAGTTTTTTTCTATTTCAAACCTCTTTTAAAAAATGTTAGAAGTGTCAATTAAACCAAAATTGCTTAGATTTGGGGTACTTCGGGTGATTAGGGGTAGAGTTGGCAGTAGTGATGAAATATATGTAAGAAGAGAAGAGAATAAGGTTAAGGAGACTCAAAGTACTGGATACATTGTTTAATAAAGTTCTTTGAGAAATAACAGCCATGTAGAGAAACACAAACCATTTATGGCTAGGATATAGAGAAAATGAAATGATTATTAAGCATTAACAAGTATGAGGGGAAATTTTGAATATCTAAAAACAGAAGAGAGAAAAGCAAAAATATAGCAGAATTGACTTAAAAAAAAACCTTCAACACTAAAACTAAAAATGTAGGTTAAAAAAATGGCTGAGGGTACTTTTCAAAAATCCAATTTATTTTTGGATTATATGACTAGGTACTACCATATAACTAAATCTTGACTTTACTAATTTCTTCAGTCAAATGCTACCTTACAGCAGCTTCCCAGGTGATATTTTGGGAGAATAAAGGACAGAATCCTGGAGAAAAAGTGGTATCCTGGATGTGAATAGAACCCCAAGACAGAGATTAAGAAAGGGCACAAGAGCAAAAATAAAAATAAAAATCTAGCTTCAAAAGAAAAATCAGAGTCCAATAAGACAACAGCAAGCTATACTCCAGACATTTTTAAAACTCCAAGGAGTTAAAGATTTCAATACTCTAACTTATCTGTTTTCATTAAGTTATTGAGTATGGAAGTTTCTTTTTTATATATATTTTATTTAAACACCTTGATTACATACATGATTGTGCTTGGGTTTCAGTCATGTAAAGAACACCACCCATCACCAGTGCAACATTCCCATCACCAATGTCCCAAATCTCCTTCCTCTCCACCCAACCCCCGCCTGTACTCTAGACAGGCTTTCTATAACCCTCATACATTCTCATTATTAGGATAGTTCAAAATGTAGTTATTTCTCTAACTAAACTCATCCATGTTTGTGGTGAGCTTCATGAGGTGAGCTGTAACTTCCAGCCCTCCTCTCTTATGTGTCTAAAAATTATTACTGCAAGAATGTCTTTCATTTTTCTTAAAACCCATAGATGAGTGAGACCATTCTGCATTTTTCTCTCTCTCTGACTTATTTCACTCAGAATAATAGATTCCATGTACATCCATGTATAGGAAAATTTCATGACTTCATCTCTCCTGACAGCTGCATAATATTCCATTGTGTATATGTACCACTGTTTCTTTAGCCATTCGTCTGTTGAAAGGGCATCTTGATTGTTTCCCGAGTCTTGCTATGGTAAATAGTGCTGCAATGAATATAGGTGTAAGGAAGGGGTTTTTGTATTGTATTTTTGTGTTCCTAGGTTATATTCCTAGGAGTGCTATAGCTGGATTGTATGGGAGCTCGATTTCCAGTTTTTGGAGGAATCTCCATATCACTTTCCATAAAGGTTGAACTAGATGGCATTTCCACCAGCAGTGGATGAGTTCCTTTATCTCCACATCCCCGACAACACTGTTTGTTCACATTCATTGTGATGTGTGCCAATCTCTGTGGTGTGAGGTGGTACCTCATAGTTGTTTTGATTTGCATCTCCCTGATGATTAGTGATGTGGAGCATTTTTTCATGTGTCTTTTGGCTATTTGTATTTCTTCTTTGTCAAAGTGTCTGTCCATTTCTTCTCCCCATTTTTTGATGGGATTAGATGTTTTTTTCCTTGTAAAGTTCTGTCAGTGCCTTGTATATTTTGGAGTTCAGCCCTTATCTGATGGGTATTGGGTGAATAGTTTCTCCCACTCAGTGGTTGGCTCTTGTATCCTGGGTGCTATTTCCTTTGAGAAATAGCAGAAGCTTCTCAGCTTAATATATTCCCATCTGTTAATCTCTGCTTTCACTTGCTTGGAGAGTGCAGTTTCCTCCTTGAAAATGCTTGTAGTCTCAATGTCCTAGAGTGTTTTGCCTACGTGTTGTTCTATATATCTTATGGTTTCAGGTCTGATAACAAGGTTTTTAATCCATTTGGATTTTACCTTCATACATGATGTTAACTGGCGGTCTAAGTTCAATTTTTTGCAAGTGGCTAACCAGTTGTGCCAACACCAATTGTTGAAGAGGTTTTCTTTGCTGCATTTAGAAATTCTTGCTCCTTTATCAAAAATTAGGTGATTGTATGTCTGGAGAACATTTTCTGAGTATTCAAGTCTTTTCACTGATCTGAGGGCCTGTCTTTATTCTAATACCATGCTGTTTTGATAACTATCGCTTTGTACTAAATTTTAAAGTTGGGAAAAGTAATTCCTCCCATATTCTTTTTCCTAATTATTGCTTTAGCTATTCTAGGGTGTTTATTGTTCCAAATAAATTTCAAAAGTGCCTGATCCATTTCTTTGAAGAATAGCATGGGTATCTTTAGAGGGATCGCATTAACTCTGTACAATGCTTTGATGATTATTGCCATTTTGATGAGAGTTTTGATCAAGAATGTGTGTTGGACCTTATCAAATGCTTTCTCTACATCTATTGATATGATCATGTGATTTTTTTTGTTGTTGTTGATGTTACTTAATAGGTTGATAGATTTACGGATGTTAAGCCATCCTTTCATTTCTGGGATGAAACCTACTTGATTGTAGTGAATGATCTTCTTTATAAGGCATTGAATCCTATTTGCCAGGATTTTGTTGAGGATCTTTGCATCTGCATTTATCAGCGATATTGGTCTGTAATTTTCGTTTTTCATAGCATCTCTGTCTGGTTTAGGTATCAAGGTGATGTTGGCTTCATAAAAGCTATTTGGAAGTGTTTTTTTTGATTTCATGAAAGAGTCTTGCCAGGATTGGTAGTAGTTTTTCTTGGAGAGTTTGAACGAATTCATTAGTGAATCCATCTGGGCCTGGGCTTTTGTTTTTGGGCAGGTATTTGATTACCGCTTTAATTTCATCTATAGTGATGGGGTGTTTAGATATGCTACTTCTTCTTCATTCAACCATGAAAGACTATAAGAGTCCAAGAATTGGGCCCGGAGAGATAGCACAGCGGCGTTTGCCTTGCAAGCAGCCTATCCAGGACCTAAGGTGGTTGGTTCGAATCCCGGTGTCCCATATGGTCCCCCGTGCCTGCCAGGAGCTATTTCTGAGCAAACAGCCAGGAGTAACCCCTGAGCACTGCCGGGTGTGACCCAAAAACCAAAAAAAAAAAAAAAAAGAGTCCAAGAATTTATCCATTTCTTCCAGGTTCTCATTTTTAGTGGCATAATTTTTCTCAACATAGTTTCTGATTACCCTTTGAATCTCTGCCATATCAGTAGTGATCTCTCCTTTTTCATTCCTAATACAAGTTATCAAATTTCTCTCTCTCTCTTTCTTTGTTAGTTTTGCCAGTGTTCAATAAACCTTGTTTATTTTTTCAAAGAACCAACTTCTGCTTTCTTTGATCTTTCGGATTGTTTTTTGGGTTTCCACTTTGTTGATTTCTGCTCTCAGCTTTGTTATTTCCTTCTGTCTCCCTATTTTTGGTTCCTTTTGTTGAGCACTTTCTAATTCTATTAGCTTCATCTTTAAGCTATTCAGGTTGGCCCCTTCTTCCTTCCTGATGTGTGCTTGCAAAGCTATAAATTTACCTCTCAGTACTGCTTTTGCTGTGTCCCATAAGTTCTCATAGTTTGTGACTTTATTATAATTTGTTTTCAGGAAATTTTTGATTTCCTCTTTGATTTCATCTCGAACCCACTAGTTATTCAGTATGAGGCTGTTTAACTTCCAGGTGTTAAAGTTTTTCTTCTGTGTCCCTTTGGAATTCACATATAATTTCAGAGCTTGTGGTCAGCGAAGGTAGCCTGCAAAATTTCTATCTTCATGATATTATGGAGGTGGGTTTTATGTGCCAGCATGTAGTCTATCCTGGAGAATGTCCCATGTACATTGAAGAAAAATATGTACCCAGGTTTCTGGGGATGGAGTGTCGTATATATATATATATATATATATATATATATATATATATATATATATATATATATATATATATACTAGGCCTCTTTCTTCCATTTCTCTTCTCAGGTCTACTATATTCTTGTTGGGTATCAGTCTGGTTGACCTATCCAGTGTTGACAAAGCTGTATTGAGGTTCCCCACAATTACTGTGTTGTTATTGATATTATTTTTCAGATTCTCAACAATTGTATTAAATATTTTGCTGGCCCCTCATTCAGTGCATATATGTTTAGGAGAGTATTTCTTCCTGCTGTATATATGCCTTGATTAATACAAAATGTCTATCTTTGTCCCTTACAGCTTTCCTGAGTATAAAGTTTGCATCATCTGATATTAGTATCGCCACTCCAGTTTTTTTATGGATGTTTTTTGCTTGGATGATTTTCCTCCAGCCTTTTATTTTGAGTCTATGTTTGTTCTGACTATTCAGGTGCGTTTCTTGTAGGAAGCAGAAGGTTGGATTGAGTTTTTTTGATCCATTTAGCCACTCTGTGTCTCTTAACTGGTTCATTGACATTGAGAGAAAGAAGTGTCCTGGGATTTAATGCCATCTTTATATTGAAATTTGGTGTGTCTTTTGGTCAGTCTTATCTTAAATTATGTCTTTCAGTTTTTCTCTTAAGACTGGTTTTGAGTCTGTAAGGTTTGTGAGCTGTTATTTGTCTGTGAAACCATGTATTTTTCCATCAAACCTGAAAGTGAGTTTTGCTGAGTACAATATTTTAGGCAAAGCATTTATTTCATTGAGTTTTGTCACTATGTCCCACCACTGCTTACTGGCCTTGAGTGTTTCTGGTGACAGGTCTGCTGTAAATCTCAAGGATGTTCCCTTGAATGTAATTTCCCTTTTTGATCTTGCTGCTCTATCTGTGGGATTCGTCGTTGTGACTAGGATGTGTCTTGGGGTATTTTTTCTGGGGTCTCTTTTGGTTGGTACTCTTCGAGCATGCAGGATTTGATCACATATATTTTTTAGCTCTGGAAGTTCCTCTTTAATGATGTTCTTGACATTGATTCTTCCTGGAAATTTTCTTCCTGGGTCTCTGGGACTCCAATGATTCTTAAGTTGTTTCTGTTGAGCTTATCATAGACTTCTATTTTTATCTGTTCCCATTCTTTGACTAATTTTTCCATTGTCTCTTCATTTGCTTTTAAGTCTTTTATCCATTCTCTCCCACTGTATTGAGTTCTTATTTATGTCATCTTCCACAGCACCAATTCTATTCTCAGCTTCTGTTAGCCTGTTGGCGAGCGTATCCATTTTGCCATTCAATTCGTTTACTGAGTTTTTCAGGCCTGTTATTTGACCTGTTATTTCAGTTTGGAGTTTTTTGATTTCTGTCTTCATATTTTCTTGGTTCTTATTAGTGTTCTGTTCAACTCGATCCATGGTTTCTTTGAGATCTTTGAGCATCTTCCATATTTCTTGTCTAAACTCCTTATCTGAGAGATTGATTAGTTGGTTGGCCGTTTTCAGATTTGTCATCTTCATTCTCTCTGTCTGATGCTAGCCTGCATTGTTTCCCCATTGTCACACTTGTATTGTGGGTTGTTCAATTTGTTGTGGTGATATTCTTTGGCTAAATGATGTGCGCAGACACACTCCTCTGGCTCTGCCCTTTTTGGGTGGGTTGACTTGAAGACAGTCTGGGGAGAGATGCTGGGCTTCAGTGATCCAGCTTAGTTCTTAGTCTGATTTTTTTCTTCTTGTTGCAGTGGCGTTCTTTCCTTAGAAAAAGCACACAACTGCGTAGCGAAGCGGAGCTAAGTGTTCTTCTGGAGCCTCTGGGAGAGCAAATTTTCTGGGCCCTTTTTGGCCCACTCCCAAGAGGTTTAGGAGACAGGACAGGAGACAAGCACACACTGGCAGCACTCACAGTTTCTCCCAGTCAGGCCCCACTGGGCCAGCATATATTTTTCCAGCCTGATGTCACAAACCGGGGACTTGCCTTCTTTGAAGTACTGCTTATAGCTGGTTTTCACTTTAGGAAGCAGTCCCTTGGCGTTCCGGTCCCCTTGAATGAGCCTCTGGGAGAGAAAATTTTCTGGGCCCTTTTTGGCCCACTCCCAAGAGGTTTAGGAGACAGGATAGGAGACAAACACACACAGGCACCACTCACAGTTTCTCACAGTCAGGCCCCACTGGGCTGGAGTAGATTTTCCCAGCCTGACGTCACAAACAGGGGACCTGCCTTCTGTGAAGTACTGCTTATAGCCAGGCTTGGTTCTTGACACTCCATATGATCTCCAGATCCCTGCTAGGAGTTATCCCTGAGCACAGAACCAAGGAGTAAGCTGTGAGCATTGCCAGATGCCCCCCCCCAAATAAACAATAGGTAAAATTGCAGAACCTAACTTCCAGTAAATCAGGGACTTCTATGGGTCTTCAAGTATGAAACACAGGAATTACTATATCTACAGGAAAATAGATAATTCCTTTGGTTCCAAAAGAAGAGGGTTTTTTTTCCATGATAGAGGTTTTTTTTCTCTACCATTCAATCCAGGAATATAATTCCCACTTCTAAGAATCTTTAATTAGACTTGAGACCACAAAGTCACAAACAATCGCTTCATAGTTTGTTATTAAACTCAATCTAGAGAAAACCCTGTCTCATTCTAAAGACTTTCTAAATACACACATTAACCATTTCTTATCATTGAATTTAAATACAGAAAATACCAAATTGTCAAATATTTTTGTGTGCTAGTGAGGAAAGTTGGGTCACCTTATCATCAGCAGACAGGAAAAAGTAAATAGTATTTTAAAGTTAATGAAGTTATTCTGACACAAATCTATTTCTTTCCAGAGAGCTGATGCCTTAAAAAAGTGGGGTTACTCACAAGACACTGGAACAAAGGTAAATTTCAGCTCAATGAACAGAACTGAGGGCCGTGAGATAGAGACTCCAGTTATGTGACAACTCTTCTCTGGGAAAGATGCTATCTGAATGGACCAATAAAAATTTCTGAAAATAT
Organism: Suncus etruscus; assembly: GCF_024139225.1. Classification (NCBI taxonomy): domain Eukaryota; kingdom Metazoa; phylum Chordata; class Mammalia; order Eulipotyphla; family Soricidae; genus Suncus; species Suncus etruscus. The sequence continues at coordinate 127,334,182 of NC_064852.1, forward strand.
TTTTGGGATTATTTACACACACACAATAAAATTTGAGGAAATTTTACCTCTACCTCACACTGTGTATAAAAGTGCTATTCAAAGTGAATTAAAGGCCTTAATATCAAACCTGTTTCTATAAGATACACTGAGGATAGCTTACGTGGGTCTGTGAAGAACATTGACCTCATTAAAGTCTTCAATAATACAACCCCACTAGCAAATAAAACTAAAGCAGAAATCAACAAATGGAAAATAATCATCAAACTACCAAAATATTTTGTACCTGAAAGAAATGAGGGCTAGAATACAAAAGACACTCTACTGATTGGAAGAAAATATTCACATTATCATATATCTTAGGGCTACCTGCCAAAATATATAAAGTATTCTCAAAGTTCAACAACAATCAAAACAACCCCTTAAAAATAGAAGAGAGGAGCAGATAATTTCTGAAAGAAGATATAAAATGGTCCATAGGCAAGAAAAAAAGTGTTTATTTTCATTAATTATCAGGGAATTTTGCAACAAAATGACAAGGAGACATCACCACATACCAGCAAGATTGTCTATATTAAAAAGTTTAGAAATAGTAAGTGCTGACAGTGATGTGGTAAAATGGAATTTTTATTCACTGCTGCTAGGTCTCTTATCCAGTCTTTAGAAACTTCTCAAAATGAAAGGCTCAGGGGCCAAAGTGATAGTGCAATGGTAGGGCATTTGCCTTGCATGCAGCTGACCAAGGACAGACTTGGATTCAATCCCCCAATTTGGATGAACTTGGGTTCATCCTGGTCCCCCAAACCTAGGAGTGATTTCTGAGCTCCTAGCCAGGAGTAACTCCTGAGCGTTACCTGGTGTGGCCCAAAAACCAAAAACCATAAAAAAAAGGCTCAAACTTCCACATGACTCTATGATTCCACTCCCGGAATCATATGAAATGATGTGAATGATATGAATCCATGAAAATAATTATGTTACTTTGAAAGGACATGTGCTCTTACATTACCTTAGCATTATTTACAACACTCAAAATCTAAAAACCACCCAAGTGTCCACAACAGAAGAGTGGATGAAGAAATTGTGGTATAAACTCACATAATAAAATACAACTCAGTGGGGGAAAAGATGGAGTCTTGCAATTTGCTGCATCTTGTATAGATTTGGAGGTCAATCTAAGCAAAGCAAATCAAACAGAAAAAGACAAATACCAAATGTGAAGTATAAAGAAAAAAATGAAAGAATGAGATGATCCCCATGGAAACAAATTCTAAAATGTGATTAACGAGGACTGAGAAATGAATATGCCAAGAGTGGTGGGAAATGATCCTGGGATAATAGCGGAACAATCTTGACAATAGAGGTGGACATTGTATAGCACTGCTAAAATTATAAAACAATAAAATCAGTACTGTTGTACAAGAAGCAATGAAATCTAAAAATGGGTTTCTTGTGGCTCTGATGAACTCACTACTGGGCACATTCTAGGCCAAGCACATGGAATAATTATACAGATGAAAGCAGGCACAAGGGATAAATCATGCAGCTGAAAGAAGGATCTACCTTTCTAACATTACAACAAATAAAGGCAAAGTTATATTACAGAATTGTTGAAGAAGAGAACTAGAGAGGAGAGTATATAGGAAAGGATTCATCTCAGACCCCAGATAACTAACAGATAACATGAGACCTACATTAAGAATACAATTTGACTTAAAAGAGGTGATAAGAACAAGAATGCTGTAGAAAAAGGAAAAAGCAAACACTAGGTCAAGGATCCAGATGAAGCAAGTTGGCCAATTACCTACTAAATATAAGTCGCAAAATGTTTTCTCTAGTTTTTAAATCAATACAGTATTCTTTAAAGGACTAAATTAGGGGCTGGAGTGGTTGGGCAAGCAGTAGGATACTTGCCTTATGCACACAAACCTAGGACAGATGGAAGTTCCATCCCCCATGTCCCCTAAACCAAGAGCAATTTCTGAGCACATAGTCAGGAGTAACCCCTGGGTGTCACCGGGTGTGGCCCAAAAACCAAAAAAACTTTTAAAAAAAGGGCTAAATTATTTTAAGAGTCCTTTAGTTTAATTAGCCAATTGCCAAAGGTTCTTATTATTTAAAATTACTTTTAATTATGAATGTAGGGTAGATACAGTCCTTGCTGTGTTCAGGGCCAGTGGCAATAATGTAAGGTGATATTTATTAAATACTTATACCTCTAAAAAAATACTTATGCCTCAACATTGCATGAATTTGTTGTACATTTCTTCATTTGTTGTACATTCTTCATTTGTTGTACATTTCTTCATTTGTTGTACATTACTTCAACATTGCTCAATTTGTTGTACACTCACTGCATCATTCAATCCTCACCCGCTTCTGATAATCATCTTAGTATTTTATGCTAAAGAAACTTAAGACAGAATTTGCAAAAGATAATATGATTAAGTAACCAAGATAAGATTTGAGCCTGAAGAATGTGGACTTCATTGTACTTTGTTGAAGTGAAGCAAGTTTCCTAGGACTTAAAATCTTCATAAAGAAAAACAAAAACAGGCTCAAGAGAAGAAATATAAATAAGGTCATAAAGCATCTTATGAGGCATATCAAAGTTTCAGCTTCTTCACAAAAAAAAAGAGGGATTTGCAAGATTTTTAATACAGAAATGGCATAATCTGGTATATTATAATCACAGCTCTGGCAGCAGAACCACTAAGAAGGAAATATGACCAACAGGTTAGGAAACAAGGAGATGCCAACAGTAACCCAGGTGAGATGACATTGCTCATTTTAGGGTAGGAACCAGAAGAAAACACTGCACAGGCTTGAGAAAAATTGGATGCAGAATAAATACAATTTACCATTTTTTTCCTTACCATAAGATACAATTTCCCCCCAAAATATGCTTCTTATGGAGTGAATGCCACCTGGGGCTAAAGTGCAGGGGAGGAGAGCATCTAAAAACTATGTTTATCTTATGGTCAGGTGTGTCTTATAGCATAAAAAGTATGGTAGTCACTTAAGCGGGGTTGAAGGAAAAGTTGAAGTTGAGAGAGTTGTGTACATTTCAAGGTGGATGGAAGGGCCAGGCACCAGTTAGGGAATGAAATAGGAGTTCAGCCCTGGGCATTTTGTATTCACAGGTCTGAGCAAGACCTCCCAGGTGATGTTCAGAAGATAGCAGGAGGGGAAACACTGAGATTCATTAGAGATGATTATTAAAAGCATAAGAACAAATAGGATTTCCCATAGAGAGTAAGCTGTGTGAAATGAAAAGAGAACTGGAAAGAGAATTCTGGCAAAATTTAAGAGATGGGCAGAAGAGAGAGAGAAGCAAAGGAACCTAGCAACAAATCATGAGTACAATTGAGACAGTGAAGATAATATGCTGACCAAAGACAAAAGAGTCAAGAGATCTGTTGCTGAGGAGCACCTGATGAGAAGTTATTCTGAGGGCTCCATGGGCTATCAGGTTATTAATGACTTTGGCAAGAACAATTTTCACAGTGTGGATTAAGGTGCGAATTGAAGAAATTACTGAAGGAGAAGAAGAAAAGATTGGAGATTTAAGGAGGTTTGTTTGGGAACAAAAACAAAAAAGTGGGGAGACCAATAAATTGGCATCAGCTTTGTAATGGTGGCATTTCCAGATGAAGTAAGTTCCACAGATGGAGAGAAAGGAAGAAGAGAGGTAAGAATGTTTATAGTAAGAATCCCAGAAAAAAAAAAAAAAAAAAAAAAAAAAACCAGAAAGCTTGAGATTCTAGGTAACACAGATCCTTCAGTTCTGCTGGAGGGACATGAGACTGAGATAGCTCTTCAGCCATTCAAAAAAATAAATAAATAAAATAAAAACAACAGAAATAACTCTGTAAATGCTAAAAGTTGCAAAATGGAACCGTTAAGAACAACCACTCTCAGCAGCTCAGAAACTTCAAGCTTTTGTCAATCAATAATCTTTTTGCTTGTACTTTTTCTCTGTGAAAGTTGCAGTCCTGGGGGCATGCCTAATTCCTTCTGGTTTTGGTGCTGCCCAATTTGAGTTTTACTCTAATTCTTAAGATGTTGAATATGCCTCAGTGAATCCACTCATAGATGGAAGGAACAAAGGTTGCAGTAAAATATTGTGTAGGACCCCAGTAAACAATAGAAGTCTTTTCTAAGTAGTGGCTTCCCCTCTCCTTCCAAACAAAAGGTATGGTTATATGGAGAGGAAGTAGAGAGAAGAGGTTTGAAAAACCTTTTTTTCTTTGTTCTCTCTATTAGCAAATGTGGGTTTGGTTAGTCAAGTCAACCTCTGAAATAATAAATTCACTAACAGGAGGTTTTTATGTAGACTCTGTAGGGTGGATTTTGGAGCTTTATGTTTGCTTCCAGAGTTATTTAGTTTTTCTATATTCACATTGGTCACTGAAATCTCTCTAATATAGAAAACTCTGACTAAAAGAAATAAAGGACTGGGAGTCAGAAATATAGAACAGTGGACAGGGCATTTGTTTTGCACATGGCTGATTCATATTTGATCCATGGCACCACAAAGCATCCCTAAAGCCCCACCATAAATGATACCTAGGAAAGCCAGAATAAGCCTGAGTATGAGCAGGTGTGAACCAAAAATTTATAAAATAAAGACTTGGCACTAAATATTATTGAAACTTTCGATTCTATTTTATTTCCCTCATTCTAAAGTAAGATATTACAATTTGCATAATGGAGATGATTTAGGTACCTCAATTTCTTCAATTTTTTTTTGGGGGGGGGTTTGGGTCACACCCAGCTGTGCTCAGGATTACTCCTGTCTCTGCACTCCGAAATCGCTCCTGGAGGGTACAGGGGGACCATATATGATGCTGGAATTCGAACCACCATCCATCCTGGATTGGCTGCTTGCAAGGCAAATGCCCTGCTGCTGCTGCTGTGCTATCTCTCTGGCCCCAATTCCTTCATTGTTATAAAATAGTAATAAAATACAGTATATAGTGTTGCTTAGATATACTTTATTTGATACCATGTAATAAATTTTATTCAGAATCAGATGCAAAAATGATCACTTTTATTAATTTTTAAAAATGTATTTACTTTATTTAAAGAATGTGAACATAGTTGACCAAATACAATTGTTTTCAAATAAGAGCCAAGTGATTTTTAAAAAAAAGAATAAAAAAAATGAAGAGAAAAATAAAATTTTAAAAAGTAGTACAATGACAAGAAAATTTGTGAAAATTGTTTTATTTTCAATGAGGTTATTAAGACATTGGCAGAAATTCTAGTAAATCCTTGTCACTAGCTGACCATTCAGCTATTTTATTGGTTTCCAAACGTTAAATGACTTCAGGTACACATTGGTATCTAAATTACTTTGTTCCTATGGGTATGATAGAATCAAATAAATGAAGTCAGAAATTCAAGCACTATTACTGATACTGTACCTGACTTTTCTGAGGTATGTTCTCAACTGGCAGGTCTTCAGAAAGTAGGAGAATGCTCCCAGGAGGTGGAAGAGGATGTCCATACTCACTTCTAAAATAAACCTGGTATATCAGCCCAAATATCAGTATATATAGAGTTTGGTCAGACTGGTGATTCTGCAGAGAATTTTAGGCAACGAGGTAATTATGGATGATGGATACAGCAGGCATAGCTTCTGCAGGGCAGGGGATTAGCCTGCTCTCTCCTCTTAAGAGTGCCAGCTTTCAGCTGCATTGCTGGTGTACCCATAATTTTTCACAGCTTGGTTTACAGCTCTTCTGAGAAATCAGTCCACAGAGCTGGCCTGGTGCAAATATGGCAACTGCATTTGTGGCCATAACTACAGCTTGGACCTGAAGTGTGGCCAGATCAGTGTCCCTGAAGAGAATCACAGAAGGTCACAGATGATGCAGGGCCTCAGAGAAACAGTGATTCTGGGTGATGGAAACAGCAAGCATAGCTTTGGCAGGGATATCTTGGCCAACTTCTCCTCCAAAGATGGCCAGCTTTCTGCTGTGTGGGCCAGGGTAGCCATAATCTTTCACGGCTCAGTTTACATTTTATTTGAGAAAAGAGTGTCTCTATGGAGCTGGCCCTGTTTGAATATAAATGATCTTTTGATAAATTGATATGATTTCTTTCTTTCTGATAACAAAAATTATGCAATTTACTACTTTTTCTCTTTTGAAATAGCTTTAAGAAAATTCTATTGTCTAATTACAATTTATACTTATAGTTAACATATGCATACTTTTACATTTCCTCTAGCGTGTTAGCCCAAAGTCAAATGACATTACTGAGCACAAGTCTTATGGAATATTTGTGTGACACAATTTAATTAAAATATCAAATTAGGGGCCGGAGCAATAGCTCAGCAGCAGGGCATTTGCCTTGCATGTGGCTGACCAAGGACAAACTTGGATTCTATCCCTAGTGTCCCATATGTTCCCCCAAGCCAGGAGAGATTTCTGAGCGCATAGCCAGGAATACCCCCTGAGTGTAACTGGGTGTGGCCTAAAAACCAAAAAAAATAAATAAATAAAATAAAATATCAACTTAGCCTTGTTGATAGATAATTGAGGTCATTCAGTTACTCTATGGCGACTAATGTGTTCATCAGATCTTCACTGCCTACAGAAAATCATTTATAAACTAAATACTGAGTTTACTCTAAAATCCTGTGTCTACTCTGGAAAAATATTATCTTGACAAGGTCTCAATTCAGATTGACTTGTGTCCAATTTAACTGGATTCTAACCTCTTATTAAGCCATAAAATTATGTATAAGGTAAACAAACAAAAGCACACTTCACCACAGTTTTAAAAATGTTTGGACCCAGGATTTTACTACTTGTTGCCCATTCCCCCTGGCTTTCTTCCAGAAAGAGGCATCCTAGTTTTTCTGGAGATAATTGTAGCTCTGCTTGCTCAGTGGTTTTTATTCTTCTGAGTGATTTGTTTATACCATTCACTTGCCTCGTGTTCTTTCGCAGGAGCCAGCCCATGATTCTGAGAGGTGATACACATCTGGTCTCTTTAAAAGTAGCATCTGCATTGCCTGCAATAATTAGCATTTTGCTTTCCTGTGCATCCTGCTTTGCATTTATACTGCACCCTGAATCAAATGACTCTAAGGCCCTGAATTAGTTAATCTATAGAACATGCTATCATGCCCAATATCTCACAAGGAAATGAAGAAAATTTATTCAAATTTAACCTAGAAAATGGGTGAGAGTGAAATTAGAAAAGCAAGGCAATAAAGCAACAAGCCTCAAATAAGAACACCTGGAGCTGAAAAACCTGCAGCTGAGACTCTAAGCCAAACTACTTCCTCAAGAATTCCTGAGGGCTAATGAAAGCAATTAACACCACACACAGCTTGCCTGCCCCATATTCTGCATGCTGGTGGACTTGCAATGGCCTACATGCTTTCTAGATGCTAGCATTAGAATAAAGCAAAAATTAGTTGGAGATAATGAAGCAGTTAGCCTATCATGTGAAGTTTCCCTCATGCTAAGTGAGAGAGGTATTTTAAAAATTATTTACGAACAGCCCTTAATAGAAATTTTACAAGCCCTTCCTAGAGGTTATAATAATCTTGCTAGGCCTATATTGTAATAAGTCTCATTGTTTTGTCCTTTCATAGACCTAGAAACTGGGGAAAGGCAAAAGGATATACATAAATTCTGACCTGATCTCTTTAGATAGGATTCAGCAACTCACTATATCCTAACTTAGGAACAAATTAAGTCTTTACTGAATGTGTGGGTTTAGTCAGAACCCAAATAGCACATTCAATCTCATTAGCTTTTTTAGGACTTGGCTGTTGTAATAAATTATTAGCATATTTTTTTACCATTCGAAAAACAAAATAAAGGCTTCTTGCATTTACTTGCCATGTCTGCCTCCAGGCAGCCCATAGACTCACTCTGTTCTCAAAAGAAATGTAAGCCAAACTGTGAGAAATTATGGGTGGACTAGCCATGCAGCTGCAAGCTGGCAGTTTCAGGAAAGGTGGTCAAAATCCCCATCCCCTCAATGTCATGACAGCTGCACCCACCACCCACAATTACCTCTTCACCAATTGCCAGCTTTACCACTCTTCTATGCCTCTCTGCAGAGACGTTAATCTGACCAAAAGTCCAGGTATACCAGTATTTGTGCTGACACCATCAGGACTGTTTTGGAGTGAGGACAGAGTTCATCCTGTTCCTTCCTATATTTTTGTAAGGCCTGGCAGCTGAAAACATGCCACACACACACACACACACACACACACACACACACACACACACACACACACAAACAAAAATAAACAAACAAAAAAACATAGTATTAGTCATGTGCTTGGAATTACTGAATTATTCCAAAACTTCAACTGTCATCCCAGTAGGAACACATTGATTTAGATGTCAACATGCATTTGAAGTCACTTAATGTTCAGAAACAACAACAAAACCCAGAAAGATTAAGTAGCAACTAGCATTTAGTAAACCTTCTGAGAATGAACTTATGACTTCACTGCGAGATGCAATGTATGTTCACTAATATTCCTGTTGCTACACTTTTTCTTCCTTTTTCTTCCTCTTTTCCTTCATTTTCTTTCTTCTCTTTCTTTCATTTTTATTTTTTCTTTCTTTTCTTTTTTTTAAATAATTTTACTCCCACTAACCTAGAAACAAATGCATAATAATCATCTAATGCGTTCATGAAATAAAATAATTTATTTAGGAAATAATACTTTTAAGACATTTGCAACAATATTATAACCCATATAATAGAGAAAGGACTACATTAATACATTACACTCTTTATATTGGCTTCAATAGTTAAACAAATAGAAAATCCTAAGAGAAAAGTGGGCAGAGAAAATCAGATTTCACACACACACAAAAGTGAAATGCATGTGAGTGATAATCCTATGGAATAAAATCCAATCTCATTCATAGTAGGAGGCATAAAAATTGAAATGGCCTTTAAATTTATTTTCTTACCTATTAACTTAGAAATCTAAAAGTGAACATCTAATGTCTTTATAAGATGCCATTCTAATAAGTTTGTAGAAAGATAAACTTTTCCGGGGCCGGAGAGATAGCATGGAGGTAAGGTGTTTGCCTTTCATGCAGAAGGTCATCGGTTCGAATCCCGGCGTCCCATATGGTCCCCTGTGCCTGCCAGGAGCAATTTCTGAGCATGGAGCCAGGAGTAACCCCTGAGCACTGCTGGGTGTGACCCAAAAAAAACCACAAAAAAAAAAAAAAAGAAAGATAAACTTTTCCAACTGCATTGATAAAAGTATCTGCTAAACTGAACAATATCTGTCAATTTTATAAATTCAAATATTATTTGCCTCAGCTTCCTTCTTCTTTTTCCTACATACATAATTCCTATGTGCAAAATGAAAATATACAAAGTAATTCTTTAGGACATTGTTTATGAGATCAGATGATGGAAACATACCTAATATATATATATATATATATATATATGTGTGTGTGTATATATATGTATATATAGAGAGAGGTTATATGAACAATCCAGACAATAGAATACACAGTTAAATAAGAGAATATGGTAGCATTTAATGTTCAATTTTAAAGACCTAAAAGATATTTTTAGATGAAAACAAAACTTCAAATCTAGGTCATATGACAAACCCAGTCTATTTAAACTACTATTAGGAAAATAAGGATGTATTTATATCTGTATTTGCTTATACCAAACTATAGAAGAAAATGTATTATCAGTAGTTAAGGTGGTGAAAGAATACAGCAAATTGGGGATAAATTGGGAGTAATTGGAGATTTTACTATATTGAGTATTTCTTTCATTTTTTCTTATTCATTCATTTCATTTTCAATGCATATTATGTATTAAATAACTTCTCCTAAAGATATCTCAAATAAAGCAAGATTAAAGCAAGTTATCAAGAGCTAACTGGTATGCTCATTTCCAAGAAAACATTATCATACACTCCATGTTAAAAGATCCACTGATTGCAGGTGCTAAACTTTGGTGCAAATTAGAAATAAGCACCCTCACCACACCATATCCCCATCTTTTTCAGTATTTAGTCCCCCAGCTTGATCAAGTATTGTACTTGAAATAATCCTTTTACTTTATAAAAACTTTAAGCACCATGATTACAAGCATGATTGTAGTTGGGTTTCAGTCATAAACAGAACACTCACCAGTGCAACATTCCCACCACCAATACCTCCCCACCCTCCTCCTTTCTTCCCAACCCCTGCCTGTATTCAAGGCAGGCATTCTACTTCTCTCACTTATCAAGATTGTCATGAACGTTGTTAGTGTAGTTATTTTCCTAACTGCACTCACCATTCTTTGTGGTGAGCTTCATATTGTGAACCGATCCTTCTGGTCCTCATTTCTATTATCTCTGGGCATTATTACAATAATGTCCTTAATTTTTCTTAAAACCTGTAGATGAGTGAGACTATTCTGTGTCTATCTCTCTCCCTCTGACTTATATCACTCAGCATCATAGATTCCATGTACATCCATGTAGAGGAGAATTTCATGACTTCATTTCTCCTGATGGCTGCATAATATTCCATTGAGTATATGTACCAGTTTCTTTAGCCATTCATCTGTTGAAGGGCATCTTGGTTGTTTCCAGAGTCTGGCTATTGTAAATAGTGCTGCAATGAATATAGGTGTGAGGAAGGGATTTTTGAATTGTATTTTTGTGTTCCTACAATATATCCCTAAGAATGGTATAGTTGTAGCTCAATTTCCAGGGTTTTTTTTTTTGAGGAATCTCCATATTGTTTTCCATAAAGGCTGGACTAGATGGCATTCCCACCAGCAGTGAATCAGAGTTCCTTTTTCTCCACATCCCCACCAGCACTGATAGTTCTTGTTCTTTGTGATGTATGCCAGTCTCTGTGGCATGAGATGGTACCTCATCCATTGTTGCCTTGATTTGCATCTCCCTGATAATTAGTGATGTGGAACATTTTTTCATGTGTCGTTTGTTTTTTGTTTTTGTTTTTTTTGTTTGTTTGTTTGTTTTTGTTTTTGTTTTTGGGCCACACCTGTTTGATGCTCAGGGGTTACTCCTGTTTATGTGCTCAGAAATCGCCCCTGGCTTGGGGGGACCATATGGGACGCCGGGGGATCGAACCGCGGTCCTTCCTTGGCTAGCGCTTGCAAGGCAGACACCTTACCTCCAGCGCCATCTACCCGGCCCCTCATGTGTCTTTTGGCCATTTGTATTTCTTCTTTGACAAAGTGGCTGTTCATTTCTTCTCCCTATTTTTTGATGGGATTAGATGATTTTTCTCATTAAGTTCTGTCAGTACCTTGTATATTTTCTATATTAGCCCCTTATCTGATGGGAATTGGGTGATTAGTTTCTCCCATTCTGTGGGTGGCTTTTGTATCTTACACACTATTTTCTTTGAGGTGCAGAAGCTTCTCAGCTTAATATATTCACATATGATTATCTCTGCTTTGACTTGTTTGGAGAGTGATGTTTCCTCCTTGAAGATGCCTTTAGTCTCAATGTCATGAGTGTTTTATCTATCTATCTATCTATCATCTATCTATCTATATATCTATCTATCTATATATATGTTCTATGTTTCTTATGATTTTAGGTTTTTTTTTTTTTTTTGGTTTTTGGGCCACACCCGTTTGACGCTCAGGGGTTACTCCTGGCTATGTGCTCAGAAATCGCCCCTGGCTTGGGGGGACCATATGGGACGCCGGGGGATCGAACCGCGGTCCGTTCCTTGGCTAGCGCTTGTAAGGCAGACACCTTACCTCTAGCGCCACCTTCCCGGCCCCATGATTTTAGGTTTGATATCAAGGTCTTTCATCCATTTAGATTTGACCTCTTTGCATGGTGTTAGAAGTTCACTTTTGTTTTTTTTTTTGCAAGTGGTTCACCAGTTGTGCCAACACCACTTGTTGAAGAGGCTTTCCTTGCTCCATTTTGGATTTTGTGCCCCTTTATCAAAGATTAGTTGATTGTATGTCTGGGGAACATTCTCTGAGTACTCATGTCTATTCCACTAATCTGAGGCTCTGTCTATTCCGATACCATGCTGTTTTATAGCTACTTTTTTGCTTAAATGAAGCATCTTCCATTCCAGGAAATAGTCCTGTTTCAAGTGCCACTGCTTGTCAGAACAATAGTGAATTCTCTCTGGCATTTAGCCAGATGTCCTTGCCCAATCATTAATGGTAGGGAAAAAAAGTGAAGCAAGGAACAAAGAAAAACAAATACTTTCAGATCCTTTACACAGTTTCCCAAAGTAATGGAAACAAACCAGGTCAAATAGAATAGGTTTGAATTTTTGCTAATCAGGGGTTTCTTGATATGGATCTTCTGAGTGTGTGTGTGTGTGTGTGTGTGTGTGTGTGTGTGTGTGTGTGTGTGTGTGTGTGTGTGTGTGTAAAACCTTGCTGTGTTTGGTTTACTCCCAACTGTATTTAGAGATCACTCCTGGTGAGTGCTCAGGAAACAATTGGGAGTGCCAAGAATCAAACTCCAATCTGCCATTTGCTGGAAAAAAGATTTACCTGCTATTCTGGCCCTGGATCTCCCATTTTCTTCTTTCTGAAAAGGGAGGGAATAAGAAGAATGTATGAATAAGGGGAAGGACCCCAAGGTAGGAGAGAACTGGAAGGAAAATAGAAACTCTTTCTCAAAGACTCTAGTTTCAGTAATAGGTGGAATTACAAGACTGAAAAAAATGATGAGTTCACAGAAAAGGAAGCTGACCAGAGGTTTTCATCAGTGCCTAATTCATCCTGACTCAGAGACATCTTCCTAAAACGAAGGACTTTTCCTCCTCTTGACATTTAAATAACAGAAAATGGTGTCAGGTATCCAAAAATCATCCCTAGCTGATAAGAAAATTCAGACATAGAAACTGGGTTGCCAGTTTCTAAAAGTATATAAAGTGTTTTTCTCCTTTGAAATTAACATAAATTTATATTGTTTTTTAATCATAAATTATAAAAAAAGAGGAGTGAAAATGTCAAGATAAAGAGTGAGTAGACTCAAAGAGAATGTACCATCTAAGTTTTTGTGCAAGAAACAGATCAAAATAGACCCACCTTCAGAGATAAGTATACACAAAATAAACAGTGTTAAGTGCTTTGAAAGTTTTTGGGAAGAAAAAAAGATAACATGATAAAGCTGGCAGAATGTATTTTAACAAAGACTTGTTCCAGGGGGGGGGGGGTGAATGTCTTGGAACATTTTTTTATAATATTTAGAAAGAAAGATAAGATATAAGATGATATTTTAAGGGAGTTGACTGTATTAGGGAAAAATGCAATGAATGTTGGGTAAGTAATAATGGAGATATAGTACATCAGGCACTGTTCTTCGTTTGCATTTGGTTAGCCTCTATTTGATTTCAGCATTGCAGAAATTCCCTCTCGCACCACCAAGAGTGATGCCTGAGTGTGGAGACAGGAGTAAGCCCTCGGCATCTCTGCATGTGGTTCAGAAAACAAACAAAATAATAGTAATTCCATTTCAGTATTTAAAATATCAAAGTCATTAGGAGACAAATTGAATATTAAATCTGGAAATAACCATTTAAAGAAGAAAGAAAAAGAATAAAAATAGCAGAAGAAATCTAACATCTACGTAGTTCATATTCTTTGAGCAGAAAATGGAATAACATACAACATGATTCAAGAAATAGGGCTTCAAATATCCACAATTCTCCTCCACTTTATTTTTACAGATAATTAAATACTAGTTTAAGTACTCAGTTCATTCATCATCATACCCAGATTGTAGTTAATTTACCTCGAGTCAAATATGAGAATAGAAACCCAAATTAATCCTGTTATAAAGTAGAATATTATAGTATATATTTATTAGCTAAAAAAAAAAGAAGCAAAATATACTTGAATGTTGACCAGTAATTGTAATAATGGCAATGGTAACAACTTAAATATATTGAATATATTCTATACATCAAGGACAAAGCAAAGTATTATCCTACTTAATAGTCATCAACAGCCCTTTAAGGAAAATATTATCACTTCTGTTGTATTTACTAGCAAGGATAAGTTATTGGTCAAAAACCATAAACAGAAAAGTTGAAGAGTAACTTGGGCATAGCATCTCTTTTTATGGGAACCCATGCTTTAAGTTTCATGTCATTTCATGTGATGATGATCCCCAAAGTTCTGCTTGTTCTGAATGCTGCTGTTCATCTCCCAGATGTGCTTTATAGGCACCTCACTGCTTACACTTACAAATGCAGTCGATGAATGACCAGAGAGATTGGATGTCTATTGAATAAATCAAACCCAAGGATCTTACTCCTTATCTTGCATTTGTTTTTCTTTGTTTGGGAGCCACACCCAGAAGTTTACAGGGTTTACTCCTAGCAGTGCTCAGGGGACCTCAAAGGTTGCCTACTATCAAACCCAGGAAAAGGTGTATTCATTTTTTTATAACTGAAACCCAACTACAAACATGTTTGTAAACATGGTGCTTAAATAAAGATATTATTTTAAAAAAATAAACCCAGGCTGGCTGTGTGCAAGGCCCTACTATCACTCTGGCCCTACAACTTGTAATATAGCTCAGGTATCAAAAAGATTTAGGATTAACTCTATGATCTATAAAATTACAGAGCTCATTACTGGCCATAGAAAAGGACTACATTAACCATTGCATAAAACATAATATAATCTAATAGTGGATTCAAGTGAAACAATTGGATGTCGCTCCAATAGAAGAAGGATAAAGAGAGTTTAGTGGACAGGTAAAGGACAGGTGAAGGGAATAAATCCACTGACCAACCAGATTCCAAGTGGCCACTAAATCTAAAGCCACTGGACAGAACTCCATATATTTCAGAAATATCATTGTATATCAAAAAAAATGCTCTATCTCCAGATTTGTCCCTAATTTTGATGGCATACACCACCAAAACCTAAGTTTTAATGATTACTTTGGCATGACAATGTTATTTTAGTTAGAAGCACTTTTAAACATGGCCTGAGTTCTCATTATTTAGAAAGTACTAATTGCTGTGATTTGTACCCAAGCTGTACAAGTTGCTTTTACGTAGAAATGACAACAGAATTTATTGAGTTCATTGGCTAATTGAAAGAAAAATATTTACTTCCTACTGCTAAATGTAATGAGATAGAGAACTATGTCAGTGATATAGTGGAGGGGTAGGGAAGCTCTCCTAAAAGGAAGATCTGAATAATGCTCCAAAATGATAGCATAAACTTATATGTCGATCAAAACTTAATAAAAGTTAGCAACATTTCAGGGCCGAAGCCGTGGCGCATCGGTAGGGTGTTTGCCTTGCACGTGACTAACCTAGACAGACCATGATTCAGTCCCCAGTGTTTCATATAGTCCCCAATCCAGGAATGATTTCTGAGCACATAGCCAGGAGTAACCCCTGAGTGTCACGAGATGTGGCCCAAAAATCAAAAACCTGAAGAAAAAAAAGTTACCAACATTTTGACATAGCCCAGTAAATGATTGCATTTCTAGGATAAAAATCCACAAGTATCTATCTGGATATAAAAGAGAAGATGAAAACCAGAAAATGAGGCTACTTCAGACTTTTCTCCTGAAATGTTATATTCTAAATAAAAAGGAAGCAATATCTACTCTCCATACAATATTCTGAAGATTGCAAGTGCAAATTAGCATAGGAATGCTTCTGTTAAGTCCTGTTTTATAAGTGAAAAGAAAAAGAGTATTAGCCATGAAATTGTCCATGTATATTATTTTATTGATGTTTCACAGCTTTTATAGAAGGTGATATTATTATTGTTTTACAAAAAAAGACAGTGAAAGCTCAGGGAATTTAGCAAAGTGCCTGAGGTTGCTCTTCTAGAAAGTATTAGATACTGTGATTTGTAACCAGGCAATCCAGTTCCAGAATATGCAATTTTAGCAGTTGTTTGAAAACTAACAAATATTATAAAGTAGAAAACAAGATACAAGTAACAGACAACGATATCCCCAAGATCAGTCCATTTTAAATAGATTCTATCACTCTTTTTTTTTTTTAAGCTTACATGTCATTCTTTGCTGTGGCCTCTTTCAGACTGGGTTTCCCTGTCCGTGTTTAATCAGGAAATAAGATTTCTTCAGGTATTTAGAACAAAGTCCTTTTAATAATAAAGCAGTTATAAAAGTGAGGAAAAGAGCATAAAAATAAATAGGGAACAGTAAGGAAAACAATAATACCATAATAGCAGCAGGAAGTTACCATGATATTTATGCTGTAAAAAGACAATGACACAAGCATTGTCTCAAAAAAAAAAAAAAAAAAAAAAACCACGACTCTTCAGAGGAAGCGAGCAACAGGCATGAGGAATTATCTGACAGGAAATAGAAGCCCATAGGAGACTGAATAATTGCTCCAGGCTGCAGAAGAGGCAGATAGGAAAGGGAAGAAACTGTTTTTGCTTCTTTTTTACCTTTCAGTTTGATGCCATGGCCTGCCATTGGATGCACCCATCTGAAAGATGAGGAATCAGTGTTGAATACGTCTCAAAACAACAAAGGAAGGCATATGAATGTTGAACTTCCCCCACTACACCATTAAATGCTCCCTTACAACCCATATCATAATGTGTTTCTTTCCATTATTTATATCTGCAACAACCAATGCAAAACGATATAATAGTTATTCAAGAGAGCCACCAAGTAAGGTCATACTTGTTCAGGGTGTCTCTGCAGCATCAGAGATATTCAATGTTGTCAATGTGAAGTCCTCTAAGGAGGTGAATCTCTTCTTATATAATTGTTACATCATGTCCAATCCTCCTTCCTTCTTCCCTGCTTGTGACATTCTCAGATCTATATTTTCTGATCTGAGGATCTCATTGTCTATATTCACACACATCTCCTCCCACACATCTTTTCACTACCCTTTACTGGCATTTTCTTCAATACATCTTTTATACATCTGGACATACTGTGATAGACTATCTTAGAAAACACAGCTAACCACAGTTTCTGAAGAAAAAGAAATGTCTGTATCTAACTCAATATTACAGTCGTGAGATTCATTATAATACCTTGTCTATCGCTGGCACTCAATATATATTTAATGAATAATTGCTAAATATTTGAAGTAATGAATTGACACCACACAATAAATCTTTAACAAAAGTCTTTATCATAAAGAGATTTGAAACAAGCAATAAATAACGTGACTTCAAATGAGAATTTATTGTGACCCATCTTACAATTTTCAGCTTGCTCTCATCCATAAGGAATTCTCTACTCATTATTAAAGTGACTAATATCCAAGAATTCCTGGATTTGACATAGGAAAAACTCCTAGAATTCTTCTTTGATTTTGAAATAAGGAAAAACACTTTTAAGGTGACATTTCAAAATTTTCACATTTTCACTATTCACTGAAAGATATATATGTGTGTATTCAACCCACAGGGAACAAAGAATCCAGGTCAGAGGACAAGCTTATTAGCAGACTTATTCTTGTAGTTAGGGAACTAAACACTATAGCATTCAATTTAACTGCCCCTTTGCCTGTTGGCCCTTTGTTTGAGTTTTACTTTTTCTTCTTTTTCAGAGAGGAAAACATTTAAAATATCTGAATCAAAGCTGAGATTACTAATCTAAGCACACAGTGCTACAGGGTACTAGCAATTTTCTTTCATCTTACTCTACAAAACCCAGAGCAAGATAAGAAGATAGAATGTCAGGAGAAATAATAGGCATCATGTTAAGTGCCAAGCTCTTTTAAAAAGTCTCCTTTGCCACGAAGATTAACCCATTCCTAAGGAAATCTGAACTAGGAAAATACTAGGTACTTTTTTGTAAAATATCCGAAAAATTTTAGACTTACTTTGAATAATGACTATGTACACATTCACAGTTTCAATGTCTGTTATTTTTTGGAATTAATTATGTATAATAAGTTAAGAAAAATAACAATTGTTCTTTTCAACCTTTGTTTCTTATAAATAGGTAAATCCACAACTTTAATGGTATTCAAACTTAATTTCTTTGGCAAGGTGACTTCAGAGAAGACGCTGTGAACTTTCATGTGGAGACATATAATGTCAGGTTATCAACCATTTCATTATGGTTGCAGACACTAATCTTTGGTGTCCAGCCCATTTAGGTCAGTAGGAGTTGCAAATTGCACCTGTAAAAATTATTTTCTTCATTTATAAAGTAAAATACTTTATACAGAAAACCATATTTTAATAACTTGATCTTTTAGCTAATTCTATACCATTCTGCCATTCAAAAGAGATCATGCCTTTTTAATCCATAAAACTTGAGGTGCTTATTCCAAGTGAAATAAGTAAAGAAGTAAAAGACAATTATCTGAAGGTTTCATTAAAAGTAGAAGATATTTGTATATAATTTCACCCAGAAAATGACAATTGGCAAGAAACATCAAACAACAAAATGATAGTGGTTACCAGAGGGATAGGGGAGAGGTCATGAGGGAAATGAATTGAAGAATCTTTTGATAACAAGCATTGGAACTTGGTGGTAGAAGTGTCGACAGTTACACACATATAGAAATCTGAAGCTAACCCTCTAAAGTTCAAGAGTTCTATAAGCCAGTAAAAACAATTAAACTCAAATGTTTGATTATATCAATTTTCTCATGAGTTCCAAAATAATAAATTATGGCAGGGATGTAGCTCTGTGGTAGTAGAATA
The DNA here is from genome assembly GCF_024139225.1 of Suncus etruscus. Classification (NCBI taxonomy): domain Eukaryota; kingdom Metazoa; phylum Chordata; class Mammalia; order Eulipotyphla; family Soricidae; genus Suncus; species Suncus etruscus. The sequence goes on from NC_064852.1 coordinate 127,352,815, forward strand.
CTTGCCTTTCATGTGTGAGGCCCTATATTCAATCCTGTTACTGTAAATAAATAAATAAAGTAAATAAAAATTAAATCAGATCTATAAAACCTCTAAAGGTAACGTTCCCCCCCAAGGTAACTTTTTAATTATTACTTTCACTACTTGTTCCCTTAAATATTTGTGCATGTTTTGATTCATTATAACCATTACCTTTATTGTTCTACATATTAGTACAGCAGAAACTTTCTCAAGATCCTGAGTCCTAGTAAAACAATCTTAGCTTTGACAGTGGCGTTAGGTTCAAATATGAGATTTCAAATGCTTATCTTGTGATTTTTTTCCTGAAATCAGCCTCTTCGCTAGGAAATAATGGTTAAAATGTAGTGGACCTTATGAGCAAGTTATACTCATTGCTTCTTAGGGTGTTATATGCCTTTCCTGGGAGCGACCATAGGACATAAACAATTGGGAAGAGGATAAAGCTAGATAAAGGGTACCATTATTCAGACATCACTGGCATCTAATTCAGAGTCAGAACTAATGGGTTTTTCACAAACACTGCATTGTAACTTGACAGTCCATGCATATATCTGAAAAAACTCAGGTGGTAAAAAAATAAAACAATCCTATTTATTTTTTGGAATTAAAAAAGGAAGCAGAGATCAAGACAGAAATGGAGGAATTATTTATTAATTAGAAAAAAAATATATGCACCTATTATGTGTATAACTTTATGATGTTATATGTGCCCATATATATAATTATTTAAATAAATATTGAGGAAATTCATCTATACCTTGAACATACACAAAAAATAAGCAATAAGTCCAAGTAAATTGAAGACATAATCAGGAATAAATCGATACAGCCTTTAACAAAAATTATATTTTAATTAATTTGTATTAATATATTGTGATATTTTTCAAGTTATTCACAGCTGAGTTTCAGATAAACATTAATCCATCACCAATTTCACCACCAATGCCTATTTCCCCCCACCAGTGTCCCTAGGTCCCGCCCCACACACACACACACACACACACACACACACACACACACACACACGTGATTTCAGTGGTATAGTTACCAGGAATTTTATAGGAATATCTGGCAGTGAATTAAGACCTGACTGTTTCCCACCAGCCCTTAGAATATATGAGGTAGCTTGAGAATGGCAATCCCTGAAGTCAGTGCAATCAGTGGAACTGGGGGGTTTCTCCTTGGGTCAGGAAAAGTGGAAAGGACAGGTCCCAGGTTGTATCAGTGTACCTGATTAGATTTCAAATTTGCTTTTGCTGCTTTGGATCCTTATGATTGGACAGCAGGAAAAGGCAAGTACAAGGAGTGTCTCTGAAATCACAGCAGCAGAAATGGGGATTCTCCTGGGCAGGGTAGAGTGGAAAGGATATGTTCCCAGTTCCCTTCATGCACCTAACTGGATATAAAATTGGCCTCCGCTAATATAGATACACTTAATTTATATCATATATATAAAAGCCTTGATCACTGTTTATGAAAATGTAGAATGAAATGAATCTGTGATTCAGCAATTCACTTTGAGGATTATAACTAAAAGAATTAAAGCTAAGTTCTCAAAAAAATATTAGTACAAATATATCTGCAGAAGCATTATTCAGAATAGCCAAGATGTGGAGGCAATTTAAGTGTCCATTATTGGATGAATGAACAAAGACATTAGAGTTAAAGTTGGCAAGAGAGCACAGAAAGTAAGTGGCTTGCTTTGCACTATTGTCCCTATTTTTGTTTGTTTGTTTTTTATAAGTAAGAATATAAGTTTGTTTTTTTCATATTTAGGAACATTGTATTTGTTTTTTAAACAATTTTATTGTGACCAAAAGTAAATAACAAATCTTTCACAGTAATATTTAAGGTACATAGTGACAATTAATCAGGGCCATTCCCACCACCAGGGTTGTCCTCCCTTCACCCCTTTTCCCAGCATGTGTCCCATATCTCCCTCCTTTGCCCTCCAAAGTGCTAGTGTAACTGTTTCCTTTGTGTATAGCTTGTTATAGATAGGGTATCGATTCTGTTGTTGTTGACTTTGGATTTGGTGTTTAAGTCTGATCGGTTTTTATTTCCACTCAATGTTCATACGACTGTTTGATCCTGGTACCGTTCCTTTTTATTTTCCCCCTCAATTCATGAGGCAGAACAAGATGATTCAAGTTGAGTGGTTTTGCTGGGAGGAGACAAAAACAAACAAACAAACAAAAAAGAAAAACATAACAAAAAACAAACAACAATATAAAAGGGAAAGCAAAACCTTGCCACACCAGCACTCCTGTCTTTGTTTTTTTCTTTTTATTTATTTTTTTTTCTTTTTCTCTTTTTCCTTTTTTCTTTCTTTCCTTTTTTTATAACTTTTTATTATAATAATAACTTTTGTTTTGACCAAAGTGGATTACAAATCTTTCACAGTACTATTTTAGTTACATATTGACATTGAATTGGGAATCCCACCACCAAAGTTGTCCTCCCTCCACCCCCATTCCCAGCATGCATCCCATACCCCCTCTCTTTCCCCCCCAGGCTGCTATTATAAGTGGTCCCCTCTGTGTCTAACTTGTTGTAGATTGAGTATCGATTATGTTGTCATTGGCTTTGGATTTGGTGTTTAAGTGCGATCATTTTTCTAACAACTTACTGATCATACAACTGTTTGGTCTTGGAACCTCCATTATTTCCCCCTCAGTTTGAGAGGCGGAACAAGATGATTCAAGTTGTGTGGTTCTGTTTGAAGAAAAAAATAAAGTAAAATGGGGTAAAAGTCAATAAGCAAAAAATAGGCAAAATCCTTCTAGAGGCTATAAATTTCAATTTGAGAGAAGAAAGGGAAAAAGGAAGAAAAACACAACAATACAAAAAGAAAAATCAAACACAAAATCCAAAAAGCACCACAGCAATAAAGACAGCCACCAACCAATAAACATGGTCCTTAAATAAAAACCAAACAAAGCACAAAACACCAACAACAACAGCCTTTGCACTCTTGTGGTTATTTTTTGTTATTTTTGTTGTTGTTGTTGTTGTTGTTGCTGGGTGCTTTTAATTTTTTTTTTTTAGTTACTAACCCTGTTCTTTAAAAAATCTTATTGTGGGGACTGTCTTGTTTTACCCACAGCATGCTGTTGTTACCTTTGAGGTAAATAGATGTGGGATTATTAGAGTTAGCTATTATCAGTATAAACTGGGCTTGCACCCATAAAAATATTCTAAGGATAACATTGAAGGGGGCTGAAGTTGTCACCCTGATACCTCAAGACACACAATATCAAGTAGAAAATAAGGACAGATACTGCATATTGATGATACAAAAGAATTACCTATTAAATTCTTTTATATGTGATTATTGCAAAGTGGTATGACTTTGAAAGAATGAAATTCTTGTTTTATAATACATTCTGGAATATTTACAGATTAATTGATAAGATTCTGGGATTTGGTCCAAAATAATCAAAGTAGCTACTTCCTTACTTCTCTGAAATACAGAAATAAAAGTCATTGTAAATTAAGACTTATTTAAGCATGGTAATAACTGCATGAGGCTTTACTATAATATTCTTTATATTTCTCTATGCATTTAAAATTTTCCACAGTAAAACATTTTTTAATTAAATTGTCAGACAACTTTACAAGGACACCCTCCTAAATTCACTGTGAGTTTTTTTAAACTTTATTTCTGTGTGGTCTGTTTGTATTGTTTATTTATGACATTATTTTCCACTATCAAATCATAAGGGGTCCCTTTGTTAGGGGAGTGCCATGTTTTAAAGAAAGGTCAATTTACCCACAAAGTTTGAAAATGTTCTCAATTAAATCTATAACTAGAGAGACTTTAAAATAAATGCTAATTGTTCATGCAGTGTAATTATTGCTATCCATACTTTTTATACTTGCTTCCTGCTGCCACGAATTACTGTAATATTTAACCTGAATTTTACAACGCGGCATCATTCACTATAAATAAGCATCATAAAGACTAAAATAAGAAGCCCACTAGTCTTTATTATATTATGACACTGAGTTTCAGAAACTTAATATTGAAAGATAGGAAAACTGAACCTACTACGATCATTGTATGTTTAATTTTTTTAAAGACATGTCTCCAAAAATCTGACACCTTGCATTATTTTTTATGGATCAATTACTATTATTTACTTATATTGTACCAGTATCCCGCTTGGGTTTTCTTTTATTAGCAAAACAGCAGGAACATACTGTTACTTACTTAATCTAGAGAGGAAATAGAAGAAGGATGTGGGATGTGGTTTAGATTATAAAGTGGAAGGAAAAGTCAATGATCTGTACTTGTATAGGGCAGAGACCTGAGTAGCTCCAAACTTTAGGCATCAAGAATAAATGATGGTATCTCAGCAGTACAGTAAATATCCTAGCAATTTCCCTTATATTTTCCCTTAAAAATCTCAAAACCATATCTTGAGTCAATCCTCCTTTGGGTCTTGAATGCCAAACCTAGGATGATGGTATTCATGTTGAGAATTATTTACTTTTTCAAAGAAAAAAATAGAGCCAAAAAGAAAGACACTTTTAGAGACTATAGTCTGAGGAGAGGAAATGTCATAACAGATATTAATAATAAACCACAGTAGATATTGGCCAAAAGGAAAGGTCTAAAATATAGAAAGAATATCATTCAATGTAAATGGACTAAAGAGCTGAGAGATAATAAATAGACTCAAGAAATCTAGAGAAGCAAATAGAATGAGAGAAAAAGAGCAAACTATATTTTAGGCCCACTACACACAGCCGTAGCAATCAGAGGAAGAGTGTCCATTTAAATGAAGATGTGACAAGATATAATAAGATCCTGTATGGTCCTATTTATCAGTTAGACTATTTCTTGGATGATTATTTGAGTCTGTACACTGATTTTTATATAGAACTCCCACCTTTCAGACAAAACTACAAACAATATGCAATTCTGTCAATAGTGACTAAAATATTTTTCACTCCATGTAAGCTATTGACCACATATTGATCTAGGAAACACATTCCTACATTTCTTTGTCAGTATTATCATTTGAAAGCATAAAAGGCAAAAATATTTTGCCATTGTTTTGAAAGAGTACCAAATATTGCAGTGCAATGTATCTTCGCTGTTAACTTTGCTGGGTATTTGTGAATCCAAGAACAGTCCCCAGAATGAGAAATTACTTCCCATCCCCTTGTCCCCTTTCGGGGGAAGACCTTGGTAATATTTATCCGCAGCAAATAATAATCCATACAGACAAGAAGGATAAGGTTTAAAAGATCGGGCAAGAAGAGCCAGAGAATCCTCCTGCAGCCAGCAGCTTTCACAGAAGGACCCCTCTCTCCTGTCCCTCAAGCTATTTATTCCCAACTCCACAGCGCCCCACCTGGAAGGGCTAGGTGGGGCAATAGTCACAGAACAATCCTAAGGAAACACTTTTATATACAATTCCAAGAATCATTTTATGGAAACTTTTTCATATGCTACATTGCAGGAATACTTAGATAAGACATTGTTTATTAAAATTGAAATTCTTATTTGAGCGATTATATAAGAACTGTCAGTGCCTAACCATTGCTAAATCAGCATTGTAGTTAATTAATGTTTACATGTAATTTATAAAAGGCTATAAGTATGATTCTGTTCTAAAATGCAAGTAGCTTTAACATACACATATGATAATATGATACATTCAGTAAATACAAAGTATTATACTCCATTTATGCAAATGTTATATACAATAAAAATATTTTTATCCCAGAATATGGGAAATATGGTACCAAAGCCATGTTCAAACCTAATAACTTGTGATAGTGGAGATGTGGTAAAAAGGAACTTCTATTCTCTGCTGGTGGAAATGTTGCCTAATTCAACCTCTATGGAAAATAGTATTGAGACATTTCAGAAAATAAAAAGTTTAGCTGTCATATGATCATGAAATTTTACTTCTGGATATATACTCCCAGTACACAAAACTTTTTCGTCAAAAAGTAATATGCATACCATTTTTATTGCTGCACTTAGTACAATAGCTAAGATATGGAATTAACCAAGGAGTCCAAGTATAAATAAGTGGATCATGAAGATATGGTACACAATGGAATGTGTACACTGCAAAAGTAGCTACAAGGCTTGATAAAAATCATGTAATTCACTGCAATATGGATGTAACTGTAATACATGAAGTTAATGAAATAAGGCAGAAAAAGGACAAACATAGCATGATCTCACATATATTAGATAGAATAACTAGATGAGAATAGGCAATATATATACTTTATATATAAAGTACAGAGAAAGAAAGAAGACAACATGGGAAGAAAAGAGAATGTAAGCAATGGGGAACATGGGGTCAAAGGGGTTTGAGTACATTGGTGGTGTAAAAGAGTATTATAGCTAAATTATCAAACCAGAGTCAACAACAGTAAAAAAGAGAGCTCCGAACTTCAAAAACCAAAATTTAAAATGTACCTCTTAAAGTGATAGACTGGGTTTGGAATAGTGGATGTGAGGGAAAGTAGAAACAATGGAGGTTGGATTATGCTGGAACAGTACATCGCAAATCCAGCTATGAATAACTTTCCAAATCATGGTGTTTTAATGACATTTTAAAAAATCTTAAAGATGGGCCGGGCGGTGGCGCTAAAGGTAAGGTGCCTGCCTTGCCTGCGCTAGCCTCGGACGGACCGCGGTTCGATCCCCCGGTGCCCCATATGGTCCCCCAAGCCAGGAGCGACTTCTGAGCGCATAGCCAGGAGTAACCCCTGAGCGTCACAGGGTGTGGCCCAAAAACCAAAAAAAAAAAAAAAAATCTTAAAGATACAGGATAATTCTAAAGCAACCAAAACTTGTTATCCCTGAATAGTCACACATGTGCTCAAATATTAAGAAGAAAGTTAAATTAGACATTTTCCATCATTAGCTGTGTTGAAGAATTGTAATATTTGTGCACTGTTCTAATTATTTCTCTTTACAAAGATGTCTGATCAGCCAGCAATTTCAAAGATGTATAAAAAGGGTCTTCTGTATATATAAGGCTCAATTCTTCAACACGAGCCAGTCTACAAATAAGAACTTTCCTTTACTAAGCACAAAGGGGGGGAAAGAGTTTTGAGATAAAATATGCTTTGGAAAGACGTTAAATGATTCCAACTTGAGGCTATGTAATGATCACATCTTAGTGCAAATCAGATAAGCTTGTAAGAAGAAGCTGCTGGAAATGTATTTATTTTAGATGATGAAGAGTTTTCCAGAGAAAGTTATCTTAAGAGAATAAAAATAACCACCCAAACAAGGACTTAATTGCTGAAAATAGTTCCTGGGCTTTGGCTCGGTTTTTTTTTTTTTTCCATTATTTTTTTTCCCCAATAATCTTTCTGGATCCTGCAAAAAGAATGAACAGCATCAAAGGAAGTGATATATTAACAATGTTATATTTCTTAACCCTAAATGATTCCCAAAAGAAATGATAGCTGAGGGGCCTGAGCAGTGGCACAGTGGTAGGGCGTTTGCCTTGCACGGGGCTGACGTAGGACGGACCACGGTTTGATCCCTCAGCATCCCATATGGTCCCCCAAGCCACGAGTGATTTCTGAGCACAGAGCCAGTAGTAATCCCTGAGCGTCACCAGGTGTGCCCCCCCCCAAAAAAAAAAAGAAAAGAAAAGAAAAGAAAAGGTTGTTGAGGTCTCATCCTCTACGTTTCTATTGACCATCCTCTTTTTAGGAAAGTGCAGTTTCCAACTGGAAAACAGAACTGCCAATGTCCTGACTGGGAGCTCACAGGGACATATGGGAATTCCTGGAACTACCATTTCAGGAGACCACCACAGAGCTAGCACAGATCCTGAGAACCTATCAAGTTTGTGATGTCACTGCAAATGTGAAATTCATGTACCTACATGTGAGTGAGCCTGAGTAACTTCCAGAAGCATAAATGAATAGTGTCCAGTTACTCCAAAATGATCTTCCCTTCAGGGGACTTGACTTTAACAAAAAAAAAAAAAATGACATGGAAGGCTGTGATAAAGCAGGATGAAGAGTGAAATGGTACATATCTGCTTTATACTATACTTGGTCCACAAGCATTTCCATTTCTTCTTTGAGTTCATGATTACAAGAAACCAATCCAAGCAACTCTTAGCAACTCTTACATCCTAAAAGATGTACTGGATTTTTTTGTAGTTGTTTTCCATAGGCATTCTGGATAGTTTCTTTCAACCATTGTAATGTCATCTTGTCCCATCATCTATGATAAGCAAAATAAAATTAACTCAAGTTGACATTCTCCCTTCCAGAGATGTAATGTTATTGAATTATCTGAAGATGGTTCTAAATACTAGCATTTAAATGATGACTGATCTGCAAAAAAAAAAAAAGTAAGCATTGTTTCCGACATGCCATGCTGAATTTCTGACTCTTCACTCTGCATTGTAAGACAGCCTGCAGTGTCAGCTAACGTGGAAAATAGCAGAACACAACAGGACAGGGTGACTTCAAATTGAATGAGAGCCTCAATTCAGGCAGAGGATCCATTTTATGCCATCCATTAGGAAATGTAAAAGGGCAAAGAATGAAAGGTTATTTTCAGAAACTATGCTCTGAAATAAGCTAGGCTTCCTTGAACACTTACATAAAATGCATCTCTCTTCTCTGTATCTTTCCTCTGTGATTTATTATTGAGAAAGCTCCTTTAAAAGATAAAGCCAATGCCATTTCCCTAATCAACTTGCACTTATACATACTGCCACCCTGTTCCATAATATAGTTTTTGGCTTGAAATCATGAACCTTTTTAAAATCCTGGCATTGGAAAGGACCTAGGAAATAATACAGGTCAACCCATTTATACTGTGCTGATGAGGAAACAGAGCCAGCATTTGTCCAAAGTCACATTGCTAATTAGTGACTACACTCCTGCTAGAGCTTGCATCCCTTTTCCATCAGTGTCTCTCAATTAAAACGTGTGGGTTGTAAACTGCCATGAGGAAATGGAATAAGCAGAAAGGCACCTTGAGATTACTTACACCATCTAAATAGCAGACAATTAAGCTGAACATACTCTGATAAAAATTTCTCCTGTATTTTCTTTATTTTCTTGTCACATTTCAGCAATTTAAATAGATTTAAATGGTCAAGACACAAGATCTGGTGAATCTGAAAAAATAGTTCCGTGTAATTAGCCCAAAATAAAGTTGAAGGACCAGAGAGACAGTACAGGACTTAAAGTGTGTGCCTTACATGTAACCGAACTTTGTCTGAGCTCCAACTTGGTCTGATTTCCAGAGTAGCATCATAAGGGCCTCTGATATTAACAAAAAAAAATGGCATGGAAGACTGTGATACGATGAGGAGTGAAATATTGTGAGTGGATATTACTCCCGAACAATTTGATTTGGGTGTGCTCCCCAAATCAATAATAATTACAACAACAAAAACAACAATAATAATAAATAAATAGCTAAAATGAATGGAAAGGCCAAGAGCAAACCAAAGAAGACAAGGAAGATAAATAAGAGCCCTATTGTTTTTATATCTGAGATCGGAAAATCCAAAATTAGTCCAAGACATTCTTTTGCTGAAGACAACCAGACAGTGAAAGCATATTGCAGCTCTTTTCAGCTACTTTTCCAACAATAGGACTCCTAAACAGGCTTTTCTTGTTTGTTCAATATGTTACCTTCAGACCAAATACTCCACTTAAGTTAGGTTCTAAGAAATATTCAAAGGAAGAAAAGATGTAGAGTAAAGTCATGTCCTTTAAAAAAAAATTAAAAGGCTCTCGTAAAAGCTGATTGTATTTCAGAAAAGACCTGGTTGGAAGGATTTCAGAAGAGCCACAACTCACTTTTCATGAATCACCAATAATAGCAGCTTTGTGGTTTTTTTTCTATAGTGCACAGACTGCCCTGAAGTGTTTTTGCGCTACTATATCCAAATATGTATACATTAACAAACTGAACCTTACTAATTATTTTGTCTCTGCTATTGTGCTAGGCCCCTCTTCCCTCTGTGTCCATAACACACTGCCTCAATTTTGCTTCCCTTCTGCAATGCATATCCAACATTTCTTTTATACCAAACCCTATTCTTGGAAACAGTGACCTTTACCCAACTTAAGGCTGCCAGGATCCCTCATACCCACACCTTTCCACAACTGTCAATGAATGATTCACATCTCCATAGGGATTAAACTGAGGTATCTCAACCTGGAAATCTGAACAGTATTTTCTGATCATCTTTTGCATAACATGACTTTTCATTTCTTTTCCTGGTTATTCTTGCACTTTTTCTACTCTTGAAAGCATTCTGGTTCACTTGGAACATAGATGCAAATAAGGACATGAAAGAGTGGACTTCATTACTGTTGTTCCTTGACCTGTAGCAGCCACTACAGATACCAACGCTGAAGATTCCTTTCAAAGCCTCTTGTCCTCCTCGGTATTCTTTTAAAAGTCTCTGTTCTACCAGAGTCTTAACCTTCCTGACTCTCTTTATGAATAGTTCCTGTATTTCATGTTTATATGAGAGCATTCACTCATTATTCCTTTTTTTGAGCACAGCTTTTTAAATCTGACACGTCACAAGTGGTTGGTTCTCTGCCAGTCTTAGAGCTTCCACAGACACTAACCTATTTATTTCTTCAGAAAGAAGGATCTATTTGAGAAGTATACTTTCTGAATTATATTATTGAAAGTCTCCTTTTTCTTATGAGTTCCTTGGCCTACTAAAGGTTGAGCTATGGAGTCCTGAGCCAAGAGGAACATCATATATTCTCACAACCAAAAGGAACAAGAAAGACTTAAATTGGTAAAGCAGGGATTAAGGGCTTTGAACATTTCAAACTTTCCACCTTTACTACTAGTGATAGTGAGAATGACAACATTGGTTCTTGATTTTCTCAAAAATCCTCACGACCACTTCACTACCTGAAGGGAAAGGAAGGATATTCTTACAAATTTTTATTGTAAGTATTGCTGAGTGAAGCCATTTTGAAGACCACCTATGTGAGATTTGGTATGGTTTTTTTTTTTTTTTGGTAGGAGTAGAAGTGAACAAGATTCTTTGTATCACAAAGTGTTGGCTATAATTTGCCACAAAATGAGTGCACCTAAATGAAAACTGCATATATAAGAAGCGCCTATATTTTTCACACCAGTCTTTATTTTTCATTTAATGGAAGCAACATTGCATAAGTTTGCTTTTGCAGCATTGCGGAATACTGATTAAGTTTCAGATGGACATTTAGAGGCAAATTAACATCTGTATAATTAATACTCGAGTCACCCCCCCCAAATAAAAGCCAAATGTGCCTTTCATAGATGCATTTTATGAAGGCCCCAATGCACATTAGACTTGCCCCAATACCAAGCCCCACTGGAACCCAATTATTCTAGTCATCATGAATGTTGAGATGTTGCAGGTGAGCCAGTATCCTGAAGATGCACTCTGTTCACCCATGAGTCACACCTTCTGTCACCAATCATCAGGTGGTCCCTAGTCACTGACTCACCTTTGCCAATAGTAGAGGTGCCAGTAGAGACAGGTGTTCCTGCTGCTCCTTTTGATGCCATGGTGACCCCTGACTGCTTTCAGAAATCAGTGATTGAGGACTTGATGGCCTCATCCTTTCATCCTTAACTTCTCCTTCCCTGGATCTATTTTCTAACTGTAAAATTGGAGGGTTCTGAGTGCCTGCCAAGCAGGTTTCTGGAAAGACACTCACCCCTCCAATGGCATAATTTCCGCCAGCTGGCTTAGGTCCTCAGAGCAGTTGAATCTGCAACAGAGACCTTCCACTGCTTTTGGGCTCTATGGCTAATCACATAGGAGCAAGTCTAGGAAAATAGTTTTAGTTGTCTCACTTTTTTATCATCTGCCAACAACTTACTTTTACAACATTCATAATTTCTTTCCTGGGATGAAGACCCCTATGCTAATTTTCCTGGTACTATTTAAAGATAAAATCCAAAAGATATGTGTATGCTCCAACATGGCTGTATTTTTAGTTGTTCGGAGAACGTAGCAAGATAAATAACCATGCCATGAGAAATTACAGCATTATGTACTGCAATAAATATGACAAATGATAGGCCAGATATTCATTGGCTCATAACAGTTGGCAGACATAACCATCTGTGGATCCAAAGTTCAAACTATTTGTTTTCTCTCTTACAGCTGCCTTGATCTTTGTCTACCTCAGCTGGAACCACTGGTTTTTAAGGTATCCTCTACAACCTTGTGAAACCTTTGACTTTATTAGGTTTTAATTAAGAAACTTAAGCATTGCTACAGAAAAGAAAAAAACTCTGTGTGAGAAAGAAAGCACAATGAAAGATATCATGTCCCTTTATTAATGCAGAGAAGCTTTTTACTTGCAAAGAATCTGAAAGCAGCAAAGGCAAACCTAAGGATAATTAAGAAAAATGATGGTGTTTGTTGCCACAGAAGAAATAAATCTTCTGTGTCTCTCGCTTCTTTATTGATTAAACAAGGAACCCTACAATGGATTTAAGTTCCTGCTTTTGTCACTAGAAAGGTAACACTGAAGTCCATTATTTCATTATGTGAAATGCTAATCTATATTTCCCATTTAGAATCCAAATCCTCCACTAGGATGAAATCTCACAGCTTACACCACTGATAAGAGAAAGTCTAATGAGCCCTAATGTCACCACAGCAAAACTTGCCCAATTAGACCAGCTGTTCCACACAAAAAAGTACACTGTGAACTTCTAATGAAGAATCTTGACAGTTCGGAGATGAAAAAAATCAATGCTAAAAAAATATCTGATTTTTAACAGGTATCTTTTTCAGCATAGCTATTGCCTGCTTTGGATTATTTTTTTCTCTTAGCCTAGTATGAAATTATTGGGAAAGATTTCATTAGCAGAAAGGCTAATAATATGATTTTTAGGCACCAAACAATGCTAACGGTAATGCTAACCCTGTAATGGAAACCTTATCACTTTTGTTACCAATTTGACTTAGGAGTGATGTCTCTGAGCTAGATACTGATTTTTTGATTATTAGATATTTTTCTTCCATAGGAATGTTTTTATTTTCTCACTTATTAAAATAAAGCAAAATTGTCAGACCTAAAATTTCCCCCTATCCCCATTCCCAACATACCATATCAGTAATCAAGAAGAGAAGATTTTATGAAAAAATAAGGCAGAAAATTTAGTTATGATAGAGAGCATTCTGCCCCCAGTTCTTATCCAGTAATTCCACACTCAAATCAGCATTACTGCTTTAACTAATTTCTATTCAACAATATTTATAGACCACAAGTAGTGACTGAGTTCATTCAATAAACAAAGAAACAGAATTTGAGGTGAGAGCATTATAAAAATAATCTAAATTTGACTCATCTAACACTCCTAGTCTCTGAAAGCTATCATTCTAATATAATGCATATATTCCTCACTTCTGCATAATGTATATACAGATAGTTCTGGACCTGCAAGGACAGACCAGTTTAGGCCTGAGAAAGTTTCATGGAGCAGATGGGAAGGTATCACATTGAAAAACATTAATTGATACATCTCTTTATGAACTACTGGCATTAATTAAAATGCTGGGTTAACAAATGAACAAACAAAATCTGTTTTCATAGATCTGTATCTATGTAGATCTGTGTTGGGGAAGACATTGACTGTGCATGACAATAATTCGATGCATCAGAGTTGGTTTTTTTTCCAGGTATGCAAGTTGTGGAGAGCATAGGTTCAAGATGATGCTTAGAAGATTTTTCCTGATAATTCCAGAGAAACCTGTGTTTCTGGAATAGTGATAACTCCCTAGTGTATGTTCAGTGATGGAGAAGTTCATGGTGGTTGAACAGTAATGAAGGAAAAAGAGGTATGGTTCTAGAGATGGCACCAAGTGTAAGTAAGAGTCAACGATGACTGACTTACCACCTACAATATCCAGGCTTTTCTGTCAGATTTGGAAGTTAGAATTTTCCCTAGGTGATATGAGAAGATATTAGAGAGTTTATGTCATAGATTGATATAATTTATCTCTCATATTAGTATGCTATTGAAGTTACATTGTGGAAATAGACATGGGGTATTAATGATGGAATATAAGAGGCCATTATAACCACACTACGAATAAAAATGATGGTGACTTAGATAAAGACCATGTTGTTACTATGAATATTGACAGGAAAGGAAAGGCTAAGACAGTACCTATAGAAAGCATAAGGTAGTCTTAAGTGGCCAATAAGCTTATAGGTAGACTTTGTGTCATATGGTAATCTCCAGTGCCACTGATCTTAAGTAGCCATATCTACTCTTTTTTATTTATGCAATTTATCTTCATTATTGCAAGTTCATTTTGATTCTGACAATCATATCATTCAAAGCATATGAATAGCCAAGTTAGCTAGAATCACTTAGAAGTCCCAACCCTAGCGTCAATCTCTCCAACAGAACTAGGAGGGAATTCTATGATGTTCCAATTTAATTTGACTGATAGTATTAATTACAGTATCACAGTAGACTTCTCACCTCAGGCTTTGGGACTCAGCACTCTATTCACAGCTAAAATGGTTCCTAGGAAGGCAATTTTACTCCTTTAGTCCTCCAGCTAATATGAATTATTAGAAGTAATCATGTGGTCTTTGTGTCTAACACCTACGTCTTTTCTCCTAAATTCAGAATAAACCTTCTCCAAGGCAATAGATCAGAAAATGTGTTGTAGTGGTGTTCAGGCTGTCAGACAGCATATAAAGAGCAGGGAGTGACTGATGGGAAGCGACTCTCCACAATAGTGCTGCTGGAAGATCTGTGGGTTCCACATCCTTCCATGTGACTTAGGGACACTGCTCTCCTTACATTATCCTGGCTTTTTTTAGAGCAGCTTTATGATTTCTATGTTTCCCACATCTCCCATCACAGCATCATTTTATTATTAACACCAGTTTTCATGTCACAGGAGAGGAGCTTGCTTGATGGCTTGGGTATTTCAATAGTCATATGATTGATAAGCTCTTAAAATCACCCAGGTAAGGACTCTAGCAGCAGATGCCTGCTATCCTGCAGAACAGACAAGGAAGAGCATATTTCCAAATGCCTGCAGCAGCCTCTAGGCCAGTTCCCTTCTCTTCCCCAAAAATAAAAAGAGAAAGGAAAAGAATATACAAGCATAATGTGACAAGAAATGCCAAGTGATATGTCAAAAAATAACAATGCAGGTGAAGCTGGTATTTGTTGTTACTGAAGGTGATAAGCAAATCTCTCCTCCCTGTAGGAAATTTAATTCTGTGTCAGTCATTATCCTTCCAGAACACTAGAATGTGAGGATTTTTCCCATTATGAAATGATGGCACTGCTAAAAACATCAGGATAACCATTATCATTTGGCATGTGACATTGTGTTTCAATGCAATTATTCATATAATTCCTTTATCAAAAATACAAGTAGTGATTTTTAAAATTTTATACCTATGAATCATGTAAGGATCTTGCTACTAATCACACCAAGTTCAAAGTGTGTGTGTGTGGGGGGTGTGCCTCAGTATGTGCTTCTATTAAAGTCCTAAGAAAAGATGCCTTCATGAACCATATTTTTGTAGCAACATATAAATGAGTATTTTCAGAATAATAACTTTTATTGCTCTCTGTTGTTTTGCTTTTTGTCATGTGCCAACTTCCACTGTCTTTTGCTTTTGACCTGGACTCTTGCTTTCCCAGTTTTTGAAGATCTCTAATGAGAATATTTTAATATTTCAAAATGTAGCCAATTATTACTTGGCATGTATTATAATTACTATTCTAAGTATTTTATGCATTCTTTATCATCATATCCTGTGTCCTATTGTTAATGTACACTATTTGCATCATTCTGTTGAGATCATGTGGGAAATTTGTGTTTTTAATCATTCAGAAAGTTAGAAATTAAATCCTTTAGAAATAGTATAAAAAAGTCATATTGTTTAAGAAATGTATTTATTCAGAAAATGTTAAAACATTGCAATTTTTCTAGAGGGCAAAATACAATTCTCTGTTTTAGTAGAAAGAGTTATAAAACTCATGGAAGGGAACATTGAATAAAAATAATCTTATTTTACATTTTGATTCATATCCTGTAATTTCAAAGAAAGTCTTTGAAGATAGATTGATTTTGATAATTCCTGCATTCCACTTAACATCACCTGGAGCCAATCAAGAGAAATCTGAATATCTTGTTCTGACATTTGGGTGTGAAGTAAAAACAACACCTTTATATTTTAAACTTCACTGTTTCTGAAAGTGAGAGGTTGAGAGGTTGAGAGGTTGAAAGTTCTGGCTTCATCATGCACATGAGAAGGCAACTCAGAATTGGGTCCACTGATAATTTTAAATTTTATTTTCTAAACTGGTAGATATATTCAAAAACCTCTCATAAATAGAGTCTTTTGATCAATCTAAAGTGTGTCCTGCCGTTTGGTTTGCAGATAAACATCCTCTAAAGTCTATGATTGGAATATTTCCTTTCTTTCAAACCCAGGCCAATTTTAAGATTGTCAATTTATTTTAAAATTGCAGAGTTGGGATGGTATTTGAGTGTGCAGTAGGATATATTGCTCAATTGTCATTTAACCATAGATTAAGTGTCTGCATAAAAAGAAGTGCATTTTACAATTTTCAAATTGATGAAAGTTTTATGGGGAGATGTAATGAGAATAAGGATGTATTTTATGCAGAAGGAAATGCTTTCTGGCACTGAAAACCATAGACAAGGATTTAAGAGTCTATGATTGAATTGGTGGCATCACAAAAGTTGCCTTCAGGCACGAATGCTCCAAGGTAGGTCAAAGAAGCATCAACTGAATCATAGGCACTCACTGTTTCCTTTAAAACCTAAAAGGCTTGCTGGTTCCCAGATGTTAGGAGAGGGCAAGATCATCTCTGATCTGACTGTGTGTAGTTGGCTATGGTATTGAAAGAAGCAGAGAATGGAATGGAAATGGTGGGACATGGTGGTCAGAAGCATGGTGCCCAACTGCTGGGTATATATAAACCCATATAAATAAACTCACTTTCTCAGATATCTCTGGTAGTTTTCTTTATTTGTGGGGGAGGGCACACCTGGTGATGCTCAGGGGTTAAATTATTTGTGCCTCAGTTTTCAAGATAAAAGTTGAAAATAATAGTAGTATCTACCAGTGCATTCATTGTGAGGATAAGTGGCATTTTATAGTACTCAGATCAAGCCTTGATACAAATGTAAAACTTGGTATTTGATTAATGAATAAATGGTTAATAAAACTAAGTGGCATAATCACACATTTTGTTATAAGTGTTTTTTCACACAGTGGCCCCCTTATGATCTTGCTATTTTCTTATAGTCTGTCCTAGGATCTCAAGACATGCCCCTTCCCACTTACATATTTTTAACTCTGTCCTTTAATATATTCTGGGGGCACACAAGGCCATTTGGTCTCTGGTTGAGAAATGCTACTCTAGAGGATTCTTTCTGTTTATTTCATATCTAACCTCTGCCATTCTATAGGGAGAGTCATTAATCTACCTGAAGATTAGATTCTTCACATTGTATTATCTCTCATAATCTGAGTACTCTTGGGGAAGTATTATCCTGTCTAAAGCTTTCCTCATAAACAAAATGCTTCCAAAGGTTGGAATGTACTAGCTATCTTCCCCAACTTAGTCAGTATCAAATTTTATAAATATGTCTTTGACTAAAATGTAGTTTATTTAAGGGCCAAAGGAAGAAAACAAAACAAAAAGCTCCATAGTGTTACACCAGCGGCATTCCTCCAGGTTAGCATCTATGCATTAATCAATTCTCTCTGGGCACAGTCATCCATCAATTATGACTCCACTTCACAGTGCTGTCATGGAGCCCATATTTGACTATTTAGCCCACAAAAATAATCTCTTTTTACTGCATGTTTTCTAATACACTATACATGATGATAACACCTTACATTTATACAGCACGTTAATGTGTTGCGAACCCTTTCACATCCATTATTTTATTTAACTAGACAGACCATAAGAGGGTCATTTGTCTTTGAAGAAGAAGCTTTGAGGAAATTTCCAAATTTAATTTAAAACCATACTTTCACTATTATAAGAGTCATCATTGAAAACAATATTTACAGCAGCAGTTTCTTGTAGGTGACAAGCTGGAAGTCTACATCTTTGCATATATTGCAGAGAGCAAAGTACTCAATATTAAAATAGCTTTTTAGTTTTTCCTTTTCACTAACCTCTCCTTTACATTAAGACTATATTATCTACTGTTATGCAACAATACCTACTTACATTGAATGTAAATTCTTTATTTTTAGATATCCCACGTCTTGACATAACTACTACTACTACTGTAAATTACTCATTCAAGAACTTCTTACCTTGAGCCTTCTTATTCTTAAAATGTGCATTCTTCCACTTTTACCTTTAGTTAATATACAATCCCTAAAATAGCTGTGTTTCCCAACATAGAATCCAGCAGTTGCTTTAGAAATAAGTTTTATGGTTACTGGTATTTCTATAACCTAAAAAGCACATTAATGTGCTTTGATTTTCATGAACATCGGAATTTTGACAGTGAGGCATTATCTGAACTGGAGGAATATACCTAGAAACACAAAATTACAATACAAAAATGCCCTCTTTATGCCTATGTTCATTGCAGCTCTATTTAAAATAGCCAGAAACTGTAAACAACCCAGATACCCAAAAACAGATGAGTGACTAAAGAAAAAATGGTACATATACACAATGGAGTACTATGCAATCATCAGAAAAAAATGAAGTCATGAAATTTTCCTATACATCGATAGACATGGAAACTATTATGCTGAGTGAAATGAGTCAGAGGGAGAGAGATGACACAGAATACTCTCACTCATCTATGAGATTTAAGAAAAATAAGAGTATGGTAATAATTCCCAAAGGTGAAGTTTGAAAGGGCCAGCCATGATATGAAGCTGACCACAGAAATGGGGGAGTGCAGTTAGAAAAATAACTACACCATTAATTGTCATGACAATGGGTAGTGAGTGAGAGAAATAAAATGCCTGGCTCAAATACAGGCAGGGGGTGGAGGAGGTGGGAGATGGGGAGCATTGGTGGTGGGAAGGTGGCACTGGTAAAGGGGGGTGTACTTTTATGACTGAAAGTAAACTACAACATGTTTCTAATCATGCTGCTCAAATAAATATGTTAATAAAAATAGGGGAAAATACAAAAGAAAGGAAAAGAAAGAAAGAAGGAAGGAAGGAAGGAAGGAAGGAAGGAAGGAAGGAAGGAAGAAGGAAGGAAGGAAGGAAGGAAGGAAGGAAGGGAGGAGAAGAAGGAAGGAAGGGAGGGAGAAGGAAGGAGGGAGGGAAGGGAGGGATGGAGGGGAGGGAAGGAGGGAGGGAGGGGAGGGAGAGAAGGGAGGGTGGGAGGGAGGGAGGGAGGAGGGAGAGGAGGGAAGAAGGAAAGAAAGAAAGAAAGAAAGAAAGAAAGAAGAAAGAAAAGAAAGAAAGAAAGAAAGAAAGAAAGAAAGAAAGAAAGAAAGAAAGAAAGAAAGAAAGAAAAGAAAGAAAGAAAGAAAGAAAAAGAAAGAAAGAAAGAAGAAAAAAGAAAGAAAGAAAAGAAGAAAGAAAGAAAGAGAAAGAAGGAAAGGAGGAAGGAAGGAAGGAAGGAGGAGGAAGGAAAGAAAGAAAGAAAGAAAGAAAAAAGAAAGAAAGAAAAAGAAAGAAAGAAAAGAAAGAAAGAAAGAAAGAAAGAAAAGAAAGAAAGAAAGAAGAAAGAGAAAGAAAGAAAGAAGAAAAGAAAAGAGATGAAGGAAAGAAATAAAGAAAGAAAGAAAGAGAGAGAAAAGGAAGGGAGGAAGGGAGGAAGGAAGGAAGGAAGAAGAAAGGAAGAAACAAAGAAAAAAGAAAGAAAGGAAAGAAAGAAACAAAGAAACAAAGAAAGAAAGAGATAAAAAAAAGAAACAGACAAAGAAAGAAAAGAAAGAAAGAGAAAGAAAGAAAGAAAGAGAAGAAAAGAGAAAGAAAGAAAGAGAAAGAAGAAGAAAGAAAGAAGAAAGAAAGAAAGAAAGAAAGAAAGAAAGAAAGAAGAAAGAAAGAAAAGAAAGAAAGAAAGAAAGAAAGAAAAAGAAAGAAAGAAAAAAGAAAGAAAGAAAGAAAAGAAAGAAAAAAGAAAGAAAGAAAGAAAGAAGAAAAGAAAGAAAGAAGAAAGAAAGAAAGAAAGAAAGAAAGAAAGGAAAGAAAGAAAGAAAGAAAGAAAGAAAGAAAGAAAGAAAGAAAGAAAGAAAGAAAGATAAAAGAAAGAAAGAAAGAGAAGGAAGGAAGGAAGGAAGGAAGGAAGGAAGGAAGGAAGGAGGGAGGGAGGGAGGGAGGGAGGGAGGGAGGGAGGGAGGGAGGAAGGAAGGGAGGGAGGGAGGGAGGGAGGAAGGAAGGAAGGAAGGAAGGAAGAAAAATAAAGAAGAAAACTACATCTTACACTTGTAAAAATGTGGTGTTTCTGAATTTATTCTTCTTTGCTTGAGTTCCTGCAAGTAAATAAGGAGATAATTTAAATAGAAGTGATAATACTCAGCTATATAGACCAACCAGGGTTTTCACGTCCATTAACCATATTGTAGTAAGATCCCAGAAAGAAATGAACAGTTATAGGGGCCTTCTGTTTTACCCGCCTAAGTGTTTGTATTTCCAGAACCTTAGGATAATTTTAATTATTTCATCCTTCTTATTAAATTGCCAACAGTGTACTGAGTTAAAATATTTATTGTCTGAAGAACCACATGATCAGTGAAGGATGGTAAACTCCTGTCAAAATAACTCACCCCCATTGATTTTGCTTGAGAGCAGGCTTTGCCTTTCATTATCTGGTTCGAAGGGGAGAAAAGTGAAAAAAAAAAAATTAAATTCATCCCTGCTTTGATATTTCTCATTGTGACATCTCTGCCAAAAGAGTAAGCAGAGCACTGAAGAGATAGTAAAATGTGTATAGGTTATTGGCCTTGCAGATAGCCTAGCTGGGTTTGATTCCATAATTATCCTCCAAGCATGGCTAGAAGCAATTTCTGAGTGCAGAGCCAGGAATAACCCCTGAGCATTGCCAGGTGTGGCCCAAAAACAAACAAATAAATAGTATAAATAGTTTTTCAGAGAACTCCTATTCCACTCACTAACTATTGAGGCTGATCTTGCCTGTGTCACATATTAAAATGCAATTATTTTGTAGATTTAAAAAACTAAATATACAAAGTAAAGAGAAGACCTAAATATATGTATGCGTGTACAAAACAGAGACGTTCATCATTTAGTGGGAAAGAATTTGTAAGCAAAAAAGAAAGCATATGAATCTAGTTATCTTACTAAAAAAATTTTAACTTTCAAAGTCTAAAGACATTAAATGTATTGGTAAAATATTTAATAAAATTCTAGTACAAAAATGTTGCAAGGAGAATTCGGAGAAAGGGCTTTTTTAAGCAAAACAAAATTAATATTAGCAGGAAATGGGGAAAAAGAGTGATAAATTTTAAAAATATAATTAACCTAGCTAATAAAGGAAAGTGTTTCCTCCTCACTAATAATCATAAATACAAGAATAAAAATATATTTAACTATAACATTGAATTATTTTTTTAATTAAAGCATTCCAAACTTTCTGCCTACTATTTCACCAGTCCAGGTGAGGCTTACCTCCAGCTAACATCACTAGGTCTGCTCTGAACAGGAGGCAAACCCCCTCCCTTCAGGCTGAATTCTAGCAGCCCACACAAACCTATCTTCAACTAATTAAGGGTTTATTCCACAGCTCCTTCCTGTTCTGCCCCCAGCTAACATCACCACCTACTCTGGATTGGGAGACAAAGACCCTCTCATCCGGTTTACTTTCAGCAGCCCCCATACCTGACTCTACCATATTAAGGGTACACATCACAGTTCCTCAAGCTCATAGGCATATAAGTGGCCACAGGAGAGATTTACCATCAAATTACATGCTATTCACAGTCATGCTTGCAACTCACAGTGAGGATGAGCAGAGAACAAGAGAAACCTCCAGCCTTATCAATTCCTCAGTATATTGTAGGGATTGTGACTACAAAGACTCACCCCTCACCCACCACCACCACATCAAAAACACTAGAAAACCAATGGGAAAACACATAGAAACAAACCAAGTTAAATTAATAAATATGGAATCAATGAAGACACAGACAAAAACCTTAGACAATGTCTCAGTGACACCATGATGTGCATGTTTAATCAACTAAAGAAACTATGGTACAAGTAGTCAGCAAACACCAAAAAATATGAATAGAAATGAAAAATAACTATTGCAATCAGAAATGACAAAAATAAAATGCATGGGATATGTTATAAACACTCAATAGAAGTTCAATAACTGAGAATAAGATCAAGAAAATCCAAGATGAGGAGGAAATTGCTAGGAAACAATAGAAGGTGGAAAACAAATGAATAACATACCATCGAACTATGAAATTAGTTCAAAGGGGAAAATGTAGTCACTGTTCCTGAAGAACAGGAAGGCAAGTGTGATTTAAAAAATAGTTAAAGATATCATAGGTAAGAATTTCCCACAGTAGTGGAAAATAGGCACAAAGATTCAAGAGGCCCAAAAGGTCCCATGAAAATAGACCCAACTAGGAAAACTCCAACATTGCCTTCAAAATGACAAAAAAAGCAAAAATAGAGAATATTGAAAATAATAAGATCAAAAAAGAAATTTACATACAAATAAAAGCCAAAAGATGTACAGCAGCTATATCAAATGAAACTACTACAAGCATGAAGACTAAAGAAAGATATAGAAGGCTTAACTCTGCTGAAACTAAGATACCAGTACCTATCTCTGACTGTCTCCTGTGCTGTGCTGCATTTATGGCCTGATTTCATCCTATGTGTGGCTTCATCTGCACACCGCTAGCCTTCCCTGGAGCCTTCCCTGGAAGTGAGTTGATACAATCAGAGAGGGAGGAGCCAGAGGAACATGGCCCCGCACATCATTTAGCCAATGAATAAAACCAAAACACATAGAAAAACCGACAATACAAATGTGACAATGAGGAAACAATGCAGGCCAGAGCCAGATATAGAGAATGAAGATGGCAACTTAGATAACCAGAACATGGCCAACCAACTAGTCAGACTCTCAGATAAGGAGTTTAGAGTCGCAATATGGAAGATGTTCAAAGAACTCAAAGAAAGTATAGAAGAGAACATTAATAAGAATCAAGGGAATATGAAGATAGAAATGAGAAAACTCCAAACTGAAATTTCAGGTCAAATAACAGGTCTGAAAAACTCAGTAGATGAACTGAAGAAAAACATGGATGAGATTTCCCATGGGTTAACAGCAGCTGAGGATATAATTAGTACACTGGAAGATGAGATGAATAACAATTTCATACAGCTGAAGATATTGAAAAAAATACCTTAAAGCAAATGATCAAACAATGAAAAATTACTCAAAGAATGGGAACAGATGAAAATAGAAGTCTATGATAAGCTCAACAGAAACAACTTAAGAATCATGAGGTCAGGAAGGTGGCACTAGAGGTGAGGTGTCTGCCTTGCAAGCGCTAGCGTACGACGGACTGTGGTTTCATCCCCTGGCATCCCATATGGTCCCCCCAAGCCAGGGGCGATTTCTGAGCACATAGCCAGGAGTAACCCCTGAGCGTCAAACAGGTGTGCCCCCCCCCCAAAAAAAATCATTGGAGTCCCAGAAACCAAGAAAAAAAATCTCCAGGAAGAATCAACAGTCAAGAACATCATTAAAGAGAAACTACCAGAGCTAAAAAATACGTGCGATCAAATCCTGCATGCCCAAAGAGTACCAACTAAGAGACCCCAGAAAAAACACCCTAAGACACATCCTAGTCACAATGACGAATCCCACAGATAGAGACATAATTCTGAAAGCAGCAATATCAAAAAGAAAAATTACATTCAAGGGAACATCCTTGAGATTTACTGCAGACCTGTCACCTAAAACACTCAAGGCCAGAAAGAAGTGGTGGGACATAGTGACAAAAATCAATGAAATAAATGCTTTGCCTAGAAGACTGCACACAGCAAAACTCACTTTCAGGTTTGAAGGAACAATACATGGTTTCACAAACAACAGCTCAGAAACTTTACAGACTCAAAACCAATCTTAAAAGAAAAACTGAAAGACCTAATTTAAGACAAGACTGACCAATAGACACACCAAACTTTGATATAAAGATGGGAATGTTGCACTGGTGATGGGTGGTGTTCTTTACATTGCTGAAACCTAAACACAATCATGTATGTAATCAAGTTGTTTACATAAAATATATATTAGAGAAAAGAATGATATAGAAGATTCAGCAACGAAATCAGCTCCCAACCAGAATACTCTCTCCAACTAGATTATCATTCAGATTTGAAGGAATGATGCAAATCTTCCTGGACAGGCAACAGCTTAGGGAATTTTTAGCCTTGAAACCTGTTTTACAAGAAGGATTAAAAATGCTTCTTCACCTGGAGAGATAGCACAGCGGCGTTTGCCTTGCAAGCAGCTGATCCAGGTGGTTGGTTCGAATCCCGGTGTCCCATATGGTCCCCTGTTCCTGCCAGGAGCTATTTCTGAGCAGACAGCCAGGAGTAACCCCTGAGCATCGCCGGATGTGGCCCAAAAACCAAAAAAAAAAAAAAAACTTCTTCAGAGGCCGGAGCGGTGGCGCAGAGAGGCAAGGTGTCTGCCTTGCCAGCACTAGCCTAGGACGGACCACGGTTCAATCCCCTGGCATCCCATCTGCTTCCCCAAGCCAGGAGCAATTCTGTGTGCAAATCCAGGAGTAACCCTGAGTGTCACTGGGTGTGGCCCAAAAACAATAAAACAAAAAACGAAAATAATGCTTCTTTAACAAACATAAGAAATTTTCAGCGTGTGGTATTGAGCATGGAACTCACTAATAATGGTTGAAAATATAGCAATTAATCATCACATGAACATTTATTGATTTATTTTTACATAATTTTATTTGCCATTCCTTTAATTTTTTGGAGGAAGAAATATGATATAAATTTGGTACTCAATATCAATGTAGCAGGGTGGGGGTGAAGGAACATTTAGGACATTGGTGGAGTAAAGCAGACATTAGAATTGGGATTGTTTTGAAACCTTGTATGTCTGAAACTACTCTATTATGAAAAACTTTGTAAACCATGGTGTCCTTTTTGTTTTGTCTTGTTTTGGAAGTGCCACAGCAGGTGGTGTTCAGAGATTAATCCTGGTTCTGCCCTAAGAAATCACTCCTGGCAGGCTGTGAGATGATATGGGATATCAGGGATCAAACCTGTTCTACTGGGTATATGGCAAATGCCTTACGCACTGTGCTATCTATCGCTCAGGTCCCAAGCATGGTGTCTTAAATAAAATTAAAAACACGGCTGGAGTGGTGATGCAGTGGTAGGGCAATTGCCTTGCATGCAGCTGAGCTAGGACGAACCACAGTTCAATCTTCTGGCCCATCTGGTCCCCCAAGCCAGGAGCAATTTCTGAGCACATAGCCAGGAGTAGCCCCTGAGCATCACTGGATGGCCCAAAAATCAAAATAAAACAAAAAAAAACATAGCTCTATGGACAAAATGATACAGAAATTTTAGTAGAAAATTCAAGTAACTCCTAAGTAAATAAAGATAGATGCCAAGTAAATAGAATCAAACACTCAGAATTATAAAGATGTCATGTCACATCCCACTCAGGAGGGGCACACACCAGAAGGTGTAGTGCTTTCCTGAAAAGGAATTATTTGCCAAAAAGGCCCGCTTAGAGCAGTCAAAATCACTTGACCCTTCGCGTGGATTGTTTGACTATAATTCCAAACGTGACTGTAACTATCTCTCTCTTTATTTTTATCCTATATAAGAAATTAGGCCTTAGTAATTTCTTTCTAACAAAGAAGGACAGTACAAATCCCGCCAAAAGTCTCCCACAAAACAGCTCCCTGTAATTTTTGCTACTTTGGCGCCAAGATCAGGTTTTTCCCAAAACTTAGCTCATAGTAAAACAATTTTCAGTTTTCTCCCAAAAACTCTAAAACATTCCTTTCTCTTCCCACTTCCCTGAAAATTACCTGGTTTCTTCTGCTTACCCAAAACAAAGCGAACCCAAAACCAAACTTCTTTTCACCTTCAGTATCGGTTCTTTAATATGCTAATTTTAGCCAGGGTCCTTCATTATTTTCCCAGTTTCTTTGATGTCAAAAATTTACACCTTGCATTCCAAACCTCAAACTTTAAAAGCAGTCAGCTCAAAAATAAATTTGTCTTCGTCTTTCTACACGCGAGTCCCCATGCATTCTGTGTGGTCTCATTCATTTTTACAATATTGTTCCGTCTTTTACCATTCCGCGTACCCACTCTCTCCCCGTGGGGTATTCCCGAACTCCACGAAGAATCTGTTGCAGGCTGCAACAGAATTGGCTCGCAGCAATGTCACATTCCAGCTATTGTAAATAGTGTTGCGATAAACAATGGAGTGCAGAGGGTATTTCTGTACTGTGTTCTTGTGTTTCTGGGGTATGTCTTTAGGAGTGGTATTGCTGGATAATATGGAAGCTCAATTTCCAGTTTTTTGAGGAATATTTGTATTGTTTTCCCAAAATGCTGGACTAGATGGCATTCCTATGGACAGTGAATGAGAGTTCCTTTCTCCCCACCAGCATTGATTGTTCTTGGGTTTTTTTTTTGGGGGGGAGGGGGATGTGTGCCAGTCTCTGTAGCATGAGATGGTACCTCATTTTTGTTTTGATTTCCATCTTCCTGATGATTAGTGATGTGGAGCATTTTTTCATGTGCCTTTTGGTCATCTGTATTTCTTCTCTGAAGAAATGTCTGTTCATTTCTTCTTTCCATTTTTTAATGGGGTTAGGTTTTTTTTTCATGTTGAGTTCTGTCAGTATCTTGTATATTCCAGATATTATCCCCTTATCAGATGGGTATTGAGTGACTACCATAGCAGCACTATGTACAGTAGCCAGAATCTGGAAACAACCCAGACACCCAACATGACATGAGTGGATAAAGAAACTGTGGTACATTTACACAATCGAATGCAGCTATTTGGAAAAATGAAGTCATAAAATTTACCTATGCATGGATGGACATGGAGATTATTTTTCTGAGTGAATTAAATCAGAGGAAGAGGAATAAACATAAAATAGTCTTACTCACCTGTGTAATATAAGAAAAATACAGTATGGTAATAATATCCAGATGCAATAGAGATGAGGGCCAGGAGGACCAGCTCATGATGTAAATCTTGC
The DNA here is from genome assembly GCF_024139225.1 of Suncus etruscus. Taxonomy (NCBI): domain Eukaryota; kingdom Metazoa; phylum Chordata; class Mammalia; order Eulipotyphla; family Soricidae; genus Suncus; species Suncus etruscus. The sequence continues at coordinate 127,380,090 of NC_064852.1, forward strand.
CACAGAGAGTTAGTGCCACTAACTGCACTGACAACTACCATGACAATGATAGATAGAAAAGCACAATACCTGTCCCAGATACAGATAAGGGGAGGGTGGGGGAAGACATTGGTGGAAGGAAAGATATACTAGTAAAAGGTAATGTACATTCAATGGCTGAAACACAAATATGAACATTTCTGTAACCATGGTGCTTAACTAAATAAATTATTTTATAAATGAAAGTCACATTCCTAACTTGATTCATAGATTATAACAATGCCAATAAGTGTCCTAATTAAAATTAAATAAATCATTCCATTATGATGATATTTCAAAGATAAAAAATATCTCCAATATATTGCTATATATAGATTGTCCTAACCTTTTGTGAAAGCAATTTGAAATTAGAGAAATAGAACTTTAAAAAACTCGACACTTACCTAATAATCTTTTTTATAGGTATATAGCTAAAAGCACTAAAGGACAATCATGCCAACTTTCTCAAAATAATCTTTTAGCAATTTTAGACAATAAAGGAATAATTTCAAAACAATATATACATAATAGAAAACTATGCAATTATTTTACGATTCTAATTTAAGAGAACATGTTATAATTTAAAGTAATAGTTTCATCATGAACTAAAGTAAAACTATCATGTAGCAAACTACTACAATCTCATAACATGAATAAATTTTCTACTAAAATATGTATTAAAACATTTAAAAGGCTATTATTTAACAGAGATTTCCTTTAAGTGGTGACATAATGTGGTTTGTATATTTTCTTTTATACTTTTCTGCATTTCCTATAATGGCAACATATTTCTCTTGCTGTCAGGAAAACATTAGAACCTTTATAAATCTATGGCTAGAAATATAGTTAAGTAGAAAAACAATCATGATTTTAAAACTGAAGTCAAGTTCAAAGCAAAATATATGATAGCATCTCATAAGAATTAAAATCTGCCTCCCCCTCAAAAAAAAAAATCTCTCCCAATTCAATGGATCTTTATCAGGAAGCATAACTGCATGAGTAGCTCATACTTCTCTGCATCTCTTTATAACTTATTATCTTTTCGAGTATGTTTGTTTAGTGAATGTTCTGGGCGCATATAGATAGTATCTCCCTCCAGAGCAAAGGGCAGACATTCTTAGTATGCAGTACAAAACATTTGGGTTCATTATGTTCTGGACTTTTCTCCTGTTACAAACAGTGCCTTTTCAGATGTCACCTCGTCCTTTTACCAACGCAGAGAATTAGTGTTCTCTAGCTATTCATATTGCTTGTAATGATAATAGATTCTCCTTTGCTCTGTCTGACCCAGGAGTTTTACATATGACCAACACCCATAAAATTCTCACAGACTAACTTAAAATTTAGGTAAAATCTCAAACTTTTGCACCAGGGATTATGGATTACTCCTGGTGACCAGGGATAGAACCCAGGCTGATCACAGACAAATCAAATGTCCTACTCACTGTACACTAACTGCCATAAGTGCTCCAGGCCCAATTACTTTTCTTTTTGATGCTGATTATTGTTTAGAATTTTTAAAAGTGTAATATTCAAGGTCATGTGTTCTCACTGCTGATGACATTTATTGCCTTGGTGTTCACAATTACTTTACCTCACCATCACCAAAACCCTCAATACAAGCCCCTGTGTAGATTTATTTTTAAGAAGGACATATTTTTTTAAACAGTTCTCCCAGTGGAGGACTTTACAAGAGAAATTAATAGGATCCATTTGCAAGCAAATTCAGTTCCATTACTCTTTTCTAGGATTGGATGCTTTCCCATCCAAAGAGCCATATGAGCCAGGCCAATGTACATTTCCAGATCAGCCTTAGCCAACTTAGACTTAATTCCCCAAGAAATGTTGCAGTTTATTTCCTAACATACAGAGTTGTTATTTTTCCATTAGACTGTTGCTGATGAGAGAAAAAGGTATCAATAAATAGGTTAAGAATTTTTCCCTGTAAAACTCTCCCCAAAAATTAAATGTTGGAAGAATTACATTTAAATGGTGAAAGAATTATTTTTTAAGGTAGCTAATTCAAATGCTTGATCATAGAGAAGACTCAAATCATCAAGTCATGGAAAGTGGATAAAAAAGGGAACATACTTGAAGTTTAACATTTCCAGTTCTTGAAAATTTTAAGGTATTTTATCACTATCTCATCTTCAAATAAGAGAAATATGGATCCGCTGTTTTTAAAAAAAATTGGATTTCAGAAAAATTAATTAGTAAAATCAAATATAAACTTGATTAAAATGACCTCTCTTTGAGATAAGAAAATAATCAAGCTCATGAGGCCATAGTTCTTAAAGTATGTGGAAAATATTCTTGTGGCTAAGATTTTTTTTTATTTTAATTGTGGTGCTCTGTCCATATTCTTGGATACATTTGGTTAGGATGCTGGATTTTCCTAAACAGACTGAAGCTAGCTAGCTCTATTTTTTTCTATCTTCTCTGCTTGAAGGAAGAAAGAAAATAGGAAAATCTCCTAGGTTCTTACATGGTGTGTGAATCCACTTAACACAATTATGATGCCCAATTAATCTTAGCAACATGAGTGATGAATCATTTCTCCAGGTGTCTTTTCAAAAAAAGTAAATTTAGTTCTAACATTTCACTATTGTTTTAAATCAACTGTAATGCAGCCAGATTAATCAGGAAACTAATAATTGAACCCAAATATATATTCAAAAATTCTGTTTCTGATATATGATCACTAAGTAGTAAGCTAGACACAGAGGGGACCACTTATCCTAGCAGCCCAGGGGATGAGGGTGGGGGATATGGGAAGCAAGATGGGAACGGGGGTGGAGGGAGGACAAATTTGGTGATGGGAATTCCCCAATTCAATGTTAATATGTACCTAAAATACTACTGTGAAAGATATGAATGCTGATATGGTCAAAATAAAAATTATATATATATATATATATATAAAAAATCCTGTTTCCCCAGATATCAGCAGAACAGCACATTGACTACCACAGACACCAATTTTTTCAGGTAATACAATGACAAAATTCTTTCATTTGATTACTTTTATAAAATCTTGATTTGATAGTATCTCCTGCCATCTACTGATGAGTAAAATATATAAAGACAACTCTTCTCAATCATTTGACCACTATATCACAGACAACTAGTAGCCAACATTTATTTAAATGTAAAAATATTTACCTAATTTGAATGGCAGGATCTTTAAATACAAAAACAAGCAGAAAATCTATTGTAATCTCTATATTTTACTTTGGGAGTGGGATCAAACTGTGTGATGCTCAATTTTTCTGTGCTTATAGATCATCCCTGGCAAGGCTTGGGTACTATTTGAGGTATCAGGTATTGAACCCAAGTTAGCCACATACATGGCAAAGGATTGTCCTACCAGAATTTACTTTTTTAAATATTATGACATAGATATTATTGTCTCTGAACTTGAAGTCACATTATACCAGTTAATTCTCCTTAGTTTAGTTTCCCTTTCCTAAAATAAAAATAGGGACACTTTTTTCCCAATTCCAAGAAATGCTCCAAATTTTATACTTTTGAGTTTTTGAGTCTTCAAGAATTTGAGCACTCTCTCACCACAGAGGATTCAGCTAAAACCCAATGTGCTATCCCTTGGTGAAGGTTCCAGAGCCCTTATCTACTTTCTCAGAAGATTACTTTCCATCTTGCCCACAATACGTTCAGTCCATCTGCAGTTTCAAGAAGTATCTTGGAAAGCCCCCTACTGCTTACATTTTTGCTAACACAAAAAATTTTCTCTATAGAATATTCCTCTATACTTGTTTAAAATTAGTCAGCATGGAAATAGCAATCAAGTTGTTGAATTTAAATAAATCACCACCTACTCTACAACTGACCCCCAAATCCCCAATCTGGGGATATAGAATATATGTATCTTTGTTTCTTTGTATAATCTTTGAAGAACAGTCAGTCCACTGACTCCTTATTTGTCTGAGGGTCACTTATCTGCAACTTTCTTTTTTTTTTTCCTTTTGGTTTTTGGGCCACACCCGGTGATGCTCAGGGGTAACTCCTGGCTATGCACTCAGAAATCGCTACTGGCTTGGGGGACCATATGGGACACTAGGGATCTAACCGAGGTCTATTCTGGGTCAGCTGCATGCAAGGCAAATGCCCTATTATAGCGCTATTGCTCAGGCCCCTACCTGCAACTTTCAAATGCCTAAAACACCAATAAGAACCAAAGATGAACAAATCATTTGAGCAATGTTTTCTAAGGTCTTCAAGATGCCCAAATTCATGTCATTAAGTTTATTTTACTGAAATTCTTGAATTTGATTTAAGAGCTTCTTTCATTCCATCAAAATATCTATAGACATTACTATGTTGAAT